>NC_137608.1:45168823-45238960 GCF_963280865.1 Gymnoscopelus braueri | reverse complement strand
CACTAATTTGGATTAAGTGGCAGAGTGACACCGGCGGTGTGAAAAATGAATACTTGGCCAGGCTGGGGGTACAACAAACAGGGCTATGGATTATTGAGCTTTCTTCCTTTTGAGGCCAAAGGGAATTCAGGAAGAGCCGTGATGTTTTCAGATTTTCCACTGAACCACTTAGCCATAAAAAAATTAAATATATATTTTTTAAAAAAAGCTGATCTACAAGCTCACAATACTTCATGCTGCGACGCAAAGTGAACTTGCAGATTGGCATTTTTTGAAAAAAAAAATATATATATTCTGAAAGAGGTAGTCGTCTATAAGAGGGCCTGTCTGTCTGTCTGTCTGTCTGTCTGTCTGTCTGTCTGTCTGTCTGTCTGTCTGTCTGTCTGTCTGCCATTAAGACCTGGAACGCATCTGTGTCACTTTAGATTTCTTTGGCTATTCAAAAATAGCAGATCTACAACCTCATAGCGCGGCACCGAGTGCCGCGCTATGAGC
Organism: Gymnoscopelus braueri; assembly: GCF_963280865.1. NCBI lineage: Eukaryota > Metazoa > Chordata > Actinopteri > Myctophiformes > Myctophidae > Gymnoscopelus > Gymnoscopelus braueri. Next base: position 45,238,465 of record NC_137608.1, on the reverse strand, counting down.
TTGTAGATCTGCTATTTAAAAAAAACGTAAGAATCGCCTCAGGTCTTAATGGGTTAATAATCTAACTTTTGCTTTTTTAAGCACTATTTATAATGGAAGTCAATGGGGTTCGGATTGTTCCCATTTGGGCACGGCCCACACGGAAAGAAAATATATGAACATCTATGCCATTATATGGCAGGTATATGCAGAATATAGGCCGCATAATATATGCCATATTCAGGTTCATAAATGTGCATATATGTTGATATATAGGAAATGTGTGTCTCATATATAACTGAGACATGTCCACATATATGCCACAGTCAGGTTCATATATTTGTATATACAGTATGTCATAAATGCCTACATTATATGCCTATATATATAGCTAATATATAGCTGACTTTTTGCATATAATATATGCAAAAAGTTTGCCATATTATGTCAAACATAATGCCTATATATGTAGCTCATATATATCTGACTTTTTTATTTGCAAGGTAATATGTGCATATTAGTTCAACATTCTATAAGAAGATGTATTCATTATTGTTCTTATTTCCATTCAGTGTAGGTTGTGGTTTGTGGATTGTGGAAGATATGTATAAAGACAATATTGTTTAATTAGGTCTGCTGCCACTCTTATTTTTTTTTAAACACAACTGATACTGTTTTCCACTGCTTTTGATTGAGTTATTTATATTTTTTCTCTTTTCTTTTCTCTTTTGCACTGCAACTGTATCTATACAATTTACACATCCTACATCATAAACCATTCAGTCCATTTCTGTGTTTTCTTTTCCATCCGTCTGTGTGTGTCTTTCTCTCTATATGCCCAAATCACTGATGTCATCGTACTGATGTCACACAATGACATCACAAGGTCATCATCACAACCATGGTAAATGTCCTTTAACCCTTTAAGACCTGAGGCCATTCTTAAAAATGTTTTCTAAATCCAAACAGATTTTTGAAAAAAATCCTCAAAATATTTTTTCCACGATTTTTAAAAAATAGCAGATCTACAAGCTCATATCGCGGCACTCGGTGCCGCGATATGAGCTTGTATATCTGCTATTTTTGAATAGCCAAAGACATCTAAAGTGACACAGATGCGTTCCAGGTATCAATGGGTTAAAAGGAATTGAACCATTGTAAAAACAGCACTTAGCATCTTGTACGTCTGGGGTGGCTTTCTAACAACTTCCTCTGTACATTAGTTGCGCTGGTTCACGGCGGTTCTTGGTGTGAGACATGTTTCACTGGACGATGCATCTGATAGGAGGACCAGATAATTACTGTCACACTGCCGTGGTAGTCGGTCACAAGCTGTACTCGTTTGCAGGGAACAATGGTCCTATTGTAGTGCACGTCTTCGACTCAGTGCCTGTGCGATGGGCGAAGTTGTCCCCGTTGGCAAGTGGAAGAGGAGAACTTCCCCTTGAGGCTCCGTCTGGACGAACCGGACACACAGCTGTGCTGGTAGAAGATATTATCCACGTCTGGGGTGGCATTAAGCATCGCGACTGCAACTTGCCTACCGACTACTGCAAGGTGCTTTATACATTCCACGTGGACACCCACAGATGGTTCGAGCCAAAGGTTTCTGGGACCCGCCCAGCGGCGAGGTATGGCCACTCCGCCTGTGTCTTGGGGCAGGTCATGTATATACATGGAGGACACAACAGCAAAGTGCCCGCGATCTATGATTCCATCTTCAAGTTGTACACCAACACAATGGTCTGGTCATTAATTAACACCAGAGGCACTCCACCACCTGCTTCAACATATCACTCTGCTACCGTCATCGGGACAAAGATGTTTGTATTTGCCGGCCGTGCGTATGGTGATGACCACAACAACGACATCAGAGTGTTTGACACAGAGACCAACTGCTGGCTAAGCACACCTTCTTTCTGCACAGCTTCTTCCTGAAGCACGTTGCGGCCATTCAGCCTTTACTTACAATGGAGAGCTGTACATATTTGGTGGCCGAAACCACGACCAAAACCAGGACCAGACCTTCAATATTCTGTGGAAATTAAATACAGAGACCTTCTCCTGGAAGAAGGTCGAGTCCAAGGGCAAAGGGCCATCTCAGACAGCTTTCATGTGCTGTTGCGTGGTGGGAGATCGTGTCATCCTCTTTGGAGCAGAGTGGAGAGAGGGCGAATCCATCTTAAACGATGATGACCTGTACATCTTAGAGTTAAATCCTAGTCTGAAAATGTTATGCAAGCAAGCGGTTATTCAGGACTGGAGCAGTCGGAACTCCCACACAACATTAGTTGGGAACTGGCAGCCATGACTACCAACCGCAATTGAAAAGAATAACATACTCCTCAAAAACTAAAAAAAACAAACAAACAGTGAGCCCAATAAAAAAAGATAAATGAATACAGCCGCAAGTGGCAAACGGTGTCCAAGCATGAGATGATTATGAGCCGACGATGAAGTGGAGTGGAGGAAGAAGATGAAGACAAGGATGATGGCCTTCAGAAGCATGCAATTAAGAAGAAACCAAAAAACATGATTTGTATGTTCATGGTGAGATTTTAACTCACAACCCTACGCGTAGTGAGGGAGTAGAACTCACAACCCTACGCTTAGTGAGGGAGTAGAACTCATAACCCTACGCTCAGTGAGGGAGTAGAACTCATAACCCTACGCGTAGTGAGGGAGTAGAACTCACAACCCTACGCGTAGTGAGGGAGTAGAACTCATAACCCTACGCTTAGTGAGGGAGTAGAACTCACAACCCTACGCTTAGTGAGGGAGTAGAACTCACAACCCTATGCGTAGTGAGGGAGAAGAACTTTTTTTTTCTTCTTTTTTTCCCCACAAGGGGCGCTCTAACGCAACTCAGGAATGATCCTAGGTCCCTTTAAAAGGGAATGGACGGATGTTACGTGAGGGGGGGATTCTAACATTCAAGGGAGTAGAACTCATAACCCTACGCGTAGTGAGGGAGTAGAACTCACAACCCTACGCGTAGTGAGGGAGTAGAACTCATAACCCTACGCTTAGTGAGGGAGTAGAACTCACAACCCTACGCTTAGTGAGGGAGTAGAACTCACAACCCTATGCGTAGTGAGGGAGAAGAACTTTTTTTTTCTTCTTTTTTTCCCCACAAGGGGCGCTCTAACGCAACTCAGGAATGATCCTAGGTCCCTTTAAAAGGGAATGGACGGATGTTACGTGAGCCCAAAAAGCGTCTCTTCTGTCCGCTCGAATGAGAAAAAGGTCCATATCTCCGTACTTTTTTACAGTGGTGAAAACAAGCCATTTTCGACGGGCGATGACATCATTGTGCCCAAATGATCTCTTTCAGGGCCAAGCTATCTATCAGGAAGTGAATATAATAATAATAATAATAATAATAATAATAATAATAATAATAATAATAATAATAATAATAATAATATAATATAAACTTTATTTATATAGCACACTTTTCAAAAACAGGTTAACAAAGTGCTTCACATACAGTACATAAACGGGAAATATAAAGGCAATTCAATGATGGAAATTAAAAACAAAGGTACAACACCAAAAATAATAAGAAAAAATAAGAGTGAAAGCAGAAACTAGCTTCCATGGTGGTTGAATCCTTGCCCAAATATCTCAGTCAAACATCCTAGATACGTCACATGCACTCAGAGATCCGTGTGAAGCCATGCCGTTAATTGGACCAAGTCTTGTTTATTTTTATTATCACCTATAACAACATGCCCAAAAATTGGGACGCCTGGGTTAAGGTGTTTTTTTGTTGCCATATTTATTGATGTGTTTGTTTGTTTAACCGAGGCGGTGCAAAGACTGTGGAATGCATGGTGCCCCCATGTTGGCGGTTGGCCCAGCACCTGACAAATCCCCCCTTCCTCCCCAAGATGTATTAAGCGCCGATTGAGCTTATCAGCATGACCCAGATAGATGGGCTACAAGTGTTGCAGGGGCTGGTCTTGTTTAACCCATTCAAACCAGGAACGCATCTCTGTCGTTTTTTAGATTTCTTTGGGCTATTCAAAAATAGCAGATAGATAGCGCGGCACGAGTGCCTCGCAATGAGCTTGTAGATCTGCTATTTTTATTTTATTTTAATCGTGGAAAATGTGTGGAAATCTTTGATTATATATATTTTTAAAGCAAACATTTGTAACTCAAATCTTTGCTTCTGGGGATTCTAACAGTATTTTTTTTTTAAAAGGCATTTGGCCGTGGACCCCCATCTCAAAATATTTTGTTCCAGGGACCCCCAGGAGTTGAGTTAAAAATGTTCGCTTTAAAAAAATACATATTCAAAGACGTGCACACATTTTCATTATCTTTCAAAAATAGCAGATCTACAAGTTCAGCTATGAGCTTGTATATCTGCTATACATGCTTGTATATCTGCTTGTATATCTGCTGCTTGTATATCTGCTATAGCAGATCTACAAGTTTTTTAGATCTTTTTTTTTAATAGCCAAAAAAAAAACGTAAAACGACACACAGATACGTTCCCGGTCTTAATGGGTTAATTCCACTGACTCATGCCCACTAAAGAAAAATGCCCACATTATAAAGGGATACGTCAGGCTCACAAGACTACTGGCTCCCCGGGGGAATACACACACCGCTAGCAGAGAGAGAACATCCCTATAAGGGGTTCCTGGCAAATTTGCAGCTTCAGCCAGCCTTGAGGATGAATGCACCACTCCAAAAAAACAGAAACACCTTCTCCAAGCACTCATTGGGTATTCATGATTCACCGGGTATAACATGCCTCCCCGCATCAGGATGCTGAAAAATGCTTCGACTATACCGACTATAACCTGTCTTAACCCATTCAAGCCGGGAACGCATCTAGTGTAACCACTTTATCCATATTTTATACTTTGGCTATTCAAAAATAGCAGATCTAGCTATGAGCTTGTAGATCTGCTATTTTTTTTCAAATCATGAAAACTTTTGCAAATCTTTGAAATACATATATTTTTTTAAAGCGAACATTTTTAACTCAATATCTTTGCCTCTGGGGGTCCCTGGAACAACATGAGATGGGGGTCCGCGGCCAAATACATATAATTTTGGGGGTCCTTGACATGAAAAAGATTGAGAACCACTGATATAGAAACATAGGTTTTTCCAGGAAACTGTTTGGAGACATTCGGCTTCAGGTCCTAATGGGTTAATAAATCTCATTGCAGCCAGCCAATCCGAGCGTGCAGACGCAATGAATGGAGTAACTGGAGTTTACCGCAAACTTTGCCTGAGGGGGCCGATGTTTGGGGGAATAGAGTAATGTTTGGTCGCTTGTTACACGAAGTTGAAGAAACACCCAGGTGAGGTCGGACACTTGTCGCTAGCTTGCCTCGGGGGGGACGATAACTTCTGAGTGCGATGACAACACTGCTGCAGCATTACATGTCGCGCTGTGTAACATCACATCCAAAAAATGACAAGACTATTAAACAGGCAGGTCTTCAATTCCTTCCCCGTAATAGGATTTTACTTGAATAGTATTTGAACCTCACTGACTGAAGAAGAGCAAAACGGAACATTATAGAAACCCCGTCAGCGTGAGAATTACAGAGATCCAACTTAATATTCAGTGTTCCGATAGATAATCCCTTGATAAACAATCTATCCCTTATCCCCGAGATCCGTAAAAGAAAGGCACGCTGTGATCTGTGTACGGAATGACCTCCAAAGGAGAGGTGTCAGGCATTGCAGCCTCGGTGCATTATACTCTGTGATTAGGAAAGGCCAGAGACGGGAGACTGTTAATTCATTCAATCCGGGAAGGCATCTGTCTGTGTCATTTTTAGATTTCTTTGGCTATTCAAAAATAACAGATCTACAAGCTCATAGCGCGGCACTCGGTGCCGCGCTATGAGCTTGTATATCTGCTATTTTCGAATAGCCAAAGTATAAAATGATGGTTATAGCTCAAATCTAAAAAAGGACACGGTATGCGTTCCCGGTCTTAACGGGTTAATTCTCGGCCAGGGCTGCTGCATGGCCGTCGCAAATTTATTTGAATGAGCCAACGCCGTCGAGCGGCACGCAGCGCTCGCCAGCCAGCCGCCGGCCGGGCGCCATAATCAAAAGTAAAAAGGTAGCAATTCCCTGAAATTGAACCCATGGCCCGCAGTCGATTCATCAGCCCATCATCCCCAATCCTCGCTATACGCAGCTCACCGGGGCTAACGCGGTGTACCCAGTGAGGTGGGCACAAAGAGAAACACAGCCCCGTCTCCTGGATTGGTAGAACTTTTTTTTTTTTCGCTGTGTGGGTAAATATACCCTCTCTGCAAGCTTCTTGGGTATTATATCCCTTTAAGACCGGGAACGCATCTGTGTCATTTTAAGATTTCTTTGGTTATATAAAAAATAGCAGATCTACAAGCTCGTAGCGCGGCACCGAGTGCCGCGCTACGAGCTTGTAGATCTGCTATTTTTTTTGAAAAATCGTGAAAATGTGTGCAAATCTTTAGTTTGAATGTATATATATATACTTTTTTAAAGCTTCAAATCTTTGCTTCTGGGGATTTTACAAATGTCTTCTAAATCCTATCCTTTTCCTAAAGTTTTTTAAAACATTATTTTTTTAACTTATGTTGCTATATTATCAATGGTTTTCAAACTTTTTTCATGTCAAGGACCCCCACAATAATGTATTTGTACGCGGACCCCCTCCCATCTAAAAATATTTTGTTCCAGGGACCCCCAGAAGAAAAGATTTTAGTTAAGAATGTATATAAAAGATTTGCACAAAATTTCTAAAATTTCTAAAAAAAATTGCAGATCTACAAGCTCATAGCTTGTATATCTGCTATTTTTGAATAGCCAAAGAAATCTTAAAATGACTCACATGCGTTCCCTTCCTGGCCTTAAAGGGATATATAGGAACTGAAGGGGTCTGGGGCTGTCCCGCTCTAGTGATAGATCTAACAGCGGAGGCACACACTGTGGTGTTCTGGCTCGCTGTCACCAGCTGCTGAAGAGCAAAGCGTTTAGCGTTTTAAAGTTGCTTAAGTTGGTGTGGCTCCACGGGGACTGCATGAAAGGGCTGTGTTAGTTAAACGCTCCGAAGAATGGCTCTGCCGCGCTGAAAACGCAGAAGCAGTTTCTTTATGTTATGACGCGAGCCAAATCCGGACTTAAATGTGTGTGTGTGTGTGTGTGTGTGTGTGTGTGTGTGTGTGTGTGTGTGTGTGTGTGTGTGTGTGTGTGTGTGTGTGTGTGTGTGTGTGTGTGTGTGTGTGTGTGTGTGTGTGTGTGTGTGTGTGTGTGTGTGTAGCTACACATACTACATACATACATACATACATACATACATAGCCTACATACATTTATGCATGTATGCGTGCATGCACGCGTACTGTATGTTTTTTAATGAAGGGCTTGTGTAACATCTTTAGACATACAGTAGCTATATAGCCTATTACATAAACTAGAATGTGACTTAAGAGGAGGATGAGAAAGTGGTGTGATGCCAAAAAAACAACAAACAAGCAAACAGAGGGTGGATATAGATGTGTTGTTGTTCTGCTGCCTCCTGCTTTCCTACATACAGTACATTGCAGACGCTTTGTTGCTCGCTCTTGCCTCTATACTTGCATTCTTCTGTTGATAATATTGGTGGGGGGAGGGGTGGTTCCTGTGAGGAATTACGATCAGTGGCTCCTGGATACTTATAAATCACGGGGACTGTAATTTGTTTTGTAGCTGTAGTAGTTTATTGCCATATTTAAACATTTTTATGACCTCCTCAGTACTACTACACACAAGCCAGGCCTTACCAACAGCACAAGCCGGTGCTGCAGTGACTGGGAAAACGTGGCGCTAAGCTAATTAGCACCAACAACAGTCCCAAGGAACAGGGGGGCCTGTGTACCCATGGTCATAAATCTGCAAGTGAACGTCTTTACCGGGAGCTCTCTCGGTGCAATGCCTAGGAGTGTAGCGTTGGGTCGTTTGCGAACGATTCGGTCAAAAGTGCTGGGTGAATGACAAATCAATCAGTTGAGCTCTCAGTCAGGTGTGAATTATTGTTTGGCTGAAGAGACGGTTCCTCAGCGGTCATTTTTTACGTCTGTCCGTGTGGTAAATGTGAAATTTGCTTTACATTGAGAAACAGCGTCTAGATGTATATTATGCATTGTCATTTCCTCCCAGGATAATCATCTGCTCTGTGTAAAATCTTATAGTGATTAAAAACTTTAACTTATTGTCATTGTCTTTAGATGTGACTGGGTATCACTTAGTCCTTTAAAAGTCTTTTCAAAGTCTTTTTAAAGTCTTCTAGTGTATTTTAGAGGTGAGAGGGGGTCAGCCTTTAGTCTTTTAACCCATTCAGACCGGGAACGGTCTGAATTTTTGCCATTCAAAAATAGCAGATATACAAGCTCATAGCGCAGCACCGAGTGCCGCGCTATGAGCTTGTAGATCTACTATTTTTGAACATTTTGTGAAAATCTTTGGATATACTGTATATGCTTTTTAAAGCATTTTTAACTCAAATCTTTGCTTCTTGGGGGTCCCTGGAACAACATATTTTGAGATGGGGTCCACTGATATAGAAACATATATTAGGATTTAGAAGACATTTGTAGAATCTCCAGAAGCAAAGATTTGAGTAAAAATATATATATTCAAAGATTTGCACAACTTTACAAAAATAGCAGATATACAAGCTCATAGCGCGGCAGTCGATGCCGCGCTATGAGCTTGTAGATTTGCTATTTTTTAATAGCCATAGAAATCTAAAAATGACACACGTGCTGCGTTCCCGGTCTTAATGGGTTAAAAGTGTTTTCAAAGTCTTGCGGTGTGTGGTAGGCATAAATTATGAATAGCATTAAAATGTGAATGACATCAATAAATATGAATGACAAAAAATATAAATGTCAGCTGAATATATGCATGGTAACAAATTTTACTGGCAGAATGAGGGTGCAATTTGTGAGAAAGAACAGATTTTTAGTACATTCCTATTCATAAAAAATAAAAGACATTAACAGTGTTGAAATACAACAAATCTATTATAGCCCACTGTAGAATGTTAAAGTTGCAACTGCTATTAATAAAAACTGCTGAATGAATGAACTGCTTCAATTAGTATCTTTTAGTAACACTTTTGGCATCTTTTTACGCATAGTATCAGCTCACCTTGCCTCAACTCGAATGGTTCTAAAATACTTTCATGTCAATGACCCCCCAGAAAAGACTTGTGCTGTTAAAATATTCTACATTTCAATATTCAATGAATATTTCCAATATTCAAGATTTTGGGGGAAATAGTAGATCTACAAGCTCAGAACGCGTCACGTCACAATGCGTTATGATCGCGTAGATTGGCTATTTTAGATATTAAAATGTTCGTTTAATTTTTTTTTTTTTCAGAGAATAAACTAACAAATTGAAACATGACATGAAAATAATGACGTGCCAAAATATAGGGACGCCAGGTAGAAATGGTTAAAGAGCTGGTGCCATATTTTTGCACTTTTTCTGTTTTTCATGTGTCTATGAGGTTGATAGAACTTCATTAAGCCCCCCGGTGGTGTTTTTATGGTGTTTTATGTCTCCTCTGACTATTTGGATTTTCTTCCTGGAGGCTGAAACCTTGAGGGTCAAACGTGCCAATAGAGAAACAGCGCTTTAGTGACATCACAAAGCCATACCCTCCCCCTCATTATCATAACACAACAGGTGTGGGCATGAGGAGGAGGAGGGACTAGGACAGGTGGGTGGTGCTAAGGTGGTGGAGGAGGTGCTAAGGTGAGAACCAGGTATACTTAAAGGAGAATACCGGACAAATTAAGTGTTGTCTTTGATGTCTCGTTACTCACCTATTGACGTGAAAAGTGGCGTTCTTTTTTTCCATCGATTCCCCTGTCGTCATTTTTTAAACCCCCTCCGTTGTTTATTTCCAGAACCTGGCAACTCGTGTTGCCAGGTTCTTGAAACAAGCAACCAGTGTTAAGTCGTTCGGCAGTAGCGCTAGCCTCTCAGGCTAGCTACTCTCATGTTTGACTATCATGAGACTCCACAATGACTAGCAGTAGAGAAAAAAACAACTTTGCATCGGTTATAATAGACGAATCTCCCTAACCCACGCGCTCCCATTATGACAACGGAGGGGGTTTAAAAAATGACGACAGGGGAATCGATGGAAAAAAAGAACGCCACTTTTCACGTCAATAGGTGAGTAACGAGACATCAAAGACAACACTTAATTTGTCCGGTATTCTCCTTTAATGAACTGGAGGCGTGTCCACATAAAAACAACATTTTAACACTTACTGTACACTTTATTTTTTATTGTTTTAATCCTTACATAATAATAATACCTTATGATCAGGTTTTAGGGTTGAAAAATATCATGGCACCCCATCTTTAACTGGCACAATAATCATTTGAACTGAAATTGAAATGAAAAACACACCCTGGTAGCCCCCCGCCAGTGTTGCCAGATTCTGTGAGAGAAACAAGAGAGACACAAAAAGTGACACAGATGCGTTCCAGGTCTTGGTTAAAGGACGACTTCACCCATTGTCAACATATCTTCATACAATTGGTCCTCACTAATGCTCATGATAAAATGATTAAAACGAATTCTACTCAGTCTGTGACTCATAGGAGGGCTGTCTGTGGGCAGTATAGAAACCCGCCTACCAGTGACATCATCATTAGGCAGGGTTTTTACAGCTTGGCAAAGCTGTCAATAAACAGACGGTGGAACTAGTCGACACTTTCCCTTTTCCCCTTTCTTCTTATTGGTAAAAGGCCAGCCAATGAGGGGTCGCCAATGGCTTCCCATACTCTGAACGGACGGTCCACAATGGGCTCCCATACTCTAAAGGGGCGGAGCTCCGGTGACATATTTTGCGCTATGATGGGGAGAAAAACATTAAATGTAACAACGTGTAGTACGTTCCGTAAGGCTATTCCAATGGTGACCCGGCGAAGGAATGGCGGGTTCGGCAAAGGCCCGAAATACCCGTATGTGTGTCTCAAAGAATCAACGGAGCTAGCAGTACTAGTGCTGCTAACGTGGCCAATGTTCGGCCCCTGGAAGACACCTGATGCAAGCAGGCCTATGAGACAGGCCAAGGTAAATAATAAGAAGGTACATTCATCTACGTCATTTTCGCTATCCAGCAATTACAGCTGACAGATTTGTTGAAATCTTAGATTTCTTTCGGGGTGAAAAATGACAATTTTTATCCAGCACTGCATTTATATTAAAAAGAGAATGCACTTTTTAATTAGCATTTTTTAAACCAAGCACTCCAGTACTTTAACTCGAGTAAAATTTTGACTGAGAAACTTTCTTTGTGCGGCAAGTGGCTGCGGCAATGCGTTTCTTTTTTTCAATCGAACCCAGTTCGATTTGCGCCTCTTTTCGCATGCGGTAAAAACTGATTGACCAATCGCACGCTGTCTGCAAAGGCCTTTATACTGTATCTGAGCAGGAATATCTTTGACTCGAGTACTGGGGGTTGAGTACTTCCACTGATGCTGAGGTACTGTATGTATCAGTGCCCCCCCCCCCCCTCATACCGCCAGTCAGAGGAGCTGTCTGAGACATTCAGTAGATTGTCGGCACTGAACACGTCTTGCAACTGTGAATCATTCATTAATTTCACTTTATTGACAATGTCACCTTTGGGACCACTTTTTAAGGCACATGGAATTTGCCTTAACCCCGCACTCGGTGGACCCCGCACTCGGTGGACCCAGCACTCGGTGCCGCGCTATGAGCTTGTATATCTGCTATTTTTGAATAGCCAAATAAATCTTAAAATGACACACAGATGCGTACCCGGTCTTAATGGGATAACAAGTCTGGAGTAAAACATTTTTTTATCTCCAAACTGTTTTATTCCCCCCGTCACCCACCTCTGCCAAGGACGAGACGAATCAAAACAAAAAGAGGGCATAACACAAAGTGGCAGAGCCTTGATAGAGAGTCACTTCAGCCTCTGCCTGAAGAGCGTTTTAAACATGAGTTATCAGAGCCAAGAGGAAGAGGGAGTCTCCCCACTCCACCAACAACTGCCTTGAGGATAATAATAATAATAAACTTTAATAATAAACTTTATTTATATAGCACCTTTCACACAGGCTTGCGGTTCAAAGTGCTTCACAGGCAGGACAGGCTTTGAATACTTCACAATTCAGAGAGATAAGTCAGATAATATTAGCTAACATAGCAAGCACCAAATCAAAAACACAGAATGTGCATAGAATCATGGGCGTAAGAGGATGGGCATAGGATTAGAATATAGTCAACGTACAATAAGTAAAACGTATAGTCATTCACCTTCTTCACCCCATCAAACCCCTCTTGGAGTTCACTGACCAGATGAAAACACTGGTCACTGCCAAACTGGACCAAACTTTATTAATATATGTTTTGAATAAAAAAAAATAAGTAATTGAAAAAAGACGGCCCCCTCACGCATTAGAAAGACGGTATCAGTCACCAGAACCAGGGAAGTGTGTTTTCAACGAGTCCAACATAGTTTAAAATGGAGTTGGACGTTACAATAGGGCAGCAGTGGCTCATTAGGTAGAGGTGGCCGCCAGTGTTGCCAGATTATGTGAGAGAAGCAAGCAACCCGGTCTAGGAAAACCAGCCCAAAAGAAGCGACAATGGGTCACATGAGCACTTTAACATATACATCAGCTATTTGAAAATAGCAGATCTACTATCTACTACGATCTAGATCTGCTATTTTCAAATAAAATCTTGCGGGGAAATTATAATAAGCAGATCTGGCAACCCTGGTGGCCGTTAACAAAATGAAAGGTTCCTCCTTCGATCCTCGGCTCCGCCTGGGTTAGTGTCAAAGTGTCCTCGAGCAAGACACTGAACTCCTAACTGCTCATGCATGGTTTGCTCTGCCATTGGTGTGTGTGAATGGTTGAATGTATATAGTGCACATTGTTAAAGCGCTTTGGATAAAGGTGCTATATAAATGCACCATTTACAATGGGTTTATATAGGAAGGGAGCCTGTCTGCACAAACGTGAAAACTGTCTGGGGGTGCACACAAAAGCTTGAATAGACGTTAAAATGACCCAAGAAGTGTTATAAAGTGAAATACCCCTTTAAGTCTTCAACAGCATCAGAATCACCCTGTCTCTCCAACCTGATAAAAGCCTGACATGTCCAACTACTTGTGTGCTGCTAGCCCCCCCAATTCCTGCTATGATGTATAGCTAATAGAAAAAGAATGAATCTGCTAAGAAACAGGAAGCGCCCAACCGATTCTGCAAATTTTGCATCCATTCCTCATGGCCTGTCCCCCTTACACACTGGTTGCCCTTGCCCTTTAGATTTATGTCAGGTCTTTGGCAGGAAAAAAACACTTTTAATCAATGATTTTATCTTTAAGCAAAATCTTGATTTCATTTATTTTTTGGCTGAAACTTGGTTAGACTTAACGGTCAACCCCACCCAACTTAAGTTGTATGAGTGACATGAGAGTGCATAACAAAAATTAGGGCTATAGGCAATAGATATTCCATCTATATCTTCTTCTTTCGTGTACCGTCAGATGTCCAGCTCAACATTTGGCCCTTGTTTCTGGTCCTACGTTGAAGAGGCCGGCTTCAGAGGGTGGTCTGTGTAGGGGACAGGCGTTAATTAGATGTTTGGCAGTCTGCTCAGGCTCACACTTGCATGCTGCGCTGTTTGCCAAGCCCTGTCAGTGCTCCAGTTATATCGATATCAAGATATGGGACTAGACTGTTTAGTTATGTTTCTGTTTGCCAATTTAGTTTTTTCTGGCATCCTATTATTTTCCATCTTAAAGGTTCTATGACATTCATTTTCACTTTTTATATTTTTCATGTTTTTTGGGGGGTTTTATGACCTCAATTACACCCCAAAAAACTGAACTTTGAACATTCAGTGGATTTTCTGTGGTCTGGGGTTTTCTGAATAATTAGGCTGAAAAGTAATCTGTGATTGGCCCTTGGACTGTGAGGTCACGGTCCATTATTCCCGCCCACTCTCCTCCTCGCCCCTCCCCTATCCTTTCCTTTGGGGGGGGGGGGGGGGGGCGGAGCTGAGGCGATGATTGACAGGCAAAATCCTGCAGCGACACCCGCAGGCAAAGATTTATTTTTTCATTGCAGTTGAAAAGGCTTTAGAAATGTGAGAGAAAAACACCTGCAATGGCTAACTGGAGTGGAATTTTCAGTTAAAACTTTTTATACACGTTTGAAGGACCATGACAAACACTTTTAACTCTTTGACTGCCAGAGTATTTTCATAAAGTACTCCCCCAGTGCCAGCAATTTTCGTGTTTTTTTATTTTTATATTTTGAATTTTTCTCATGAAAATAATTTAAGGACACATAATGTAAAGACCCAGCACAAATCCGCCACTAGAGCGCAGCACATGACAGCTTTGATCATGTCGTTGGGTCTCTCTCACCCTTCTTCATAGATTAGACAAGGAAAAACATGAAAACGGATGTGACGTCCCCCCCATTGTTTTGATCGGCGAAAATTACGTTGTGATATACGACGGCGATGACTGATCGTCACCCAGACCATAGATTATAGAAGAGAAACTGTCCGTTTGTCCGTCATACCGTGTGAAAGACCGTTTATTTACCTATTTTGGACGAAAATGACTGGGGAAAAGAATCAAAAACCGGAAACGGAATCCAGGTCATGAAACCGGATGCAGATGTCCGTGAAGTAAGTGGAACTCGAGAATAACATTGAATATTAAGCAGCATAGCGCAATCAGAGATTAAACAATGAACGCGCGTCCAGCGCGTCGAGCGCGTCGACGGCCAACTGGACAAAGTAGCACTTGACGCGTTATCGCGTCGTCCGCAGTCAAAGAGTTAATGTGTTGTCAAACTGAACGTCATGAAAGCTTTAATGTGAAGCTCTTTGGGCTCCGTTTTATGTATGAAAGGTGCGATACAAAAAAAGTTAGTATTATTAGATGTTGTCGCTCTGAGTGCACAGTTAAAATCTACGGGTCCATTTGGTTCCTGTACACTCTTAGGACTTATTTTAGTCCTAAGAGATATTTTCTGATTTTACTGTGCAGATCTACACCAGTGTTCTGCACAGTTTTTTGTATTTATTTCAAGGACCCACTATAACTCAGAGTTAACCTGTAACGGGTCTTGCTTAGCTTTACCTGTATGTGTGCAAATATCGTCACTGTCGGGTGGAAACCTATTATGTCCAAAACAGTTACTTTTCCGGATTCAAATTCAAAAATGGCAAAAGTAGCAGATCTACAAGCTCGAAACGCTGGGCGAAGTGGATCTGCTACTGTTGTGTGACTTTGTGTGACGCTGTAGTATGATCAAGTAGGGCGTTAATTTACGAAAAAACACAAAAAAAGTTAAAATATGGTGATAAGAGGTTTCTGAGGTTTCTGACAGCAACGATATGTGTGCGTGTGATGTGTGCGTGTGATGTGTGCGTGTGTGTGTGCGCGCGCGCTGCGCGCGTGCGTGTGCGCAGAAACAGTGATTCACAGGATGCAGGAACGGAGATTAAAGAGAATCCGGTCTCATAGCGGCTTGAAAATGACACCTGGATTCCCCGGGGAGCCTGTCACAGAGGCAGCCCTTCTTCTCCCAGAGCCTCCCACCGCGCTGCCCTGATACACTGAACACGGCAAGGAAGTCATTAAAACGGCAATCAATGTTTCGTAATTACTCTGCTTTGTGATGAGTATTTGTACTGGACGTGTGTGTGTGGGGGGGGGGGGGGTCAGGAGAGAATTCTTAAACACTCGGGTATAGAATTATGTCCTGTCAATTATGAGGACTCAATTCTAAAACCGCACAGTTAGTCCCCCGTGTTCTGTCAGAAATGACCCCCACGATAACACCCGGAGGCCCGGGCCTTGTTAGGAAGTTACAATACAGACAATACAAACAACAATAACCTCTCAGTGCAATCTGTGTATGGGCTGTTGTTCAATAATTACCAACCACACAATGTCCATTAAAAACAGCAGCCTGGTGAAATGAGTAATGCTATATATGCTCGACTGGGGTTGTATAATAATGTTGCCGTCGGAAACCCTGTATCTCCATATTTCAACGTTTTAAAATGTTTGCCAAATATGCCTTAATACATTATTGTGAAGAAGAAAATAAAACGTAATACTGTATGTCCGAAGTGAAACTCTACTGCTTAGTAGATACTACAGTAACACTAAACATACTAAACTGAGGAAGCGCCTCCGCGCGAAGTGGAGCTTACTATGAAACACTGCTCGGGTTGTGTGTGTGTGTCTCTGTGTGTGTCTCTGTGTGCACTGCCTGTGTGCAGCCGCGCCCCCATGTGACTCACGCTCTCATTGGCTGCTGACAGATCTCCAACCCTCGCCCCCCAAACATGGTGAAAGAGCACGGATTGACAAACGGCAATTCCGTGCATAGATGACTAGGAACTCCGAAACTCCGTGCATAGGAGAACCATATCCCCCCCCCCCATTAACTTCAATACGAGGCGGAGGCAGTCACGTGACTTTCTCTCTACGCTCTCCCCATCACGGTGAAATAACACGGATTACAAGTCCGTAAATACATTGAACAATGAACATTTTCGAGCTGCATTCGCGCGTCTTACTTGTATGTACAACTTTCTTGCACAATTATGTAAAATGGCTCCTTGAATAGTGGTTACACCACCTTGACAATTCAGTTAGTGGACTCGACTGACCACACACACACACACACACACACACACACACACACACACACACACACACACACACACACACACACACACACACACACACACACACACACACACACACACACACACACACACACACACACACACACACACACACACACACACACACACACACACACACACACACGTGAAAAGTACAATATTTGCCTCAGTGAAATGTACAGCAGTTGAGTAGAAGTATAAAGTATTGAACAAATTAAATACTAAAGTAAAGTAAAAGTACCTCAAAATTGTACTTAAGTACAGTACTTGAGTAAAGGTACTTAGTTATCTTGATGTAGATCACGGCTTGCTATCAGCCTGTATTGTGTAGGTCAGGCTACATCTTGGAGGAGGAACGTCAATCTCTGCCATGTTGACTTAGTGCTCGGCTCAGCTCTATACTAGATTGTGATCTCACACCTCCTCGCTGTGAACATTGAATAAATGTACTCGGCTAGTCGGCTGTCGCTGTCATGTCTGCATGTAAAACACCCAAGGTTCCATTTGCCAAAAAAAAAGCAGAGGGGGAGACATTTCCTTAACCACTTAAGCCCTACCGCATATACTTCTTTGCATTACAAATAGTGAAAATAGCAGATCTTCTTTTCTTTCACCAATTTTGACAAATATGCCCAAAATAGGGATGCCATTCATATTATATGATATGATATTATCATATTTGATTACATTATCAAACATAAATATTAAACATTTCAGACAGTCTACATTTCCCAAAATGAATGCATGTATTCAGTCTGAACAGAATAGGATAAAACATATCCCCACTGTTGATAAAAATGAATGACCCAAAAAATATATACGTATATCTAATTTATAAGCCTTTAAAAGCACATTCTTTTTGCCATTTTGCAACAGAGGGGTGCAGCCATGAGGGCTATGGCTATTTGGGGGTCCTTGGCAATGGACAAATTTGGGGACCGTTATGCAGTGGTGGACAGTAACTGAGAGGTCTATTTTATCAATGGTTTTCAATCAATAAGTTGCCTTGGGAAACGCTTTGTGATTAAATGTCAAATTATGTGATTCATGTCAATTATGTCCAAATCTATATGATTTCACTATGTTAACAGCTTGTATAACTAATCCCTACTATCAGTTGTCACCCTCTGACACAGATGCACTGGCCTGTGTCCTGTACAATACCAAGGAACTGGCTGTACAAGGCCATATGACAACGAGAAAAACATATTATTATTGTGACATCCTGACCCCTGGCCATCTGATAAAGCATGCCATACGACGTGTCATGTTTCGTTAACCTATGGATTGACACTACGATTATGTCCAAAGAAACTGTGTATAAAAAAGCCTGTTATATTTGAAGTGATGATGATTAGATGATTTACTGTGAACTCATTAATACAGAATTAAGACTATGATTTTACATCTCGTCTCCTTTTTGTGTCGAGCGTGGTTATTTTTGGGTTGAATGGAAAAGACCTTTTTCATCCTTGTCATCGGGTGGAAAAATACAACTAACAGTAACTAAGTACATTTACTTGAGTACTGTACATGTTTAGAGTATCTGTATTTTATTTGAGTATTTGTATTTTTAGGACGCTTAAGACTTTTATTCCTCTACATTTCAAAGAAAAATAATGTACTTATGACTCCACTGCATTAGTAGGAAGGGGAAACAATGAAACACGCATTGAATTAACCACAACCTATGTCAAATATAGTGAAACTAGCAGATCTACAAGCTCAAAACGTGCAGCGATTTTACGTGTTGTGAGCTTGTAGATCTACTATTTTTGGAAACGTTCTGTAAAACATTTTTTACCGAAATTTTTGTTCTGTACTTTAAATCAAGTACAAATTTGACTGAGCATCTTCCACTTGTGTGGAGTAATAGGTGCACCTATACTTTGACTCAAGTACTGGGGTCGAGCACTTTGTTCTACACTGCCCTTGAGATATATATCTGTTTGCTGTTTTTTTTTTGCCCGTGTAAACATTTTGCGGCTTATTACTCCCTCAGGAAAACGGAAAAACAAACATTGAGGTTACAGGCCTTGCTAAAGTACTCAGCTACAGTCAAAGGCAGCATGCCCTGCTCTGGCTGCATGCGAATGAATTGATCCTTGCTTTAACAGAACGGATATGTCCATCTATGTTGCACCGAGACAGCAAGACAATCTAAGTAGTTCCAGGGCCGTTTCTGCGACCCTTAATGACATACTTATCCTGTCATATTTCAAGTTACTGACATTATTAAGCGGAAAGTAGTCCGCCTCCAAACCCTCCGTTGGATGACTTGTGCAGCCACTACTTTCATGTTTCACGTTTCGGAGCGAAGGAAATGATGTGCTCCGGAAAACTGATGGCCGGTGTGATATTTCAAAAGGTTACCCCCACAGCGCCTCGCTTGCCGCGATTGTTTTTTTCCGGCGGATTTATATTTGTTTAACCCTTTAAGGCCGGGAAGGGAACGCATCTGTGTCATTTTAAGATTTCTTTGGCTATTCAAAAATAGCAGATCTACAAGCTCATAGTGCGGCACCGAGTGCCGCGCTATGAGCTTGTAGATCTGCTATTTTTAGAAAAATCGTGAACATTTTTGCAAATCTTTTATATAAATTTTTAACTCAAATCTTTGCTTCTGGGGGTCCCTGGATCAAAATATGTTTAGATGGGAGGGGGTCCGCGGACAAATACATATTATTTTGGGGGTCCTTGACATGAAAAAAGTTTGAAAACCATTGATAATATAGCAACATAAGTTAAAAAAAAAAATGAAATTAGGAAAAAAAACTGTTAGGATTTAGAAGACATTTGTAAAATCCCCAGAAGCAAAGATTTGAGTTAAAAACTTTTGCTTTAAAAAAGTATATATATATATATATATTCAAACTAAAGATTTGCAGACATTTTCACGATTAAAATAAATAAATAGCAGATCTACAAGCTCATAGCGTGGCACTCGGTGCCGCGCTATGAGCTTGTAGATCTGCTATTTTTATATAGCCAAGGAAATCTTAAAATGACACACAGATTGCGTTCCCGGTCTTAAAGGGTTAAAGGGGGGTTGTGGTTGTCAGCGATAACAAATGCACTGACAAACAACTGGGCAGTGTGCCATTTGGAATTCATTTAGCGAGACATGGTAGAGATAAAGCCCCCCACCTTCCGACCGGCTGCCCGTGATGCTCTGTAAATCAGAGGACGGCATGGATGAATTACACCGGCGAAGAAAGTCTCTCTTCTGAAGGACAAGCGCGCCAGTGTGTCTGTTTACAAGGAGCTGGGCTTACAGCATAGGTCACGGCTCGCTCCGCCCCACCCTGTCCTTTTGAAAATGTTACACCAGGGCTGAGATCTACGGAGAGATAAAGGAGGGAATACTAATCCACAAAAGGAACTTTGTGGGGGGGGGGGGTTCTTTTTTTCTTTCTTTTTCTCTCCACGCTGGGGCTAGCACAATTTATGCGGGCTGTCTTGTTTGTGTTATACCGTGTGTATTGTTTATCTTGTCTGCTGATCCCCCCTTCGGAGTCCTGATCTGGGTCTGTGATTAGACAGGCGCTCAAATAGCTCACCGGCGGTGAAAACCTTGCTTGAAGTGGCTCTTCAAATCAATATTTGCATGTATAGACTGCTCAGGGCGGGAGGAATGGGCACCCTCTCGTGACAAAATGTCAATGAGTTAGCATCTTGCCCCCTAATAGAATAGAACAAACAACATCAGCTAATGCTCCGTTGATGCGGATGAAGCGCCGGGGAGTCGTTTATGAGAATGGCCTTTATGCTAGATCATTACGGCGTCACTTCAAAGCACCATATATATATATATATACACGCAGCGATACTGACATTTATGTTGGCTCCACGTCTTTTGATAATGATGAAAATGTAGGCCTATTAGAAGAGATGAGAGAAAATTAAGATCAATGAAGCGTTGTGGCTTTAACACTGTCAATACAAAACGCGTGTGTGAAAGAACATGTTATAGAGAGGTAAATTGCAACAACTAGACCGCAGACCACGCAACTTACGATGTAAGTCGGGAACGATGCATGTTGGGAATGCATGTCCCACCCGGTTATGCGATACCTATTGTACCTGTTGTCAAAGTACTCGCTGTACCCGTTGATAGAGTACCCAGTGCGGTACCCGTTACCACAGAATGGATGATTTATAAATGAGCACCGGCCTACTCGGGAATGATGCAAGTTGGGACTGCATGCCCCACCCGTTTATGTGATAGGCCTCCTATTGTACTTGTTGTCAGAGTACCCGTTGGACTAGTACCCAGTGTAGTACCCACTACCATACGACCGAAATATGGAGATCGACCAAATATGGAGATACGGGGATGTTGTTTTTTTGCGGCCTTTATTTGGGTAGTACAGTCAAGTGTGACAGGAAATAGGGAAAGAAACGGGGAGTGACATGCAGCAAAGATCGTGGGGCTCGGGAATCGAACCTGTGACTCGCTGTCAGGCTGCATTGGAGCCTAAATGTGGTATGCACCTTAACTGCTATAGGCCATCGGCGCCCAGAAACTGCAATGTTGATGACATAGCATAAATGGGAGACAGGCAGCTCCATTGTACACACTACCGTTATACTGGTCCAGCTGATATCCTACGACACTGCACACACCCCGTGTCATAAGGGACATACACACCAAGTTTGACGTCAAACGGTTGGATGGCACTCGAGTTATGCCTGGGACAGACACAGACATGCCTGGTAACATACTGTACCCTTCAGTCAGATAGACAGATTTACAGATAGATATATGTCCAAACTACAGCTAAGATGTCCAAACTACAGCTAAGATGTCCGATCTACAGCCATGATGAAAAAAAAATGATATTCAACCACTAAGTGTCATATCCAATACCAGGTCAGGGGTCTTCAACGTCTTTCAGGCCAAGGACCCCTTGTGTTTTCAGACATTTAACAACTTAAAACCTCAATCCTTTGACTGGGTCTAGTCTTTTTTTCCCTGTAAACCAAACCTCGTCACCGAAAATAGCTGATCTACAAGCTCACAACGCGTCGTGTGAGCTTGTAGATTAGCAATAGAATAGATATGCAAGGGTTCAAGTTGTTAATGTAAAAATAAAAAAATAGTCCCTATAACACAAAGATTTGGCGCCCCCCCCCCCCTGCAGAATCTCTGAGGAACCCCTAGGGGTCCTGGACCCCCTGTTGAAGACCTCTGGTCTAAATAGTTTCAATGGAAGATTAGGGCGACCACCTCCAAAGCACTGCAGTCTGCAGATGTATTAGTTATATTATATTAATATTCTCTACCATATAGATGGGCTACAAAATGGACTTCTAGTCATTAAAATAAGTCCCTGGTTGTAGCTTTAAACAAAAACAACTGAATGTAGTCAACAGCAGACAGAAGTCAGACCAGCGCTTCTAGGTTTATAGGTCGGAGTTTGTTTATGCTCAAAAGATAACACCTAGACGAAGGAGAAAATTACTTCATTGTCAATTTACATATGGAGATTGAAATTTGCCTCTCTGCATATTCTACTGTTAGAGGTGTCTTATATCACCCACTGCATCCCGGTGGCACATTGGGGTCCAGCGCCTCTCCCAAGGCTATGTCAGCAGTGTTGCCAGATTTTGTGAGAGAAATAAGCAACCCGGTCTAGGAAAACAAGCCCAAAAGAAGCGACTATTATAGGCCACATGGGCACTTTAAACCTGTATACTACATCTGCAAGATAGCCGATCTACAAGCTCACAACGTGTCGCGATGCGACACGTTGTGAGCTTGTAGATCTGCCATTTTCAAAAAAGAAATCTTGAAATAAAATGTGGAATTATATTTGGAAGATTTTTGAAACATTCTAACAACACAAATCCAGTACGAGCTCCCTGGCACAAAGCATTTTCAGATGAGGGTCAGGGACAAATACATATTCATTTAGGGGTCCATGACATGAAAATATTTGAGAACCACTGGTTTAAATAATAATTTAAAAAATTGGAAGCACGCCCAAATAAGCCCCAAAAAACACAAACCGCAACTACCAATATTTACAAGCAAAAAGAAGCGCAAAGTCGCTTATAATAAGTGGACATGGCAACTCTGCATGTAAGCATTGATGGCAGGCCAGGCACATTAACCCCTTTAATCCTGACATCCCAATTTGGAGCATAAAACAATTTGAAAACATTAGAAAATTGTTAATGTATTTTCTTTTTAATAGCAGATCTCAGCTCAGCTAATCGTCTATTTTCGAAATAATGTAGTAATTTCTGTCGTTACGGTATCTACTGTAAGTGGTTAAGTGGTTATTGGTGGTATTTATATTAGTTGCATGCCGGTGTCATGCACAAAAACTAGTAGATCTGCACGTGCTTATGAGCTTGTAGATCGACTATTGTCGGTGTGCAACATGGCGCGTAACTACAGTATGAGTAACTCAGGATCTAGATGTGATAGTCAGCCTGACGTCAGGTGCTCAGTGGTAACATACCCTTCAGTCAGTGTCATGAACAGAACCTTTGAGGAAACACACGACACAAAAACATCACTTGATGTATAGAGACCAACTGAAATAATGATGAAATCGTCATTGATGTTGCATTATACCCGGATTCTCCGGGTTTCTTATTTACAGTAGTTTTGAGATCAATTGTTTGATACGTTTAATTTTCTCTCCAATTTAGTCATTACCAATCAGTCTGTGTTACACAATTGGCTGTGTCAGCTCCCTTTCACTGACTCGCCTGTAACAGCACAAATTAGCAAATTAATCACCTTGGTTGTATAATATGTTAAATTCAGCCATGAAATTTGATTTGATCTAATTTGGCTTATTTCATTGTCCAAATTAAATCGTGTATAAAGCGAGCAGTGGGCTATCATTCACTGGTGTTCTCTCTGCTGCACAGTCATCGCGAGCCCGGGCCAGCTGAGCTACGATTGAGTGGAATTTAAATTGGAAATTTATTGAGATAATAAATAAAATCTGATCAGTGGCACTGCCAGCAAGTCTCTCGGGACTCGCAGAGCCAAAATGCCAGGAACAAGAACCAGCGTGTTTTAGGGACGAGAGGAACAAAAGGCCATGCGTCTATGACAGTGTCACTAACAAGACAAAATCAATGGAATGCAATATCCGTTCGGATGACTTTGAACGAGTCACATATTGATGACAGGCAAAGGACACTTAACACATGCACACTCCTTTGCTCCTCGGTACTGTTCCAAGAGGAAGGTGGCATGTTTGCAATACTAGTGACTTTCAGGATATTGATATCGACTGGATATTTAGAACATATATCGGTGACAAATGATGCCCGTTAAGATGAGACATGGATTATCATTCTCTATGATGCTACTCGGTTCCATAGGCCAATAGTATGCCATTTAAAGCAGTGATGAAGGAGACAGACACTGTTGGTCCATCTTTCTCCCCACTGCATGTCCGTTATGTATGCAGACAGAGCCCAAAAGGGCTGAAATGTGCTGACACAGCGATACACCTTGAAATATGTCTGGCATGGTGTATTTCAGTAGATCTCTTCAGGCCAAAGACATGGGGCGGGCGGGGTTGCAATTACTTCATGCAGCTGAAACAGAAATACATTAAAAATCTCTCCAGAGTTGTTATTTTCTATGGCACCTGTTACTTACCCCTTGTGCTTTTGTGGGTGAGCACCCATTTAGACACCTTGTTTAATGTTAAACGCTGTGTCACTTGAGGTTCTCAACTGGTCACCGGTCAGATGTTTCATTAAAGACGGGGTGCCGTGATTTTCAGTGATCCCCCCCCCCCCTAAAACATAATCATCAGGTATTATGGTTATACTAAGAGAAGATTTTTTTCAAAAAAGTGTACAGAAATTGTTAAAATTATGTTTTTATGTAGACACGCCTCCAGTTCATTAAGTATACCTGGTTCTCACCTTAGCACCTCCTCCACCACCTTAGCACCACCCACCTGTCCTAGTCCCTCCTCCTCCTCATGCCCACACCTGTTGTGTTATGATAATGAGGGGATGTTTTTACTATGTTACTAAAGCGCTGTTTCTCTATTGGCACGTTTGACCCTCAAGGTTTCAGCCTCCAGGTAGAAACTCAAAATAGTCAGAGAAGACATAAAACACCATAAAAAAAACACCAGGGGGCTTAATGAAGTTCTATCAACCTCATAGACACATGAAAAACAGAAAAAGTGCAAAACCATGGTACCACCTCTTTAAAGTGTAACAAAAAAACAAATTTCTGTTGAATACCGATGCATTCGACCATGTAATAATGCTAGAGAACGATCCTGGTCCCAGTCTCGATATTTCAGTGCAATGTTTTGTATTTAGGCATGCATTTGCTGTGGTGGAAAAATTACTAATTTTTTTTACTTAAGTAAAAGTATCAATACTGCAATGTAGAAATACTTTTGAATCTTTTGAAAATAGCAGATCTATACTGTACAAGCTCACAATGCGTCGCATTGTGACGCATTGTGAGCTTGTAGATCGGCTATTTTCAAATGGACGAAATGCATTTAGGCCTGAAGTAGTTAATGTATGTTCTGTAATAATAATCCAAATCAACTAGTAACTAAAGTTTTCAAGTAATTGTACCTCAAAAGTGTACTTAAGTACAGTACGTGAGTAAATGTACTTAGTTACTTTACAGCACTGTGCATTTGGCACAAATTGGTCAAACACAGGCTATTACAGTTGAATTCTGCAATTGCCTATAGGTGTCTACTCTTCCCCACCCCTTCTTCCACAATCTCCCCACAATTTGCACTTTCCAAATGTGTGTGGTTGGTGTAGACAGCTGAAAGGATAAGGCCAGTATAATTACATTTCTTCGCACTGTCAACACATGGCTTACGAAAAGACCAAAACCTACAATGCTGATAATAATTATGGTCTACTGTCTAGCCAACTCCAGATATAGCTCATATCAAGAAGTGATACAACACCATTGTTGTCCAAAAAGCTGTTGAAACAATTCACAGAGCCAAGCTGTTGCTTTGGTCAGCATAATGTAATTCATCACGTTGGCAAACACAGGCATTGTACTTTTTCCTGGAACAGCATTATGATGCGACAGCGATTGTTTCTTTTTATCTCCGCTTCAGGAAAACCCGGGTATATAAGGCGCCGTGCATTCTTGAGGACAGAGATCAATAACACAATTCCAAACTACCTAACTAAAAATATATTGCTAAGCTCTATTAGATTCCAACTTGTCTACCTGAGGCCTAGAGCGACTTTAACCTATAACTAGAAAAACGCACTCCTCGGAGCGCAGGTCTGTACCAGGCCGGGTTGCTTACCCAGGAGCTGCACATTTTGGAAGTCAGTCATTAGCCAATCAGAATGGAATATGAAAATCTGACTGATACATCTTGATCACATGACTCCAGAGATAATGTGTACCGAATTGTGGTTTTGAAGTGTGTTTTGAAGAGACGCAATATGGTGGACAATCTAGTCTGGAACCAATGGCCGGGGCCTACAGTACATGGTGAGTTATCATGATCCAAGGAATGCAAAAAAAATGTGAATTGTTCAAGCTACGGTTTAAGAGTTATAGGCCAAAACATGAAGTGACCTGTTATAGCGCCACCATGAGGCCGAATTGAAAAATGTGGAGCAGAGGTTCTTTATTGGCCCAACGATTCTGGAGATTAGCTGCTGCTGCTGACGGACGGACGGACGGACAGACGGACGGACGGACGGACAGACGGACGGACGGACGGACACACACATAGATGTACAGGAGCAAAAACATAGTCTCCGGTCTTCCGCCATCCGGTCTTGGCTGCATGTCGAAGTGTCTTTAAGCAAGAAACTGAACCCCTAACTGAGCAGGTTGGTGCATTGCATGGTTTCCTCCCTCCGGCCATCGCTGTGAGAATAATGTGTGTGAATGGGTGGATGTGAAATACATCGTAAAGCGCTTTAGAGAAAGGCACTATATTATTGCAATCCATTCTATCCTGCCTTGTGTGAGCAGAATTCTATCCCTAACTCATGGTACGTGATTCAAACCATGCATAGTCAGACAAAGACCCTCCCAATCCAATCATCACTGATCTGATGTTCTGAACAGCAGTTCACTGGAAGCATGCAGTCCTCTTCATAGTGCTAGACCTAATAGCAACACACCTTTATGATACCTATTAAAGTGATCAATTGAAAACTTACAGCGCAATTGGTAGATGATCAACTCCCTGAAAGCCTGCTTAGCTGGAACTTATGGTTTTCATTTAACTACACCAGTTACGTGACTGCATCGCATAATGGTTGAACAGGCTCTTGTTCTGAAGTGCACAAAAGACCCACCCAATATGAAGTACTTTTATCAAATAGAGAGTAGGTTTGAGATGAAGGGGAAGGGCTTTGTTAATCCTGTGGCGGAAATTCTGTTTCAGCTTCTCCAAGCTGATGGCTGCTCAGATGGTCATGATGAGCGCTCGGGGGGAGCTGTTAGGGCTTTAAAGGTTCTATGACATTCATTTTCACTTTTTTTATTTTTTGTTTTTTGGGGGGGTCAATTACACCCAAAAAATCTGAACTTTGAACATTCAGTGGATTTTCTGTGGTCTGGGGTTTTCTGAATAATTAGGCTGAAAAATAATCTGATAATAAGCTTGGCCCTTGGGCAGTGAAGTCACAGGCCATTAATCCCGCCCACTCTCCTCCTCGCCCCTCCCCCCCCTATCCTTTCCTTTGGGGGGGGGGGAGCAAAGGCGATGATTGACAGGCAAAATCCCTCAACAGCGACACCCGCAGGCAAAGATTTCTTTTTTCATTGCAGTTGAAAAGGCTTTAGAAATGTGAGAGAAAAACACCTGCCATGGATCAATGGAGTGGAGTTTTTTTGTTAAAACTTTTTATACACGTTTGAAGGACCATGACAAAGACTTTTAATGTGTGGTAAAACTGAACGTCATGAAACCTTTAAGTGTCTTGCTCAAGGATACTTCCAAACATAAACATGGTCGGGCCTGCTATGTGAACCAGTGACTTGACTCTGATAACCAAACAGCCTCTCTACCCACTGAGCTACAGCTGCAGCTTAGCGGGCAGCCTTTGTCAAATTTTAGCCTTTGTCAAATTTGTATGGAACAGAACACGATGCACATATAAAACCTGAAGGGATAATGCGATCGCAAATCTGTCACAACCGGGTCATGAAGTCAGCCCCTAACAACAGACTTATTGAAGGTTACCGCGCGTTTTTTTTTTCTTTATGTAGGGCGAGGAGAGCGCGCGCGGTAGTATTTCCCCAGCTGAGTGGCAGATAGTCTTACATTGCTTCACTGCACTCCGCGGACGTTACTCCAGGGCCGAGCGTGTGGCCTTGATTTAGGTGAATGAGCAGCTGCCATTTATATTGACGCAATCAGCAATCATTCACAAAGGCACACGCACGGACAGTCACAGTGAAGCCTGATTTAGAATTGTACTTCGCCGCGAGGCGCTATCGCGTGCCAGAAGTATAGCCGATTCACAAGCTCACAGCCCGTCGCGTGCGCGACGCGTTTTGAGCTTGTAGATCGGCTATTTTCGCACCGTCGGACGACGTAGCATAAATTAGGTATAATTCTCTCCCTCCCCTCATACTCTCTCCATCTCTCTCTCCCTCCCTCATACTCTCTCCATCTCTCTCTCCTCCCAATCTCTCTCTCTCTCTCTCCCCTTTGCTCTCGCAGCCAGCAGTGCTCATTACGCAGTTGAGACAAGCGAGCTAAGAGAAAGAGAGAGAGCGAGAGAGAGACGGCCGGGAGAGAGAGAGGCGCTGGGGAGATGGGCTCCCCCCCGCCCCCCCCGCAGCAGGCTGTTCAACTAGAAGCCAGCAGTCACAGAGTCAGTGACTCTGCCAGTCGCTCCCCCTTCTCTCTCCCCTCTCTCTGCTCCCACAGCCCCCCCCCCCCCCCCCCCCCCCCCGCAGACAGGCTCCATCAGATGTGTCCGATATGACAGGCCACCCTCCCCACCCAAACCCCCACCCATCACCCCAAAAAAGAACTCCATGCCCCCAGGCCCGTGCAGCCGCACCTCATCCGAGTGGCATGGCTTGGATTTCATTTTTGGCTATACTTAAAGGACTAGTTCACCCATTTTCAACCTATCTTTGTGTAATTGGTATAGTCACTAAGGCTCATTATATAAGATGGCACCGTCTGCTTGCTCTGTGTCTCAGAGGACTGTGGACGGTTCAGAAACCTGCCTGCCGGGTTCAAACTTTTTTGGATTAACGCAAAAACAATGGCTTCTATTCCAGCATGCTAACTCCTGTAGCAAAGACAGACTGAAGACAGAGTGTAGTAGTTTCCATTAGCTTGGGATCCCCATAGATAATGTCATTGTTACGCAGCAACACAGGTTTCTGAACTGTCCACAGCCGTCTAATCACGCAAAAATTGTGTCATCTTATAGTGAGCAATAGTGAAGAGTGGACCAATAGAAAGATGAGGTTAAAAATGGGTAAAGTGCTCCTTTAAGGCAGGTACTGCATGTCAAAGGTTGGTAGTAGGTCTACTGGGTATAGGTGGACCCACTGATAGGTATGAACGGGCCAATGCTGACGCCAGCCTTCCCAGTGAGTGTCGGTTATGTGGAAAGTGTGGTTGCACAAAATCTGTCCAAAAACACAATGGCCACAACGACAACATCTTCGTCGTAAACGCACCGCGCCGAATGAGCGACGATGACAGATCGAGTGATGGACGATATGCTTAGGCTGTGTGCCGTGGTGATTTCGCATAATATGCGTTATAAATCGCATTATTCCGCCAGCAATAAATGCGTTGCTGTGATTGATCGTATCAACTCAGCCGTTCTCTCTGTGTAGGTGATATTATTGGCACCATCAGCTAAGCTGGTGTACATTGGGCTGCAAAAATGTACATCCCACCGGCTGATTGGCGTGTAGCCTATATGAATGAAATCGGATCAAACCCGGACTTTCAGATGGAATCCCACAGAGTGCACGAGGTGTGCTCATCCAAGCATGTGTGGTGAAACCCGCCCCCCCACCCACACCCCCACACCCACACCCAAAAAGCCTCATGCTGAGACAGAAGATGCGTCAACATGGACAGCAGTGGTTCTCAAAGTGGGGTCTGGGGACCCCCAGGGGTCCTTGAGGAAGTTCCAGGGTGTCCCCAACTAAATTAGTTAAAATAGCCTCAGTTTAACCAGAAATTAACCCTATTATAAACTTCATTTATATTCAAAAATAGCCGATCTACAAGATCACAACACGTTGCGGTGTGGGGGGTCCCTGGCTCAAAATCTGTCCAGATGGGGGGTCTGTGGCCAAATACATATCAATCTAGGCCCTGGATTGATATGTATTTGGCCACAGACCGACATGTTCATGTCAAAGACCCCCTAGATTCTAGGAGGGCCTTTGACATGAAAATGTTCAAGAACCTCTGCTATACCAGCATACCAAGTGCATCACATGGGGGGCGGGGGGGGGGGGGGGTTGGTCCCTAGGGGTGGTCTCGTGGCTGTTCCACTCCATGGCGTCCACAGACATGACACAGACATATGGACCCTCGTGGCGTGGAGGCAGCGGCTGGTTATTCCACTCTCTGTCAACATAGTGGCAGATCGCAGGGTGTCAGATAAAAGTGTCAACATTGATGCAGTATAGAGTCTACAGAATGTAGTCATAGCCCAATTGGAATGGAAATCAGAAAAATCTGACCGATACGGCTTGTAGCAAAGTAGCAAAGTGTGTTTTGAAGAAAAGGTTCTACATTTGTTTTATAAAGTTTCACTTACTAAATTTCATTTTGAAATGTAATTGTTCTACTTTAATTTGTCTATCAGTGGTGCACACTCAACTTTTTTATTTCAAGGACCCCCAAAATGATATGTATTTGGTCGCCGACCCCCATCTCAAAATGTTTTGTTCCAGGGACCCCCAGAAGCAAAGATTTGAGTTAATTTATTTTGCTTTAAAACAATTTACTAAAAGATTTGCACACATTTTCACGCTTTTTCAAAAATAGCAGATCTACAAGCTCGTAACGCGGCACTCGGTGCTGCGCTATGAGCTTGTGGATCTGCTAGTTTTGAATAGCAAAAGTCTAAAATAATGCTTTTTAGCTCAAATAAAAAAATGACACAGACGCAATGTTTTTTTGGTCTCCATAGATCAGTGATTTTAAAGGTCATATTGATGACTTAAAAAAAATGCAAACAAACAATGAAAATTCTAATAATACGTCCACTGAGCTTTTAAAGACGTGTAAAATGTATTAATAAATAAAGAATATCATGATTGTGAAATAATAGTTTTAATAGTTGCTGATGCAAATGTTAACCAAACATCTACAGGTCAGCCAAGAAGCAGTCCCTGCTTGACCCAGGGGGTGATATTGTGCTTATGAGCTTCAGTCATAAGTACTACATGTCAACCAGTATGTGTTCTATTTCATCGGGGTCTAACTTCCTCGATGGAAGAATAGGGAGATACAGTAAGACCACCTCCAACCACTGCAGATAATGCTAGTTATATTGTATTTCTTTGTTCTTAGCTTTGTTTTTCTCGACCACTAATGTTAAGAATGTGATATGCAGAGACAGATGCTAGGTTCATTGATTACCTTCCTAGACTATACTGTACCGTAATTTTCGCACTATAAGCCGCACCTGAATATAAGCCGCAGCAGCTAAATTGAATGATTTGTACATATATAAGCCGCACTGGACTATAAGCCGCGGGTGTAAAATCCATAGATTTAGGAGGTCCCCTAGTGGCCGTTAGCTGTAAAAATCCATAGATAAGCCGCACCGTTATATAAGCCGCAGGGTCGAAAAATGGGGAAAAAGTCGCGGCTTATAGTCCGAAATTTACGGTAGTTTCAATTGTATGGAATGTTTTTTCAAACAGGCCTCATGTTGTTGAGGCAGATGCTAGGTTCATTATTTCCCTGGTATAGTTTCTTTGAGGCACTATTATACTACGCTGTTCTCTCTACATTCTGTTTATGTGAGTATTTACCTTGTTTATTGACCAGCTTCTTGCTTAGGCTACTCTGCTTGTGAGTCTCTCTGGATAAGAGCGTCTGCTGAATACCTAAATATGTATTAACATACTCTACTATTGGTTAAAATGACATTTTATTCATTTCCGGATTGCAGCTTTAACCCATTCAGACCGGGAAAGAATCTGTGTCATTTTTTCTTTGGGCTACTAAATAAATAGCAGATATACAAGCCGCGCTAAGAGCTTGTAGATCTGCTATGTTTTTTAAATCGTGAAAATGTGTGCAAATCTTTGAATATATATATATTTTAAAGCAAACATTTGTAACTCAAATATTTGCTCCTGGGGAATTCTACAAATGTCTTCTAAATCCTAACAGTTTCATGAAAAACGTATGTCGCTATACGAGTGGTTCTCAAACTTTTCCATGTCAAGGACCCCCCAAAATGATATGTATTTGGCCGCGGACCCCCCCATCTCAAAATATGTTGTTCCAGGGACCCCCCAGAAGCACAGATCAGAGTTAAAAATGATCGTTTTAAAACATATATTCAAAGTTTCCACGATTTCTCCAAAAAACATAGTAATTTTTGAATAGCCCAAAGAAATCTTACAAATGGCACAGATGCGTTCCCGGTCTTAATGGGTTAAAGGGAGATCGCTATTTTGAGATAAAACATAGCACATTATATAATGTGTGGCCTAGCGACGGTTCGACCGGGTATTTCGCGAACAGCTTATCTGTGGAAGCTAGATACCAGAGAAGTGGAAGTCTAATTGGTCATGTTGAATCACTGTATACCCTAGAGCTGCTCCATTACCGCTGATTAGGAGACGAACAAAAGGATGGAACTCTTTCTCTCTTTTTTCTTCTTCTTGCTTTAGAGGACAGTCAGCTTCTCAACTGGATACAGATTGAACTGTCCTTGAGCATAAGGATGACACATTTCAAAGCTTATATTCACTGATACTTCGCTATTATTTCTGGCTTCAAAGCTTTCAGAATGGATTTTTGTTCCAAAAAGATTTGATTCTGAGCAGAACTTTGAGATTTATATAACAAAAACCCCGATATATATCTGTGTGTGTGTGTGTGTGTGTGTGTGTGTGCGTGCGCGTGCGTGTGCGTGTGCGTGTGTGCAGGGGCGGACTTAAGGATCTGGAGGCCCCAGGCGAACGGTAGTATGAGACCCCCTCCACAGATTATTTTTTAACAGAATAGATGTAATTTCCAGTATTCTGGTGCATTTTGGGAGTTTGATACTTTTATCAGACTTTACTAACATGGGATCCATTAAAAAGCTAAAAGTAGGGCTACAGAAATGTATTTTATTTTTTTCATGAGGCCCCCTAACTCTTGAGGCCCCAGGCGGTCGCCTAACCTTGCCTACAGTTAAGTCCGCCACTGCGTGTGTGTGTGTGTGTGTGTTGAGGGGGGGGTCTATTTTCCTACAGTAGCTTGATCTGCAATTTCTATGAATGTTTACCTATTTTAAAATGCACAGAGTAGGGACTCTATGGTTCATTTAATCATGTAACCTCGCGTCAAGCGTATACGCATGGGGGAAAGCCTGGTGTTTTTTCCAAACTGGCTAATGTAATCCGGTCTATTCCACGCCTACTCCCCAACTAGTATCCGGTTACACTGTGTATCCGGTCGGGCGTCGCAATGTTATTGTTCCCCCACATGAATGCAGAATTGAGTAGCCTGGTCCCGTCAGTCGCTACTACCAGTTTAGGGAATAAAAACGCTACACTCACATTTATAGTTATTTTGTATTTGAAAGATGAGAGAACCTGCACGGGCGCTATGGTTTCCGCTCTTGTCTGCCTGGTAACGCAAAGTTAGATCCGCTCTAGACCGGATCAGAAAACTGCAAAACCAGTTGATCCCAGTCAGTCTAGGGTTCATGTGGTTAGGCAGCACTGGGTCAAAGCCAGTGGTGGAAAGTAACTAAGTACATGTACTCAAGTACTGTACTTAAGTACAATTTTGAGGTATTTGTACTTTACTGGAGTATTTCCAATTTCCAATTACTTCTACTACATCTCAGAGGCAAATATTGTACTTTTAATCCACTACAATTATTTGAAAACTTTAGTTACTAGTTACTTATGGTATAAATGATTACATTATAAAACCTACATTAACCACTTTAGTCCTATTTAATACCTAGGCTATTTGAAAATAGCCGATCTACAAGCTCACAACACGTCGTGATGCGACGCGTTGTGAGCTTGTAGATCTGCTATACTTTCAAACATTTTATTACTTTTACTTTTGGTACTTTAAGTACATTTTGATACCAAATTACCAATACTTTAGTAC
Organism: Gymnoscopelus braueri; assembly: GCF_963280865.1. Classification (NCBI taxonomy): domain Eukaryota; kingdom Metazoa; phylum Chordata; class Actinopteri; order Myctophiformes; family Myctophidae; genus Gymnoscopelus; species Gymnoscopelus braueri. The sequence goes on along the minus strand of NC_137608.1, from coordinate 45,204,457 downwards.
TTTTACTCAAGTAAATTTTTAACGCCTGACTTTTACTTGTAACAGAGTACTTCTACATTGCATTATGGATACTTTTACTTAAGTAAAACATTTGAGTACTTTTTCCACCACTGGTCAAAGCATACCTATATTACACTCACATAGACAGTGGGTGCCAGGCCCCAAAAACGTACCAGTCGTTGCTGTCGGGCAACGAATTTCCATAAATTAATGCCCTTCTTGATCATACTACAGCGTCACACAAAAACTTCAAAAGTAGCAGATCCACAAGCTCGAAACGCGGCTCGAAACGCGGCTTCAAGGTAAAAGGTCACATTATTGAGTAGAGCCGACGACGTTTCGATTCTCACAGGATGGTCAAAATGACCCGATGAAGATCCTGTGAGGATCAAAACGTTGTCTACTCCTCAATAAAGTGATCCTTTACTTTGAGGCCAGTGTGCGCGGCTCTACCTTTTTCAACTAAGCCGCACTGGGTAACACTTTGTCATAAAGGGGCACATTCACACACGTAATTAACGCTTAATCAACACTTAAACCCAGCACTATATATCTGCAGCTACCATTTATCCATTTGAGCACTTCTGGCCTGTATTCCGTTACTCAATAGGCACTAAAATGGACAAATGTTACTGAACTTTTGAGTGATAATTGTTCACAATTATGCTAGACTTGTTTATATGCTTACACGATCGCTATTCGCTATTGTGCTGCAAGGATGTGTTTTAAATGCTTAATGAGGGTGATCACAGCAAATCCTCCACAGTGTTAATTTAACTTTGAAGGTCCTTACACGCCGCGGGCGTAATTTTTGTGTGATTAATTCACCCGAACAGGGACGGATTAAGACTCATGGAGGCCCCTGGGCCAATCACCTTTTAGCCTCCCCCTCCACCCCACACACATACACACACACACACACACACACACAGGCTACTCAGACCAGGACGGGCAGTCAGGTGGGCAGGCAAGTTGTAAGGCATGTGTGGGTCAGGAAAGCACCTGTAGACATTTTATCATACAGGATTTACGGTCTATAACAGTGGTTCTCAAAGTGCGCTCCAGGGACCCCCAGAGGTTCCTTGCAGGGGTTCCAGGGGGTCCCCAGCAAAATAAGTTAATATCGCATCAAAATCAGTTTAACCTTGCATACATCGGTTATTTTTGAAGATTTGTTTTTTTTTTTATTGAAAAATTTGACATTTTAAAATCAAAAATGTTGTATGGGGAATATTTTCAGATGGGGGTCTGTGGCCAAATACATATCGATTTATAGGACCATAATGGAAACAAGTCCAGAGGACTTTTTTTGTGTTATCCTTTTAGATTTAATGTCTTACTGTACCACGTTTTACATTTCAGTAATACGTGGTACACGTTTTACATTTCAGTAATACGTGGTACACGTTTTACATTTCAGTAATACGTGGTACTGTACACGTTTTACATTTCAGACTAATACAGTATTCAATCAATCCCAAATATTTGGGGTTCCATGACATGACATTTGCATGTAAAAATACCATCTTGTACTGTATAGGCTGAAATGCCTACATTTTTGAGTGCTAACCTATACATTAATTGTCAATTTGCCTTGTGGCCCTGGAAAACCAAGGGCCTCTGGGCACTGGCCACATTGGCCCGGTATGTACTGGCTGATATGTCCATAGGCATACATCCGTTTGTCCAGAACCGCCCATATATGGGCATATACTGATGACAATGACCGGTACAAATAGTCAAAATGTTCAATTAAGACAAAGTCTTTCTCTTCGCCATTATTTATTACTTATATCACCCATCAAAAAGTAATTAAATATTTTCAGAAATGTTGAAAAATAGCAAAAATAACGTATCTACAATTTCACAACTGTCAAGAGCTTGTCGATTCATACAGATTAATGTAAACAATTTAGACAATTATGCAAAAATAATTGCGATTATCTGGAATAGTTGTGATCGGGTGATTATGTAATAGTTGTGAGAGGCCTATCTCGTGCCATGTTTCCACAATGTCTCTCTCTCACCGTCTCTCTCCATTCTTCGTTGGCTAGGCAGAGGGCATATTATTTTAAATGTCACATTTGAAACTTTACAGGTAGGATCTCTATACTTCTGCGAGGGTGCAATAAGTGAGCACGGTGCACCCTTGCATTAAAAAAAAGCTGACATTTCACGCATTGGATATTTATAAATGTGTCAGAACTGAGAAAGAGAGAGAGAGAGAGAGAGAGAGAGAGAGAGAGAGAGCCTGATATCGAAATAACTTTTTTCACTCCTGTACGTTATTATGACACAGAAAATCTAATCATGTGGATCTCAGATCTCATGGCTGTGACGTCATTCACGCTATGCCAGTGGTTCTCAAACTTTTTCGTGTCAAGGACCCCCAAATTGACACTTATTAGCCCGCGGACCCCCATTTGAAAAGATAAGCCAGGGACCCCCATAAGAGAAGATTGTTACGGCTCTAGCAGTGATTCTCAACCATTTTAATTTCAAGGACCCCCAGTTTGACATCCATTAGGCTACAGACCCCCATTTAATGGCAATTCTATCTCTGGGACCCCAATTCATATCGTAAAATCAATGTTAATGTAACTCTGAGAGTGTAGAAATGGAACCAAATGGACCCGTTAGGGTCCATTTGGTTCCATTTGTACACTCTCAGAGTTACAGACCCATAAGGGTCCATTTGGTTCCTAGAAATTATTTAGCTGGGGACCCCCTGGTATCCCCTCAAGTACCCCTGGGGGTCCCCGGACCCCACTTTGAGAACCAATGCGCTATGCGCTATCAGAGCCCCATTGACTTCCATTCTCCTTCTAGTGTGAAGGTTTCTCGTGTGTGTGTGTGTGTGTGTGTGTGTGTGTGTGTGTGTGTGCACGCGTGCGTGCGTGTGTGAGTGCACGCGTGTGTGCGTGTGTGTGTGTGTGCACGCGTGCGTGCGTGTGTGTGTGCACGCGTGTGTGCGTGTGTGTGCGTGTGTGTGCGTGTGTGTGCGTGTGTGTGCGTGTGTGTGCGTGTCCACGTATCTCGAGAACCGTCCGACTGATTGACATCAGACAGACAGACAGACATCTCCACATTATGGGCATAAAAGGGACACAGATAGACCTGTACGAAGAGCACAAGAGGTATTGCATCATAACCGGAGGGGCATAGGGTTCCCAATGGGCATCGCTCCCTATACTTGCATCGTTCCCGGTTTTGCCCAGTCTAGTCAAGTTAAAGTTATATATTATATAGAATATATTATATAGTCTCTGTCGGGTGGAAACCTCATATGTCCAAAAATGTTACTTTTCAGGATTCAAATTCAAAAGTAGCAAAAGTATCAGATCGATACGCTCAAAATGCTTCGCGCCGCGTTTTGAGCTTGACGATCTGCTACTTTAGATCCCTTAAATGTGATGCTGTAGTATGGTCAAGTAGTGCATTCATTTAAGAAAAGACACAAAAAGTTAGAATATGGAGATGAGAGGTTTCTGCCCGACAACAGCGATATATGAAATGTGTATTTCTGTGGCCTACTGGCACAGTGTGCACGAGACATGTGGCGCCGATCGGTCCAGCAGTTTAGCTCCGGACACACAGACACACAGGCCGACCCATTAAGACCTGAAGCCGATTCTACAGAGGCCTTCTAAATCCCAACCGTATTCTAAAAAAACATATGTTTCTATATCAGTGGTTCTCAAACTTTTTCATGTCAAGGACCCCCAAAATTATATGTATTTGGCCACCGACCCCCATCTCAAAATGTTTTGTTCCATGGACCCCCAGAAGCGAAGAATAGAGTTAAAAATGTTCTCTTTAAACAATATATATTCAAAGATTTGCACACATTTTCACGATCTTTCAAAAATAGCAGATCTACAAGCTCATAGCGCGGCACTCGGTGCCGCGCTATGAGCTTGTAGATCTGCTATTTTTGAATAGCCAAAGTGTAAAATAATGCTTTTTTAGCTCAAATCAAAAAGTGACACAGATGCGTCCCAGGTCTTAATGGGTTAAGACGACTAGACTGCTGCAGAGCCACACAGTCAAAACTAAAATGTGAACACTCCAGTGTGCCATTATCAGTGACATGTTACTGTAACATACTTAAAACTGTACCCTTATCTCCACTTCATTTCTAGGAAGCGAAAAACTATATTATGAATTCACTGCTGTCTGGAAAATCTTTCAATACAACAAAAGCATTTATATTAAAAAAGGAAACATGAATTCTTGTACTTGGGGTGAGTACTTCGCCCCCCCCCCCCCACTGGCGATTAGCCATGAAAGGATGAGTCATGATAGCACCTCATCAATATGGGAGTAATGGGGAGATCGGAAAAGAATTGCCGGTCTGACTGAGGACCGCTGCAGAATATAATAACCACAGTGTTCATTTAACTCTGAGTGTACAAATGGACACAAATGGACTTTTTTTTAGCCAGAACATACTAGACGGAGGATTGAGGAACTGGAATACGTTCTTTACTGTACGTAAGTGCACTGAATTCATAGTTTGACACGTTCGTTATGTGTTATTAGGGCCAAGAGGCTATGGGCCCTATAAAAAGGGCCGAACTGGCTAAATCCACTCATTTGGGATTTAGGACTGCGCAAGGGGGCGTTCCCCCGCAAAAGTTGACATTTTGGCCGCAAAATAGCGTTTAGGGACAGTGCCAGCCCCCTTATCCCTATTTCACGGGTAATGGGCAGAAATTCACGGGTAATGGGCAACGGGGGCAGGTTTAGCAGTGCCAAAAATAGGGGCCTATATACCTATTCATCCTCCAGAGGGAAGCCCCTAGAGTTGAGGGGTATTGTTGCTGGTCAGGTTAGTAAACCTTTTCATTAACACTTTGTTTTCAATCGCTATAGTTTAAAGTCTTTTTAAATCATCATAATGCGTTTAGTAAATTATGGTCCCATTCATTTTAAAATTAATGATAAAGTAGTTATGTTTCTAGGGTTCAAACAGCTTGGGTCTGTATAGAAACCAATGGCGTCACTTTGTCCATTCTTTTTTTTTTTTACAGTCTATGGTTTTAACATGCCCTGCATGTCTCTGGATTATCTCATCTCCCCCCCCTCCCACCCCCTGTTTCCTCTCTCTTTAACACTGCCTCTCTCTCTTCATCCCCTTAGCCCCCCTATGAATCCCCCCCCCCCCCACACACACACACACACACACACACACACACACACGTTATCTCCCTTTTCTTCTAAGTCTCTCCCTCTCGCCCGTTTCGCTCTCTTCCTCTGCCCAGAGTCCTTGCGTCTCTCTTCACCTCCCCTCCTCACTACCTCTTCTATCTCTGGACCTGTTCCTCCACCCTTCCCTCCCTCCCTCCCTCCCTCCATCCATCCACCCCTCCCTCCCTCCCTCCCTTAAGCAAAAATCCTGGCTGGCATCTTATCTCCAGGCTGCATGTAGTGACACCAACCATGACCAAAAAAATACTATGAAACCTAGAGGACTTACATTTCCCTTAGCTGGCTGCCATCTTTTCTCTCTCCCTCTTTTAGATTCCGTCGCTACTTTCCCCCTCTCTCTCCCTCCCTCTCTCTCTATCCCCCAGACTCCAGCAGGGTCGTGGATCTGCCTGGCAGCCAGTGCAGAGTTAAAGGGGACAAGAACAGCCACCCACCACCCTCCTCCTCCAGTATGCCGATTGGTGCCTTCCACACCTTTTATCTTTCCAGCAGTTTGGCCACTGATACGTGTGTGTGTGTGTGTGTGTGTGTGTGTGTGTGTGTGTGTGTGTGTGTGTGTGTGTGTGTGTGTGTGTGTGTGTGTGTGTGTGTGTGTGTGTGTGTGTGTGTGTGTGAGAGTGAGAGTGAGAGTGAGAGAGAGTGTGTGTGTGTGTGTGTGTGTGTGTGTGTGTGGGGGTGTGTGCGTGTGTGTGTGTGTGTGCATTATTTTACACTTTGGCTATTTAAAAATAGCAGATATACAAGCTCATAGCGCGGCACCGAGTGCCGTGCTACGAGCTTGTAGATCTGCTATTTATGAAAAATCGTGAACATTTGTGCAAATCTTTGAATATATATTATTTTAAAGCAAACATTTTTAATTCAAATCTTTGCTTCTGGGGGTCCCTGGAACAAAATATTTTGAGATGGGGGTCCGCGGTCAAATACATATACATTTTGAGGGTGCTTGACATGAAAAAGTTGAGCACCACTGATATAGAAACATATTTTTTTCAGAAAACTGTTGGGATTTAGAAGACATTTCTAGAATCGGCTTCAGGTCTTAATGGGTTAAAGGGGCTGTTTTCATATATGTTTGCATAACATAGAGAAAAGTCCTCGACAGCGTATAGCCTTGATGTATTTACCACAGGTGCCGAGTGAATTTGATGTGACACGTAGATACTGTATGTCATTGATAGCGACTAGAGTGCACAGTCAATATGCCACCATGGATGATTCTTTTGATGTGCCATATATCGCTTTCACAGTCAAGAAAACGGAGAGAATCAGCTCAAATCAAAGACGTAGGCTAAGACTAACGGGAACACATTGGAGTATGTTCTGACAGATTGACACGCCACATCAGCGAGAGCGAAATGGTACCATGGTTGAGAATCCTGCCTGTAAATCATAAAGCAGGCAGCTTTATTGTTTTTTTTTTGTTCTTATTTTGGAAAGACTTAAATCAGTTTTCTTTGTTTGTCATGAGGTAACCAAATTGGAGAAAACGCGTTGTCATTGTATGCACTGCATGTGGAAAGGGGTAGGCAAGAATAGGCTTATTAGCTTCAGTGTATTGTTTACGTTGTTGAACTGGTGACCAAAATAAAAGTGCAAAGTGAAAGCTTGTAGATCAGCTATCTTTGCAGCGCCAACACTGCCCTGCGACGAAGCATAAACCAGGCTTATCACTGACGAAACAGCAGGCTAATAAACGAGTGTGACTTGGCATGCACCAGGTTGGCAGCAGACTGCTGAAGGCATGGCCCATGCCTTCTTCAGTGCGTCTGTATCAGAACATAATTATGACACCCACAGCGGCGTTATTCTACCCGGCTTCCTATTCTACCCAAACAATATGAGCCTCGGCATGAAAGCCAAACCGTATTTGTAGTGAAAATGATGAATAATTGAATCTGGGAGAGGCACACACAGTCATGAATGCAGACGCAGAACGTGCATGCATGCTTGCACGCACTCTCACACACACACACACACATGCACGCGCACACATGCACAAACACACACACACACACACACACACACACACACACACACACACACACACACACACACACACACACACACACACACACACACACACACACACACACACACACACACACACACACACACACACACACACACACACACACACACACACACACACACACACACACACACACACACACACACACACACATTTGTATTGCTATACTTGTGGGGACATGGCGAGTGTCATTTCTAACCCCAACTCTAGAGCCAAAAATAGTAGATCTATAGTACAAGTTCACAACGTGTCATGCTGCAACGTGTTGTGAGCTTGTAGATCTGGTGTTTTCGGTTCATGGCAATATCGGCCATAACTCCAACCCCAACACCTACACACATAACCTCTAAATGCCTAATTCTAACCCCAACCTGAATCTTTTCCTAATTGTAAGGCTGACTCCCCAAATCATTTTTTAACCATGAAAACAACTATTTATCTTGTGAGAACCAGGAATTCTACTGCACTTGTGGGGACATTTGGCTCTCACGAGTATAGTAATACTATACCACACCACACCACACACACAAGGGGACATTTCCTCTGGGTTTACAGTGCCATCTAGGGGTGGTCTACAGAAATGTGCCCAAAGACATACAAAAAAAACCAAGAAGCACTAAAGGCATGAGAGGCTTTTTGCTGGGTCCCGTGGGCGTCCTGTTGGTTCAGACCTGACTGAAGGGTAATGGAGACGTCTCAGTGGGACAGCGGGCCCCATGCTGTGCCCAGCTGTGCCCACCTGTACAGCCTGACGGCCTCTTGTCTGGGCACCCCGCAGTCAAGCCACTTGGCCCGTTCAGCTGCCCCCCCTAGAACAGTGGTTCTCAAACTTTTTCATTCATGTCAAGGACCCTCAAATGAAAATGCATTTGGCCACTGGCCACGGACCCCCCCCCCCCCCCCCAGCTGAAAATGTGACCCAGTACAGTGGTTTGAGACACAAGTAGCCCATGGTCATTTTCAGCTTTTTACAGATCATGAAAGTACAGAATGTAAGCTTTCAAATGACAAAGAAAATAGCTTTGGAAGAATTTCACATTCCTCAAGGCCTGGTAATGGCCGTTAATGATGGCTTATTTATTCAACCCCCAACCACTCCTCTCTAATCACCCCCCCCCTAGCCTGAGGCTACGAGCTCAATCCATGGTCTTGAAGGGCGGACCCAAACACAGCCGCCTGGATTTGTGCGTGGCTTCCTATTGCTTCACCAATCTATGTCCCCGCCTCCCCTCCCCTCCCCCCCTCGGCCTGTGCACGGAGCACGCTGACGTCACCAAATTTAGAGCGACGCCCCTCTGCACTCTGATTGGTTAGGAGATAACAAGGTCCAAGACCATCGTTCCTACATCGCTCCCCCAGGCTTTTTTTCTTTTGTAACAAAAAAAAAAGCCTGGGTTTCCGAGGCTACCCCCCCCCCCCACACACACACATCACTTTCACAAAATACTACCGTACTACTCAACAGCCTATATAGAGCAGTGGTGTAAAAAGTACTACAGGTTTTTTCCAGGGACCCCCAGAAGAGAAGATTTGCGTTTAAAAAAAAAATCTTAATACTTTCAAAATTATATATTTTTTTCTACAAAAATAGCATACATACAAGCTCACAGCGCGGCGCTGCAAGCTTGCATATCTGCTATTTTTGAATAGCCATAAGCCAATGTAAAAAAATCTGGATTAAGTGGTTAAAATTATTGTGATGCTGTATCAACACATTTTTTGCTGGGGACCCCTGGGGGGTCCCCAGACCCCACTTTGAGAACCACTGCCCTAGAATAATGAGGATATATATGTCGCTCTGGCGGGCTGGCCGTGCCTGACAAGGCGAGGAGCGATGCGTGGCGTCTTATCAGCTTGTCGACACCGGCAGAATGATTATTCCGCAGCGCATCGCGTCGGTGTCTTGCCTCCACACACCTGACAGTATAGTTGTCCTACTGTGTGTTCTCTTCACTATATCATCTCTGTCGGGTGGAAACCACATATGTCCAAAACTGTTATTTTTCAGGATTGAAATTCAAAAGCATCAAAAGTAGCAGATCTACAAGCTCGAAACGCGGATGCTTTTGTGTGACGCTGTAGTATGATCAAGTAGGGCGTTAATTTATGAAAATACACAAAAAGTTTGAATAATGGAGATAAGAGGTTTCTGCCCGACAGCAACGATAACCACATGCCACACACACCAATGCCCAACCCAGGCATGCAATGCTCATTTGGTATGTTCTTTTGCACTCTATTTCAATGACGTGACGCGCACGTCGCTTAACACCAGAACACCTACACTACAAGTCACACAATGGACAATTGATATGCAGCTAGGCTTATTCCTATGTTAATTCGCTAGGTGTGAGTCGGGAGCCTTTGAAAACTTTGTTGAGGTGCGAATTTAAAGTAGTTTCAAATCTATGCGTGTGCCTGCGTGTGCTTCTGGTCAAATAGGTTCCGGCACGGCGTGCAAGGCCGTCCAGTGAGCATTGCACCCCTGGCCCAACCTGTGGGCTGGGCCCACTGGTGGGCCATGAGGATATTGCAAGTCGGCCACCGAATAATTGCCAAAACACTAAGATCTTTATGATAATATAACATTAATATAAAAATATATAAAAAAATAAATGCATAAATAAAATCATGGTATTTTTTCTTTAAAACATTGAAAATGTGTTTCCACTCTGATGCCGATTAATAGGAACATTCACTGCCAATCACGTAGATCTACGCGAACCTATTTAAAGCCGCCACGTGCCAATCGTGTAGATCTACGTGAACTTTTTTTTTTTTTCAATTTGACCCAAAGACCAAGCTGAGATATGATTTTTCGAAGATCTAGACTCCTATCCACTTCCTTGTTAACTTAAAACTTAAAAATTCTGTATCTCGGCTCCTTTTTTTTCAATGAAAAACTCTGGCACTGGCTAAAAAAATATTAAAATACCTCTGGCAGTTAGTGAATTCTACGTTAGTGCCATTGTTCCAAACACAATCGATTGACTGATCGTTACAATAAACATGCTCTGAAAATGCACACGGCTGCCGTGTTAAGGGGTCAGATGGGTGGGCCGCGGACGCCTTTGAGATTTTCAAGTGGGCCCTGATCCACAAAAGGTTGGGAACCACTGATCATATAAATCTTTGTATAGCTTAGACCCTCCAGAAAAACGCAGGCAAAAATCCTTGATTATGGGGGCTAAAACTCTTGATTATGGGGGCTAAAACTCTTGATTATGGGGGCTAAAACTCTTGATTATGCGGGCTAAAACTCTTGATTATGGCTAAAACTCTTGATTATGCGGGCTAAAACTCTTGATTATGCGGGCTAAAACTCTTGATTATGCAGGCTAAAATCCTTGATTTTGCGATGAAATATGCGGGTTTTTTTGCAATGTTATGCGGTGAAATTGCGAAAAGTTGCGAAAAATGCAAAATATGCAAAAAGTTGTGAAATATGCGGAAATATGCGATGCAAAGCGCGATGCGCATATTATGCGATGCGATGCGGCCTTTTTGAAAAAACTTTTCAACGTTTCACCCCCGCATAATTATGCGCCATTTTGCTGATTATGCGGTAAATTCTGCGATCGCATAATCGCATTTTTCTGGAGGGTCTAATAGCTGTGTGTCATATATCCCTTTGCTGTCCCACTGGGGTCATCTCTATGTTCCTACAGTCAGGGGCCCATTACAGAAAAGTGCTTCAGAAATGACCTTTGCTAACATGTTTGGGTAAAAGCTGACAACCTATTTATTTTTGGTTAGAAGGGAGAAGAGACCCATAGAACACCGGCTTCGAATGCTATCAATGGGTGCATAGAAGAGGTTTTAGGGTGGTTGTCATATTGAATTCCTTTTCGGGTGCCTTTTAGAAGCCCTTTAATATTTGAATGCTCATTTCATGCTCAAATAATCTGATTAAACAGCATTATGCATTTGCTTAATGCTTTCTTTGAAATTATTTTGAACGTTATTGCAATAGATTTGTGAATATTATGGTAAAAGATACATTTGAGGCAACTTCTTTAGTGGCGTTTTTGTCCAAATGTTGCACTGTAGAGGCTTGAGAAAGTTTTTCGCGTTCTCCTGGTGAGGCTGTCGTGGAAGTCTGTGTTCTTTTAAGACCAGTCGTTTTTTTTTTTTACCAAATTCACTGATCATTTCCTTGCCAGTATTTCCAAATAGCCTTCTGTATATCTTCTGAAGCAACGTCACCGGTTGTCACAGTCAGAAACACTAGATCATACACATTCTCCTGTTGGAAGACGTGGTATCTCTGGAACTGTTCAACAAGTTGAATGACATCAGTATGATCTCTTTTGATTCTTGATGGAGGAAGACGGTCTTTGTGGGCGTCTTCATCATCCTCATGTGTCAGACCAAACAATGATTTGCTATCCTCTGCCAAGATTGCACGTTCATTGTAGGTGATGGACCAACGGTTTCTAGCTGTCTCATTTCTAGTGACGCCTATCAGCCCTCCAGCAACCTTTCCAGTTTTGTTGATATGCTCAAGGTGAAGGTCAAAGGGAACTTCTTTGAAGCTGTGTTTAGTCTCCTTGGCAACAAAATCATCGTCTAGGAAGCCCTGGTAGACCTCTGGCGCTGTCTGTGCCAGATGTTCCATGTCTGCTAAGAATACAGCACTCCATCTTGTACAAGGATTTTTAGAGGGTAAGTGCAATTACTTTATTTCACTATAGGTATTACAGTATGTAGCGTTCTTATAGTGTTTAGGTGTATTTTATTTTATTTTATTTTATTCTGCCATGACCAGGACCTGGGTAACACATTTTGTTCTGTACTTGTATGGAATGACAATAAAACTCCTTGAACCTGCGTGATCATAAGCTGCAAACCAGGGCATCATGCTTTTGAAATAATAATAATAATAATAATAATCATCACTCTAGCCAACATCAACTACTGTAATTTGCTTGCATTGTAATTACATTACCACATTAGCAGTACAATTACACTAGTTGCTCAAAATTATAGCAGTTAATTTAAAATAACTTGCCAGTATTGTGAAAAAGGTTTAAGTACAGTATGTAATGATAAAATTACCTAAAAATAGAGAGATGACAACCAGGCTAGAACACATGATAAGGGGTTAAATATTAATACTGGATAGGTTGTCTGCTTTTACCCAGAGGTGTTATCTTAGGCGTCAATATCAGCTTTGTACCTTTGGTTAGGTACAGTAATCGGAGAACATAGAACCTGGGGAACATACGCTCCCGTCCCACTGCCTACCAATATAATGCTCCAATATTTGGTTGCCATGATTGAAGATAATGCCTTCTTCTTTAGTGTGGCAACTTTTTTTCCTCCCAAAAAAGCTAACAACGCGTCACAATGCAACACGTGACATGTTATGAGCTTGTAGATCGGCTATTTTCACCAGGCAGCTGGGTTATTGCATTCTGTTGTTATGTGAAAGATCAGCCCACACACACACACACACACATGCGCACACACATACATACTGTATGTAACAGTACAGTACATAACAGAAGTGGGCGGCATGACTCAAGTTACTGCACTATTCATTGTACATGTCTATATTTGATATATCTTGATGTGGTCACCTTTTCTCTTCACCTTAATCCATTCAATCCGGGAACCCTGTCATTTTAGATTTATTTGGCTATACAAAAATAGTAGATGTAAAGCTCATAGCCGTGCTATGAGCTTGTGGATCTGCTATCTTTGAAAAATTGTGCACATTTGTGCAAATCTTTAAAGCGAACATTTGTAAAATGTTTTGTTCCATGGACCCCCAGAAGCAAAGATTTGAGTTAAAAATGTTCGCTTTAAAAAACAGATATTCAAAGATTTTTTTTTAAATAGCAAATCTACAAGGCTATGAGCTTGTATATCTGCTATTTTTGAATAGCCAAAGAAATCTAAAATGGCGGATGCGTTCCCGGATCGAACGGGTTAATTGCACATTGACAGTTTCATATCGTTCGACTGGGTTTTATTTTTATATAGTGATGAAATAATCAGACTGCCAAGGAACACAGCGCTGAGAGGAGGGTTAGATAGAAGTGATAGATGGGGATCATTTTGCAGAATAGTTTTCGAGATTGAAAATTGTTCATTAAGGAGGCAGCACTGGCTCCCCCTGGCTAAGTGTCGAAGTACCCTTAACTGCTCCCGGTGAGCAGGTTGGTGCCTTGCATGGTTTCCTCCAGCATCGGTGTGCGTGTGAATGGGGAACGTAGATCACACCGTCAAGCCCTTTGGGTAAAGGCAGTATACATGCACCATTTACAACTTCATCATACAACAGTGTCATGCGGGGGGAAATAGCCGATCTACAAACTTGTCGATCTGCTTTTTCTCCTCAATTTAACCCATTAAGACCTGGAACGCATCTGTCACTTTAGATTTCTTTGGCTATTCAAAAATAGCAGATATACAAGCTCATAGCGCGGCACCGAGTGCCGCGCTATGAGCTTGTAGATCTGCTATTTTTGAAAAATCGTGAAAATTATTTTTTAAATATTTTTCCCGATTTTTTTCTAGGATTTTGAAAATGTTTAGAAGCGGCCTCAGGTCTTAATGGGTTAAATGGTAAAAGGTGCATTATAGCGCTTTTATCCAAAGCGCTTTACATAGATCCCTAACCCTATCTCTAACTCTACCCCTGAGCCACTGCTAAATTGGCATAACGAGCCAATTTAGTCGTTATGCCAATTATTTCCTAACCCACACACGTGTCTGTGTGTTGTCACTGCTGTTGCATCCTACTCACCTGCCAGTGAGGAGCCCCCACCGTGAGGACGTGTCGTGGAGCCTTCGTCCTACTCCTCCCGCCAAACACTCCCGCCTGACAGGTGCCGCCCCCAGCCCGTAGGATTACACGCAGGGATAAATATAACCCTCCCCACCCGGCTTTCCTCCCCTGAACACGGGCCAGCACTCGACGACCAAGCCAGATGCACCACGGTGGATTCGAACCTCCATTCTCCGTGGTGGTGGGCATGCTACTTTAGCACTGCGCCACCCGAGTGCCCGCCGCCATTTTCCAAAGTTTCGAAACGTTTTGACAATTTGACAAGCCCCCGAAATAGCGATGCCAAATGTATATCCATCATATCGCTGAGTGCAGATTATCAGGCGGATGCTCACACATGCACATGAGTCAATTTGCATCCCCCTCATCCCCCCCATCCCCCCACTGGCACTGGCTCATGTAACACACCAGTCGTTGGTTGCCACCACCTCATCAGCACTGATGTGCCGTTTGCCACTGGCATGACTTCACATGCCATCACGGGCAGAAGGGAACATGTGTTGTCACTAAAGAGGTGGCACCTCTCCAGGAAGTTGCCGTCATCGCCTACGTTCTCACGTCCCCCCCACCACACGCTCAAAGTGCATTTTGTGTATGGATTTGAATGCATGTGTATACATTATCTGTGTGTGCATGTGAGACTTTGTACCACACACACACACACACACACACACACACACACACACACACACACACACACACACACACACACACACACACACACACACACACACACACACACACACACACACACACACACACACACACACACACACACACACACACACACACACACACACACACACACACCCCTACTTAAGTAAAAGTATCAATACCGCAATGTAGAAATGCCCTAATAGAAGTAAAAGTCTTATTCAAAATCTTACTTTTTAACTCAAAAGTACAAAAGTATTGGCATGAAAAAATACTTAAAGTAAAAGTACTCATTATGCAGCATGTCCCATTTCAAGTCAACGTTTACGAATCTTTCAGAAATAGCAGATCAACAAGCTCACGGATCTGTGAGATTTTAGTACTTGAGTAAAACCACTGATGCTTTGGACTCTCTCTTTCTCTCTCCAGTGTCGTTTGATCCTCTTCCTCTTCATACGCTAGACTGAAGAAGAGGAGAACACCAGATCCGGCGAGGCGAAGGGGTGGCACGGGGAAAGTTTTAATTGGCTACACGGCGCACAGCTGCGTTTCTGTTGTTTTTCCCCGATAAATTCCGTTTCTCAGAAAGCGTGGCACGCCGAAAAGCGAAGGCGGCACCTGAAACTAATTCCTACGGTAAACACTGTTGGCAGGGTTCACATTAGGGCAGGCCATATTCCAGGGTCATCCATTTGCATTTCCCTGGAAACGCCAACTAAACATTTCAGCACCAGTTAGCGTCATCGAGCCGCGAACTAACAAGGACACGGGATGTTGTAAAAGTCTGCGATTCGGGGCCCTGATTTAACGATAATAGAGCATTGACATTTTAAAAAAAATGGTGTTTAAAAAAATGACATCGTATTTGTTCTTCAAAACCTTATACAGATAAATAGGAACTTAAAGTATGCTACTGTATGTCAGTTTCATATTGAACCAAGCCGGAATACAATCGATTGATCATTATTAAACATGCATGCAGCCCACCCTTCTGACCACTTAACACGGCAGTGGGTGGGCCGTGGATATAGAAAAGGTTGGGAACCACTGTGGTAAACTTATTAAATTTTTTGAAATGGAGCCGACACCAAAAATATCTACATAGGGCAGAATCTCCATGTGAAGACTTACTTTTCATAACGTCTCTATCGGGTGGAAACCTCATAAGTCCAAAACGGTTACTTTTCAGGATTCAAATAAAAAAACATCAAAAGTATCAGATCTACAAGCTCGAAACGCGTCGCTTCGCGCCGCGTTTCGCGCTTGTAGATCTGCTGCTTTTGATGCTTTTGTGTGACGCTGTAGTATGATCAAGTAGGGCGTTAAATTACCGAAAAAATACACAAAAAGTTTGAATATGGAGATAAGAGGTTTCTACCCGACAGCGAACGATATGCTTTATTCATTCCGTGACTCCAGGCAAGGGTGGCGCTGGGGATTGAGAGAGAGGAGGGGGGGGGGGGGGGGTGGGGGGGAGGGGCTCACACACCCTGTCCCCGATCAGTCACGGTGTCGCCTCGTTTCAACCAATCATTATTTAAATGAGATTGATTTAGTTCCAGAACCTGCGTGCCGCTATATTTCACTGTAAAGGGGTTTACAGAAGGGCCGGGCTGCCTACCAGAGGGATTTGTTATTGGTGCCCCCTCTGGATCGGAGTTGAACGGTCCCGAGTTCCCAAACAATGGGCTCATGAATACTGGAGGTGGTGTTTTATTTTTCTCTGTCTGGCTCTATGAAATTCACTGTCATAATGGGAATGAAATCCACTTTAAAAGGAGGCCTTTTCGGATCATTTGCATGCAGCGTGGCCGAGTAATGGAATGAAATATGACACGCCAATTTAATTACTGCTTCAGGATTGTCTCGCCTCGCAGTATAAATATTGATTCGTGCTCCTCTCTCTCTCTCTCTCTCTCTCTCACTTTTCTCTGTCCCTCCCTGCATCCTTCCACATAGTCGCTCTTTCCACATCGTCATAGTCACTGTCGGGTGGTAACATTAGTACATATGTCCAAAACTGTTCAGAAAATGGAAAAAAAATAACCTGCGTGGATCCAATGGATCCAATGTAGTAATTTAGTCACAAGCTCTTGTTGATACTTTTCATACGTTCAATATTTTGTTGCTGTCGGACAGAAATCTCCCATCTCAATTTTCTTTTTTTAAAGATTTATTTTTGGGCTTTTATGCCTTTATTGATAGTGAAGTGAGACAGGAAATGGGGAGAGAGGTACGCAGCAAAGGCCGTCGAGAATCGGGACTCGAACGCGCCCGCGCTGTCAGGCTACATTAGAGCCTGAGTGCCCGGACCGCTAGGCCAACAGTCCGGGCCTCTCCTATCTCCATATTTTAACTTAGTTATTTCCTACTTGATCATGCTACAGCGTCACACAAAAGTAGAAGAAGCGACGCTTTTTGAGCTTGTAGATCTGCTACTTTTTCTATTTTTGAATTTGAATCCAGAAAAAGGAACAGTTTTTGGACATATGAGGTTTCCTACTTTAGTTTTTCAACTTTTGTGCGACACTGTAATATGACGAGATAGGGCATTAATTAACCAAAAAACGAATTAAGTTGAAATAAGGAGATATTTCTGCTCGGCCTTTCTCATGGTAGTGTGAACACGTGTGTTACCAATGATACTGATTAAGGTTGTGTTCCATACAGGTCAAACGGAGTCAGGGTGCTGATATTGTGAATGTTTGCTCACTGGAAACACCTTATTTTTAACTCTATGGGAAACACTCAGTGCTACACTAAATGGTAATTAGTATCATTTGTTACACCTGTGTTTACCCTGCTACTCCCGGTCAATATGGCTGATGTGAAAAAGGTCTTTTCCACTCCTTTGCTCTTCGTGGGGGGAAAAAAACAACGTCTTTCTCTCCGACGCCCACTCTCTCAATCCGTCCACCATCCCTCGCTCCTGTCCCCCTTCCATCCCATCTCCAGCTCTCCTCTCCCCGGTCTGTCCATCCATTATTCCGCCGTCACTGCGGGATGCGTATCATGTTGCGTGTGAGCGCAGAGATTGGCAGCATTATGCGGTGGTCCCCGTAATTAGGGAGAGTCTTGCCTTATGGGTTCCCTTACAACTGCAGTGTGGGCAGCGCCCACAACGCTTTATATGCACGCCCACACTCTTTGCTGTTAATGGACCCTGAAATTACACACAATTTCCATAGGAATGGGATTTATGGAAGGCAAATGGGACCCCACAGGACTTCAGCTACTACCTTTACTGTGTGGGCAATCAAAAGACAGAGAAGGGGCGGTGCCACATGCGGCGACACAGCGAGGGGGGAAGTCTCCCGTAGGCAAAGGCTTTGGCCTAGCCGCGTTCCTTTGTAGGGATCAGCCCCGCGGCGAACCTCGTCTCTCTATGGTGGTGGGGTGGTGGGGTGGGCGGTCGACACAGACGCGTGGGCCTGACTGTGAATGCCGTTGCCAGCCCCTGTTTAAGAGCAGTGGTTCTCAAACCTTTTCCTCTAATTTTCTTTTTTTTTTTGCTTTTTCTGCCTTTATTTATACTTTGTATTAGAGATGGACAGGAAACAGGGGGAGAGAGATGGGGAGAGACATGCAGCAAAGACCGTCAGGAACGGGACTCGAACCCGCGGTGGCCTGTCAGGCTACTTATGAGCCTAGGTGCCCGGACCGCAAGGCCAGCGATCCGGGCCTTTCCCTCTCAAATCTATATGTACTAGACCATACCCGTGGGGGGGATATGCGCACATGATCTGGCAACCCGGGAGGCAGCGAACACAAAAGCGCTAATAAACAGCTGTAATCGGAAAACGGGCTTCGCTGTTAGGTGCACATGGTAATGGTCAATGGCTGTGTGCAAATTCAGATCAATTGCTCCAGCCACTGAGGAGAAACGGGCATAACCAATTTTGGCCTCACCACTACACCACGCACCACTACAGAGGTTTGTCAAATTATAGGAGGATTCTGAAAATATTTTGTGCCAGGGACCCCCCACGCATTGTGTTCTTAAAACATTCCAGCATTTGTTCAAGATTTCTTGCGAAAATAGCAGATCGACAAGCTTGATGAAAAAGCAATTACCGGTAAACTGATTTTGAATGCTATATTAACTAATATTGCCGGGGACCCCCTGCCCTTGGAACCCTGTCTCAAGGACCCCTGCGGGTTCCCCCGGACCCCACTTTGAGAACCACTGCTTAAGAGAATGAAGTAACTGGAGAGAGAGCCATGTCGGAGGCTCCACCAAGCCATAAATTCCGTGATGAATGAAAACACAAAGAGCTTCAGATGCCCTTTAAGTGGAGAAGATCACAGAGCACGGCTCTTATATAGCTCCTTGGACGTGGGTTTTGCTTCTCCTTCCCCAAAGCTTTTTCCGAGTCCAAAGGAAAACCACTTGCCACGCTTAAAAGCCCTGGCATTTTGTAAACAACACGTCCTCCTTGCCCAGTCTAAGTGTTCCTCGTGTTTTCAACGAGCTCTTAACCCATTCTATCCGGGAACGCATATACGTGTCATTTTAGAGCAGATCTACAAGCTCATAGTGCGGCACCGAGTGACGCGCCACGAGCTTGTAGATCTGCTTTGTATTTATTTTATTGTGAAAATGTGTGCAAAATATTTGAATGTTTTTTAAAGCAAACATTTTTATTATTTTTTTATTTTTTACTTATGTTTCTATATATCAATGGTTATGGTTCTCAAACTTTTTCATGTCAAGGACCACCCAAAATGATATGTATTTGGCCGCGGACCCCCCTAACCTCAAAATATTTTGATTTGAGTTCAAATTAATATATTCAAAGATTTGCACAAACTTTCACGATTTTTCAAAAGAAAATAGCAGATTTGAATAGCCAAAGACATCTCAAAATGTCATCTCGCATTCCCGGTCTTAATGGGTTAACAGGCTGAGTGCCTAACAGGGGTGTCTGTCCACACAGAAGAGTGGGAGAATTGGATCCCTTATCTGGAGCTTTATACCCAGGCAGGCAGGCACAGTGAGGCTTTGCCACACCACACACTCACTCACACACACACACACTCACACACACAGCCACCGTTGTCACATCCGCTCAAAAGTGGATTTTTCTTTGAACAAGTCTCAGTAAAGACAGCCTCCCGTCGAAATGACACTTTTTAATGAGTGAACGAGACATCAAATGCACATCAGAGGAAGGCTGGACGTGTGCACGGCGGATTAAGGCGAATACGTGCAACCATATCCCCAGCCTCTTTTTCCTAATTTAGTTAATATGCATGCACGCACGCACGTGCGCACACGCACACACACATGCACAAGCGGCACGCGCACACACACACCACCACCAGTGGTGGAAGAAGTACTCCGATTTGTTTTATTTAAGTAAAAATACCACATCGTAAGAAATATTACAGGAACACACACTCCTCCAGAGAGACACTGCCTACTTATAAGAGTTGCAACGGTAATGCAGGAATTTCAAGTAATTGCAGTGGAGTAAGAAGTACAATATTTGCGTCTGATATATGTAGTGGAGTAGAAGTATTAACTAAAGCACAGAGTAAAGTAAGAAATACCTCAAGTACAGTACTTGAGTAAATACTTAATTTCCACCACTGACAGCGATGTAGTGCTATTTTGCGTAGGAGCAGTCCTCAAACTTTTTTGTGACAAGGACCCCCAAATTGCTATGCATTTGGCTGCGGACCCCCATCTGAGACTATTTTGTGCCAGGGACCCCCAGAAGAGAAGATTTAAGTAAAAAAAAGAAGCTTGTATGCAATTTTTCAATAACCAACATGGATAAAGTGGTTAAAATGACTGTGGTGCTATATTAACTGCTTTTGCTGGGGACCCCCTGGAACCCCCTCCCAAGGACCCCTCGGGGGTCCCCGGACCCCACTTAGAGAACCACTGAGTAAGACTACACTCGCAACCCGTGTGCACTGCTCCCTCCCTCCCTCCCTCCCTCCCTCGCGGGGTCCTGAAAACCTCCACTTAATGGCTCACTGCTGTGAGTCATCATCGCAAGATAGCCCAAAGAAATGGTAACAGTACACGGCCGGGTGACACGTCATTACCGCCATGCCGCCGCCGCCGGAGCGTAGCGGGAAGCCAGACACATGACCGGCCAGTAGATTAATCCAGCCTAAAGAGCCACATCATCATCATCAGGTCAGGACCGGTCAGGACCGGTCTGCTGCGGAGGCCAAAGTACCACAACCCCTAATCACATGCCAACACTGGCAGGCAGGGCCAAATTAATAATACATTAATAACCCCAGTGTACCCAGGTGGTGGACAGTAAAGGGAGTATTTATCATTATTGATTTTTATTTATTTTTTCATGAATAAATGAAATTAATGGAAAAAAGTAATTGAAAAAACACGTATTAGAAGGACAATATCAGTCACCAGCAGTGGTGGAAAAAAGTACTCTAATGTTTTACTTAAGTAAAAGCATCAATACTGCAATGTTGAAATACTCTGTAACGAGTAAAAGTCCGGAATTCAAAATGTACTTGAGTAAAAGTACAAAAGTATTGGTATCAAAATGTACTTAAAGTACCAAAAGTAAAAGTACTAAAATGTTTGAAAATAGCAGATCTACCAGCTCACAACGCGTCGCGATGAGCTTGTGAGCTTGTAGATAGCCTAGGTTTAAAAGTGGTTAATGTATGTTTGAGACCATTTTGTGCCAGGGACCCCCAGAAGAGAAGATTTAAGTTAAAAAAAAAAAGAAAAAAAAGAAGCTTGTATATCTGCAATTTTTCAATAGCCAACATATAAATGGATAAAGTGGTTAAAATGACTGTGGTGCTATATTAACTGCTTTTGCTGGGGACCCCCTGGAACCCCCTCCCAAGGACCCCTCGTCTCATGTATTGTACTTCAGTACAGTACTTGAGTAAATGTACTTAGTTACTTTACACCACTGGTCAGTGGTCACCACCAGTACCAGGGATGGGCGTGTTCAATGAGTCCATCATGGTTAGAATGGAGTTCGAAGTTCAATGGGTTTAGATAGGAGGGGGGGGGGGGTGCGCATCTCATAAAATGTATATCAAATATCTAAATATTGAATCAAGCAACTTAAAAACTGGGGTGCACACAAAAGCCAGAGTAGACGTTAAAATGACCACAGAAGTGTTCTACAGTGAAATAGCCCTTTAAGTACTGGGGTTGAGTACTTTGTCCGCCACTGAGTGTCCCTATATTCTGGGAGTGAACATTCCTTGAAGACAGCTGATCTACAAGCTCACAACGCGTCACGTTGCGACACGTCGTGGGCTTGTAGATCGGCTAAATCCGGCAAAGAGACTTTGGTGTATATATACTAGCTAGTAGAGCTATTATAGAGCCTGGGGGACATTGGTCAACTAAGTATATAGGGTTTAAGTGGTTAATAATACATGGCTCTTCTTCTCTCCCTCTCTCTCTTTCTTCATGGGAAGTGAATGATTCATGTTCATGCCTTGGCCAGAAGAAAAAGGGGGGGAAGAGAAAGCAGAGGAAACGGGGATGTTTGCATGCGTCCTGTTTCTGCTGCGTTAAGCGGCTGAACTCCGCGGGGAACTCGCCATCGCACTTCAGCAAAAAACTGCAATCTCTGGCTCCTATTCCTTGTGTCAGTTTTACAAGGTCTCTCTATGAGGCTGCTGTGTTTGATGTTTCAACTAGAAAGGATGGAATATGGGAAATCGGACAGATCCGTGTTGATCACATGACTATAGAGATACTGTGTACCGATTTGCATGACGTTTGGATAAAATCTGTAGGAGTAGTATCAAAAAATGGGTTTTGCACAAATCGGCCTCCTGGTGGCGCTATAACAGGCCCATGTGAAACATTTGGGGCAGAGGTTCTGAATTGGCATCCAGGGAGTGTGTGTGCACAGTTTCGCTGCGAGCAAGCCAACGGTGTCGGAGATTAGCTGTTCACAGACGGACACACGGACGGACGGACACACACACACACACACACACACACACGGACGGACAGGGGGTAAAACATACTCTCTCGCCATGCCTTTCGGCCTGGCGGAGACAATTAGTTGCGCAGGTGTGTGTGTGTGTGTGTGTGTGTGTGTGTGTGTGTGTGTGTGTGTGTGTGTGTGTGTGTGTGTGTGTGTGTGTGTGTGTGTGTGTGTGTGTGTGTGTGTGTGTGTGGTAATTTTCAGATAATGTATAATGACAAATGACTACAGGGATAATTCAGAAGTTTTAAGAACACAACGTAATTTATCAAGAACTAGGCAGGTGTCCTTACAGTCGAGCGAAAGCACTTGTCGTTAGGCTTATAGAGACACTAAAAAGCGGAGGCAGCGAGCGTTGGTAGAATTACTAATTCAGCAGAGCTAAAAAACATTTCTCAGGGAATACTCGTCCCTTTTAGAGGCTTTTTGCAAATGGTACAAAGTGACTTAATTTAGTCACAACATTGCTTTTGGCAGTGTTGTGTCAACACATTCTGACAATTCCTGCTTCTTGCGTCACAAAAAATACAATATTCCTCTTCAGAACATCTCCCACTAATGGCTCCCAGCCTGCTTGGATAGCGTCCCTATTCTGGGGCAAACATTCGGCCAAAATAGCAGATTTACAAGCTCACGTACGTCGCATTGCAACACAAACTTGTCGATCTGATCGGCTATTTTCGCTGAAGAGATATGGTGTAGAGGGAAATACTAGCGTACCTAGTATAGAGCCAATTAAGTATAGGGTTTAAGTGCTTAGAGGATCTTATTACACAGCTTGGTTGAATGCTTGATTCCGATTGGTCAATCAGAATCAAGTGCGTTATTTCTGGATAATCACCGATGAGCTCAATAACAGACCGGTGTCTAATCAAAGACTCAGAGCACCTGCTCAACCTGCTGCTTGATTTTATGCTGTATCCAACATGACAGCCATGTAAACAAACACACCATGTCATTTACAACTAAACATCAGTGGTGGAAAAAGTACTCAAATTCTTTACTTAAGTAAAAGTACCAATACTGCAAAATAAAAATACTCTGTTACAAGTAAAAGTCCAGAATAAAAAATTTACTTGAGTAAAAGTACAAAAGTATTGGCATCAAAATGTACTCAAAGTACCAAAAGTAAAAGTACTAAATATTTGAAAATAGCAGATCTACAAGCTCACAACGCGTCGCGATGCGACGCGTTGTGAGCTTGTAGATCGGCTATTTTCAAATAGCCTAGGTATAAAATAGGGTTAAAGTGATTAAGGTATGTTTCATTATATCATAGTTTATATCTCAAAAGTAACTAGTAACTAAAGTTTTCAAATAAATGTAGTGGAGTAAAAGTACAATATTTGCCTCTGAAATGTAGTGGAGTAGAAGTGAAAGTATTGGAAATTGGAAATACTCAAGTAAAGTACAAATACCTCAAAATTGTACTTAAGTACAGTACTTGAGTAAATGTACTTAGTTACTTTCCACCACTGCTAAACATTGCTCTCAAGAATGTTTTTGAAAACATTTGAAGCGAGAAATAGACAATGCAGTAACCAAACATGTATTCTATTTGATCAACACTTCCTTGTTTTCCGAGGCGACCGTGTCCGCTGGGCGGACACCTAATCACCCTGTCGGGATTTATTTATCAATAATGACCGGCTACCCGTCAATTATCCCTTGCATACCAGTGGTCCGCCATGACTATGACTCCGTATACAGTATAGCTACTTGACATGAATGCCAACCATTTTCCAAAGCATACAGGAAGCCATTAGATTCCTGTTCATTTCTGTATGAAAATCAACTTGCAGATACTTGCTTGACATAGGTCATCCAACACACCAAATATCATTGTACAGTTATTTTTGTCAAAGTAACGTCATTGTTGTGCTTAACCCATTGATACCTGGAACGCTTCTGTGTCACTTTAGATGCCTTTGGCTATTCAAAAATAGCAGATATACAAGCTCATAGCGCGGCACCGAGTGCCGCGCTACGAGCTTGTAGATCTGCTATTTTTGAAAAATCGTGAAAAAATATTTTTTATATTTTTTTCAAAAAACTGTTAGGATTTAGATTTTTTTTAAAGAATCGCCTCAGGTCTTAATGGGTTAAATCCATTTGAAAACACTGACAATAGTCTGTGGAGAAAGGATTGATTTCTGAATGAAAATCAAATGACCATTACTTAATAACCGCGCAATAATGTTTTGACTCAATTACCAAACTGTCTCAGTTATTCAGGTATAAGACCCAAGTACAATAAAGTTTTAATGACCCACAAATGTAAAAAAACAACTGGTGATGACCTATAAGGCAAGCAAGCAAGCTACCTAGGATGTCGTCTCTGTCGGGTGGAAACCTCATATGTCCAAAACTAATTACTTTTCAGGATTCAAATAAAAAAAATATCAAAAGTAGCAGATCTACAAGCTCAAAACGCGTCGCTTCACGCCACGTTTCGAGCTTGTGGATCTGCCACGTTTGATACTTTTGTGTGACGCTGTAGTTATGATCAAGTACGGCATTAATTTACACAAAATATGGAGATAAGAGGTTTCCACCCGACAGCAACGATATGATGATTCAGCCTCCATACGCTGCACACCCATCAGCAAACACAGGACTCCCTGGACAATGCTCCTGTCCTGGCTCCCACTCTGCAGGACTGCAGACTCACTCCCTATCTTCCACCACAGCCTTAACCCATTCACTCTGGGAACGCATCTCTGTCATTTTACATTTCTTTGGCTATTTTTTGAGAAAAAAAAATCGTGAAAATGTGTGCAAATCTTTGAATATGTATTTTCTAAAGCGAACATTTGTAATTCAAAACTTTGCCTCTGGGGGTCCCTGGAACAAAATATTTCACAAATGACTGCTTTAAAAATATATATATTCAAAGATTTGCAGAAGTTTTCACGATAAAAAAGAAATAGCAGATCTACAAGCTCATAGCGCCGCACTCGGCGCCACGCTATGAGCTTGTATTTCTGCTATTTTTGAATAGCCCAAAGAAATCTAAAATGACAGAGATGGGTTCCCGGACTGAATGGGTTAACCCAGTTAAGCCCTTTATGTCTGTCCATCTCTGATCTGATTAAAGTTATTCATGCTTTTATTGCATTGTGCCCAGACTACTGCAACTCTCTGTACACCTGTCTGTCCAAAATGTCTCTTCATTGTCTACACTTGGTTCAGAACGCTGGCTCCAAACAATTTGAACACTTTTTTTAAAAACCTATTTTAGATGACTTACACGTGGCTGCCTGCCAGTCCCTTTAAAGAATTGATTTTAAAATATTACTCATCAGCCTACAGACAAGGCCAGGTCTGGCCTAGCTGGCTCGGACATTTGTGAAATACTCCCCATATGAGCAAGCGCGTAGCCGGATATCCTAAGGCAAAGCACTGCTGGTCATTCCCTAAGGGCCCGTACACACTGCAGGAGATTGGGTCCGATATTGCTGTCGCCGACATTTTTTGGCGCTCGCCGACAAAACCTCCCGATCTGACGCAGATCGGCCTTTGATCTGCGAGATAATGCTCGCTGTATGTGAAAGGCACCGCGAGACGATATGGGCGCGATAATCCGCTCTGCGACGGCTTTCCGACCGTTTTCAGATAACTACCATGTTAGATATTCAGCTCTGTCTGGGACAGGACAGCAGACAATATCATACAATATGAACGGGGCTGCGACCACCTTGCGAGGAGATGCACGCTACAGCCAATGAGAGCAATGAGGGGCGTCGCTGGATCTGACCACAACAAACAGTCCCTACCGCAATATTACCGTCCAGTCCTGTATTAAGTTAACATTATAAAACAAAATGAGAGAGTGAGCGAGCCTGGTGGGCTGTTTATTTTAGAGGAATTGTACAGAGAGAGAGAGAGAGAGAGAGAGAGAGAGAGAGAGAGACACACACAGAGACATAGAGCGAGCTCTGTGTGTGTGTGTGTGTGTGTGTGTGTGTGTGTGTGTGTGTGTGTGTGTGTGTGTGTGTGTGTGTGTGTGTGTGTGTGTGTGTGTGTGTGTGTGTGTGTGTGTGTACTGTATGCAGCATGTGCACGCTGTGTCTGAACAGCGTTGCCAGATGTTGCGAGAGAAATAAGCAACCAGGTCTATGAAAACAAGCCCAAGAAAAGGCCACTTGAGCACTTTAAACCTATTTACAAATACATTGGATATTTGAAAATAGCCGATCTACAAGCTCACAACGCGTCGCAGCTATTTTCAAAGAAAAATCTTGAGAAAATTGTGGAATATTTTCCAAATCCACACAAATCTTGTATGGGGGTCTATGATGGCACAACATATTTACAGAAGGGGGGTCTGCGGACAAATACATATTATGTGTTGTTTAAACCACTGGTTTAAACAACATTAGGAAACAAGGCCAAATAAGCAACTACACAAATAAGCCCAAAAAATGCACCCCGCAACAACCAATATTTACAAGCAACTCTACAGAAAAACAAGCCCAAAGTCGCTTATAATAAGCGGACATGGCAACGCTGTCACTGACCGCTTCTGCGCACTTGACGTGCGAGAGAGGGTACATACACACATGATGGTACGCTAGCGTGCAACGGCACGCTACGGGACGGTAGCCCTTTGTTCCAGATCCGGCCGTACTTGATATCTTCCGGAGCTTTGAGCAGCTGGTGGGCAGCGACGTTTTTCAGGAAGTGTAGTTCTTTGACTAGTGCTATTTGTACAAGACAAGTGAGAACTGAATAATACTACTCATCATGAAAA
Organism: Gymnoscopelus braueri; assembly: GCF_963280865.1. NCBI lineage: Eukaryota > Metazoa > Chordata > Actinopteri > Myctophiformes > Myctophidae > Gymnoscopelus > Gymnoscopelus braueri. The sequence continues at coordinate 45,177,059 of NC_137608.1, read as the reverse complement.
CATCATGCACGTGCAATATAAAATATTAATATTATCCAGTGATATGAAAACATTAGCTAATGTTTTTATATCACTGGATAATATTAATATTTTATGTCAAGGTGCCTTGACAAAATTAAAACACCATTACATTATTATGAATAGTATTAACCACATGAACCCCAGCATGGGGGGAACATAAGCCAAAAATAGCCACGCGCGACGCGTTGTGAGCTTGTAGATCTGCTATTTTTGACAGAGATTTGGTGTTGACAGATAAAAGCGTCCAAGAAAAGTAGGTCCGTTTTTACTGAGAATAGAGGGTTTAAGTAGGCTACATAATAATAAAACAATAACTTCATTTATATAGCACTTTTCAAAACATGAGTTACAAAGTGCTGCTGAACAACCTATTTTACCTTATTTTATGCTACAATTGGAGAAAAGGTCAAATAAAAGATACACGTTTCTTTTTAAAGGGGTAGTTCACCCCCCAAATAACTTTTTTTCTATTGATTACTCACCCCATGGAGCCTTGAATTCATGGATATTTATTTGTTTTTGTCTCATTCCTTCCTTTATTATTTGATTATAATAAATTTAGCCCCATTGATTCCGGTAGGAGACACAAATGCATTTGTGTCTCCTACCGGAATCAATGGGGACACATTTATTATAATCAAATTATTGGCTTAGGAATGTGACAAAAACAAAAAAATATCTATGAATTCAAGGCTCCAGATGGTCAGTAATCAATAGAAAAAAAGTTATTTTGGGGGTGAACTACCCCTTTAAGCATAAGGGAATAGCCTACCATAGTTAACAAGTAAGTTAATTCTGACAAGCAATAAAGAAAACACATTTAAACAAACTAAAATGAGACCAAAATAACTTTGGTCTCGTTGCCCACATCAACAAACAAACAAATACAGACATACATGTGAATTACATCAATAATTATGAATGACAGATTCATATGGTAGAAGAGTGCAATTTATGACAATAAAGCACAGAGATGTTTCGTTTTTCTAGCCCACGTTTGTGTGTGAAACTGTAGAATTAATAAAAAGAAACTTCTAATTTATTTTGGATAGTAATTATTCTGCTATTCTTTATTATGCTCATTATAATATTATATTATATCTTATCTTCATATAACTGGTCCTCATAATGCTCATTATAATGTATTTTGGATAGTAATTTAATTTATCATTCTGCTATTCTTTATTATGCTCACATAAGCTATTTAGAAGGGATAAACTAAACAGTGCATTCAGGCCATTCTCATTCACCAAAAATAGATAAGGACGTTTACATTTATTGAAATAGAGTGCATGTGTTATACTGTTGTGTTTGTGCTGGAACGTCTGCCTTGCATTTCCTACAAACTACAATAGACAAACACGCCCAGTGGAGAGAACACAGGACGATTGGTTGGTGCCTATCACTTCCGGGTGATCGTTTCTTGAGCGGAACCCGGATGTGTTTTCCCGGACGCGGATCGCGACCGTCTTGTTTTAAACATAACATGGGACTTCCGGCGTCCTTACGGACGGTAGACGGAACTGTGTGTATGTACCCAGAGAGAGAAAGAGCGAGAGAGGGGGGAGAGGGAGAGGGAGAGGGAGAGAGGCATATCACGGGATACGTCGATTAAAATGAATTGGAATAAACTCAAATGTATGTATTGGGTCTGACTCTGGAGATAGCATCCTAGTGAACTATCCTACAGTGTGTCAGCCCTTGTCGGGGATCAATCCTGTTGTGAAGACCACAACGATATTATGACAGACGATTTCAAGAAATAAACTCCTGCAGTGTGTTATGCTTAACGATCAGATGACCCCCCGACCACGTTAAGGTCCTGCAGTCTGTACCTGCCTTAAGTCCTGGTTCCAAAAAAAAGGAGGCAGTGCATTTTCAATTACCACTCCAACACTTTTGGAATGCCCTGACCGAGGAGATCAAGCTCGCTGAGTCCGTGCCTTTTTTTAAATCACTGCTTAAAACATGCTTTCATGTAGATGTGTACATTTTTTAAAACATTTGCCCAAAATAGGGACGCCAGTGTTAATGTGGTTATGATTCACCTCTTTAGATTCCACCTCATCCCCTCGCACTCCTGCTATCTTTCCGTCAGTACCTGTTGCCTATTTATATAAGCTGTTAAGTGTACAGTGTGTTGGTTAATATTGTTTACTTATACAGTATGTTATTGTAATTTTATTATCTGTCTAGATGTTATTTAGACAGATGGTAGGTTTCTAAGGTTTGATACCCAGGAATCCCTCCTATGTTACTACTGTGGTTTTCTTGGCACTCTATTTCCTTTACCACTTACACTGCTGTTGTTGGTTGACTGTCTAGAAGAGTTCATGCGGTTTACTCAGATCTTGCGCTTTGTAGGTCACTGGATAAAAGCGTCTGCTGAATAAGAAAATCACTCGCAGCCATCCCATTTGGACAACCAATAGCAGGTGCAAGGCTGTGCGATTTGAACTTTCCATTTCTTTATGTATTCGACATTTCTGCTTTATTCATGACAGAGGTCACTGGGAGTACATGTGAACAGCATAACAACAACAACCGACAACTCTTATGCTGTGTTCACACTGGCAGATACAAAGATACAAAGCATATTTGTAGCTGAAGTTGAAGCCAGCTCCAACTTTTTTTGCAGCTTTGTAGCTGTTGTATCTTTTATAGCAGCTATACACAGGTTGGATGTATCTTTGTATATCTTCAGGTCGCTGGCTTCCATTGAAAAAAGAATGGTAGCCTGTTATTGTTTAACATCTGGCATTACTTAATAAAATTGGTATTTTGATCGTTTGCCTGTTATCTCTCCTACGATATACCTTGATCAATACAGCATGGAATTGTGGACAACATCGTATCCAACGACAACAACATATTAAATGTTTTGGGTCCGAGAGTCTAAATCTCATCAAACGGTGTTCCGTGGCTCAAATGCCGAATGAATAATGGACCTCGATGTGAAAAGGGTTGAAAACCTCTGCTCTACGGGAAGGGACAGAGCAATCTTCTGCGGCGTTGCTATGACACCTGAATTTCCCCATGGGGGATCAATAAAAGGTCTGTCTGTCTAACAGTGAGACAGGAAATGTGGGCGAGAGAGGGGGGGATGACATGCAGCAAAGAGCCTCCGGTCGGACTATAGCCTCATCAGCCCACCAGGGCACCCCGAACTTCAACTCTTTTGAACTTGAACTCATGGTGCGTTTCCAAAGAAGCCGACCATTTTACGGACACCGCACTGTCATATCAAATTGGTTTACAACTGCATGTTTACATTTGCTACAGTATGTCCAGGGGGGAAAGGGTAATCTGCCATTAATGAAGTATCATGCTATGGTATGGTATGCTTTCAAAGAACCAGTTTACGGATGTGTCAATGTCATAATTAAATATTTGATTGATTTATGACTGCATGTTTATAGTACTTGTCCAGTGACAAGCCACAGGGGTTAAAGATAGGCCTAAAAGGCAAGTCTCTTTAATGGACGTTTTGTGCTATGGTATGCTTTCTGAAAAAGTAATTACATTTCTTTATATAACATAATCCCCTCTCATTTGTTTTAAATTATTAAACACTAGCCAGGGTATGCATTGTTATCTGGGTTATTGCGCGGGTGAAATAACCACAAAGAACTTGGAAGCCAGTCAATGTCATCAATCACTATGACATCAGCACCTTTTGTCAGAGTATGTGAAGGGTAGTCACAATACAGCGCACAGCTGTGATGCACCTAACTCTTATCTCCATATCTGGGCATAATCTGTTCAGACAAGCAGACAAACACAAATCTTATATTTTATTATTTAATATAATAAAGTATTTTAGACTGGACAGATATGCCCAGATATGGGCTGAAATGTTTATACATTATTATAATAGATATAAAAACATTAAATACAAAGCCTTTGTGGGGATTGTTGGTGCATACCTACAGTAGCATTGTGCACTCCAGAAATGGAAGTAGCATTTGAGTGCCTCAGACAAACACAGGGGAAAGTACTGGTAGTCCTTACTACAAGGGGCTCAGTGCATTACTGTAGTCCTGAGTTTCAAGAAGGTTGCATACCTGTGTCCTGTTCCGGTTCATTTTCCCATTGTGCTGTTCCTGCCAAAGTGTGTGCTTAACTTCAGCTCAACAGCTTAACTCCACAACAGAACATAATGGGATGTCGGACTTATGGGCAGTCCCCGGTTCTTTTACTGATGATTCTTCATCTCTTGCAAGGTCATGGAGTAAAAACTGGTGACAAACATAACATAAAAATAACAACATGAAATGGTGTCCTGTCCTCATAGGAGAGGGCAATAGCTTGTAAATGAAATCGTTTTTAATCATTAACTGTATACATAAAACATATTTGTAACTTATTTATACATGCATAAAATGATCACTACAACATTAAATTATAACTTCCACATGAATTATAACTCACGGTATTGCCTCCTGGTGAAAGTAAGTAGAGGGTAATCAAAATTGGACACACAAATGATCTTTGCTGCTACTGCTACTAACAAAAATGATGTCCGAAAGCTCACACAGCTGTTATTTTATCAAGTGCAATCACCTAAACTCACACACCTGCCTTTAATAATGTCACAATCACCTCTTCTCATCAAGAGGGCCTTTCAATCTAAAGGTACCTCTGTCTTTCAAAATAAAGTCATTCTAAACAACATAAGAGCATCAAATACAGTATAAATGACATTATAAGTGAACACACCCATATAGCTTTGTTTCATTGGCTCGGCTCCAGATTTGAACCAGAAACTCATATGACACCTTCATATCGTCGCTGTCGGGCAGAAACCTCTTATATCCATATTTTAACTTTTTGTGTTTTTTAAAAAAATAGCAGATTTACAAGCTCGAAACGCTGCGCAAAGCAACGGGTTTTGAGCTTGTCGATCTGTTAGTTTTGTTATTTTTTAACTTGAATCCTGAAAAGTAACCGTTTTGAACATATGAGGTTTCCACCTGACCGAGACGATAATGTGTTTTACCGGTTCATTTCTGCTGCTGCAGTTATGCACAGAGCCAGAATGAGTCTGCAACAGCACATTTTGCCACGATGACACACACACACACACACACACACACACACACACACACACACACACACACACACACACACACACACACACACACACACACACACACACACACACACACACACACACACACACACACACACACACGCACACACACACACACACACACACACACACACACACACACGGTGAAAGCAATACCAACCACGCTACCGTTGCTGTGTAATAAAACAGTGTGGTGCAGATGTTGTCACACATCAGAGGTAGCACAGTGGGAGGAGTGAAGCCTGATGGCACCGGTCCCTTATGTTCTAAATCTCCACTGGTTTTGCCGTACATCCCTCACAGACTCTAAAGCCATCCATGCGTGGGGCCTAAGCAGCACAGGAACGCCACTGGAGCCTTGTTTGGTTCCACTGGTCATCCACTTGACAAGACAACAGAGACAACGCTGTGCGTCTGCTAGACTAGATTAAAATCAATTGCCATGGCACATAAACTCTCAATAAAGATAACTGTGTCATTTATGTAAATGTGCATGATTACATTTTGTCGATGCAACCTTGTATTTCCAAAACTGTTTTTTCAGGAAATGGGGACCTGGCGTTACTATTTTGAGTACCTATGTCATTATAGGCAACACGTTGTGAACTTGTAGATCTGCTCTTTTCGCTACTTTGTTTGCGACACTGTCATTAAACGATAAAATAGGGCATTCATTCATGAAAGAAACATAAAAAAGATGAAATATGGAGACACAAGGTTTCTGCCCAGTGAAGATTTGCAAATGGACGGTCTCGATGGCTCATACACGATTTCTGCTCGTCATCCAACCACCTCTGTGCAGGCTTGGTGGGAGGGGAGGGGAGGGGATGGTCGGGGGGGCAGGGTTGGTGGTTTGAATAAAAATATGTTTGATTATTTAAAATTTAATGGAGTGTAGATTGGAGTTTGCACCGTTCCGTTCATGCTCCCGCAGGAACTGCAAGGCGAGGAGAGCAAAACACTTTCACTCCATAAAATGGCACAATTTTAATTCTCTTGCATTCTCACATTGAGACATAGGACTTACTCAACCCTGATAAATATTTAATCTTTCTATTCAGATGTATGGCTGCACTTGGAAAAGGGAAACTTAGCCTTACACAGGGGCAGAATACTGAAAATAAGTAGATCTGTTTTGGAGGTGTCAAAGAAAAGGAGAGGAGAGATAAAGAGAGTGTGGATGGCTTTATCTTTTCATATTGTGTGTGACATAATGCTGCATAATTTAATAGCGCGAAACCGGGCTCTCGCTGAAACATAATTATGCACTCCAGTGGTTTCACAACGTGGGGTCTGTGGACCCCCAGTGGTCCTTGAGGGAGTTCCAGGGGGTCCACAAATAAATGATTGATAGGTAATCTTCACCGCTAATGCATGCAAGTAAATACACCTAGAGAATGTACAAGAAAGTCTATTTTGATCACAGTTTCACCATGATCTCTCCTTAAGATGACCTGATGAAGGTCTAACAGACCGAAACGTTGTTGTATTCCCATTAAATCTTTTTAATTGTATTTGAAGACGGTGTGTGGGAGTTTTTTCCTTTCAGTACGTTGGGGCCCTCGTTTGGTCTTCTCCTACGCACCTGTCGCCTTTGTAGGCGTGCAAAAGACTTGCTTTTTTACCATTATCTCTATACCTACTGGTCCACAGACGGTGAAGGAATTCTGGACCGAATGGCAGATCACATCAAACCAAGTCATATCTAACAGTGAAAATGTCCTCAGCTTGGGGTCCCAGAGAGAAAAATAATAATCTTATCAAATAGTGGCCTAATGCAGTGGTTCTAATCCTGTGGGTCCCCACATGATTTTTGGGGGGCCTCAGGTGATAGTGAAGTGACAATTTAAGGACTTAAAAAAACAACTAAAGAAAAGAAAAAGACCATTACTGCAACAAAAGTAATCGACAAACATACTATACAAATTTTGCCAAATTGTCAAATAATATGGGCAAAACATTTGAAAATAGCCGATCTACAAGCTCACAACGCCTCGCAACGCGAGGCGTTGTGAGCTTGTAGATCTGCTATTTTCACAATATTTATCTGTGGAACGGAGTCAAACAAAATGGAGGGTCCCCAGTTCAAATATGATTATTTTGGGGGGTCGCGGCCTGAAAAGGTTGAGAACCACTGGCCTGATGCATATCAAATTGGGGGTCCTTGAATCACTGCAGTAGCCTACACTAGGAGCACTACTGTACCTGCACATACTCAACTACAAATTGCATTTCCTCAACATGAATGCAACTGTCTGGCATTACTTATGGCAGGAATACATATAACAGAATGGATAACCCATATGGACAGTGTATCCTCATTTTGTGTCAGTCTTTTCCTTAACATGCCTGCGGCCACTAGATGATTAAATGCCAACATATTAAGTGTGAAAGCTGTTCCTCGCCAGGCTGATACACTGCATATCTGATCTCTTGACTCTTTTGCACTATAAGAACTTAAGTGAACCGTGTCGTGTTAACATATTTCATTGGCTCTGGATTGTTTTCCACATGCTACGACTCGGATTCAGATAATGTAATTCTTAAAATAGCGAGCATAGCAGATTGGCTTTTTTCACTTTGTCTTGTGAAAAAAAGCCCCTCAAAGGATGGTTCTGACTGGTTATAATAGAATTGTGCTGGAAAAAGTACTCAATTTCTTATTTTTTTAATACTCCGTTACATGTACTAAAGTATTGGTATCAAAATGTAGGCTACTTAAAGCACCAACATTGATAGTAGCCTAATCATTATGCAGAATGTCCTATTTCACAAGTTTTCAAAATATTTTGAAAATAGCAGATCTACAAGCTCACAATGCGACGCATTGTGAGCTTGTATATCGGTTATTTTCAAAAGGCCGAAATGTATATAGGGCTGAAGTGGGTAATGTATGTTTTGTAATAACAATCAAAATAAAAAAAAGTAACCAGTAACTTAAGTTTTCAAATTATTGTAGTGGAGTGAAAAGTACAATATTTGCCTGAGATGCAGCGGAGTAGATGTAAAAGTACTGAAAAATTGAAATACTCCAGTAAAGTCAAAATACCTCCACAATTACACCACTGTATATGGAAACGCGAACAAAAAACCCATGAGAGAACGTCACGTACAGGTTCTGGG
>NC_137608.1:44988823-45163823 GCF_963280865.1 Gymnoscopelus braueri | reverse complement strand
AGAAGTAAAAGTATTGGAAATTGGAAATACTCAAGTAAAGTACAAATACCTCAAAATTGTACTTAAGTACAGTACTTGAGTAAATGTACTTAGTTACTTTCCACCACTGACACACACACACAAATATTTCTCCCGTCAACAAGGAACTCTTTGTCATTACGGATAGAAAAAGTGATGTACGGCAGTCAGAGTTGTAGTCTATTTATTTATTTATTTAGATTTTTTTTATGGTGGATATGGATATTTGATTTGTTGCAACTGACTGGCAAAAGAAAATACAAGGTATTAGTCTGTATCTCCATGCACCCGTATCGCCTGCAGAAATTAATTGAGATGCTGTCTATCTTCCAGGATAGACAGACTGAGAAAGACAAGGAGAGAGAGAGAGGAGAGAGAGAGAGAGAGAGAGAGAGAGAGAGAGAGAGAGCGAGAGAGAGAGAGAGAGAGAGAGGTAGGAAGCGGTGGTATTGTACCTCACAGGAGACCATCTGCTGAGGAAAATTACTCACACGTCCAAAATGCCATGCAGTGTCAATTTAACTGATATGTTCCATGTTTACACCCTCACAGTGCCAATGATTTGGCGTGTGGTTCTCAGAAACTGTTTCATTTCGAGGACCCCCAGTTTTGTATGTATTATCGGCCATAGACCCCCATAACTCATAGAGTGTACCAATTGAACTAAATAAACCCGTAAGGGTCCATACAGACCTGCACGGATCCATTTGGCTCCTATGCTATCAATAATTTAGCTAGAGACCCATGTGGAATGACCTGTAGGACCCCCTGGGGGTCCCCGGCCACCAGCTTTGAAAAACACTAATTTAGTATTCTCTCAGGCCAGACATCTCTTCTACAATCTTCAAATGCTATAGTCTGTAAATCCGCCTTGCAAAAGTTGAGACAGGAAGCCGTTATCTGTTTGACATTTCTGTTCACGGAAATAACGTTATTTTAAAAACATATTTAAATACATTTCTGCTAAGCATCCAGCTAGGCTTTGACTAATTTGATGTATATATTTGCAACATTGCAAAGGCTAAACAGAAGTGAGGGAGAGTGCTTTAGCATCTGCTTTAGTTTGTCCACATTTTTCAGCACTTCCGATAAACAGAGGCGGAAGTATTTGAAAACTGTGTGACAAAAACAAACAAATACAAGCATACACAGAGTTATGGCAAATGAGGTGATCTAGGGCAGTGGTTCCCAAACTGGGGGTCGGGACCCCAAAATGTTTTGGGGGGTCCCCAGATGGTTAATATTTAAGGACTTTTAAGACCTTTCTAATACCAATTTGGCCAAATTGGCAAATATACGGCAAATATTGTGAAACTAGCCAATCTACCAGCTCACAACGCCTCACATTGTGAGGCGTTGTGAGGCTGCGTTATACATGAGTTATACAAATAATAAAGTAGCAGGTATGTATATGAGGTTAGAGATAGGGCGCAAAAAGTAGCAGGTATGTACATGAGGTTAGACATAAGATGCAGGTTAAAAAGGTAGCAGGAGGTGTAGTACATGAGTTACAGTACTGGAACGGTGCCAGTGCCATAGTCCACATGAGGTTAAAAAAATTAATAATAATACATCGTTAAGTCTGCATAAGGTAAACTAGATTGGCTATTTTCAGCATGCAACCAAGTGTAAAATCAGCCATTACGACGCCATCATACATTTTAGTCGACTAAATCAACAGTAGATTTAGTCGACTATAATCTTATGATATTTAGTTGACAAAAACTAGACGAAAACTAAAACATTTCAGATGACTAAAATATGACTAAAACTAAATTGAATTTTATTCAAAAGACTAGGACTAAAACTAAATAAAGATTTGCTGTCAAAATCAACACTGGTTCCCATATACTAGGCGGCCCCGTTTCACAACGGCACGACAGAAAGGCTCCTTTCTCTCCGAGACGAGTTAGGTTGGACAGTTTTGCAGACATACTGTAGAAGTTGTTACACTATGAACATTGACATATATACCGCAGCTGAAAGAAGGACTAGTTTCTTATCACTTATATCACGTATAGCGTACGGTTAACCTCCTTCTGTAAGCCATATACAGTATACTTCCGCATACGACAAATAGGTGATCTACAATATTTATTTTATATTAAGTTTGTAGATCAGCTGTTTTAGCTATTTTTGAATATTTTGGGGGGAACATTTCTTTGACAATTTATGAATACTTTTGCCTATAATTACATGCCCAAAATGGGGATGCCAGGTTGGAAGTGGTTAAAAAAGGAAATGGGATTTCTTTTTTAGACAGGAGACCAATTACAACATAGTAATTTACATCATTTTTCATCTTGACATGCTCTTAGAAAAAAGAAAAAAGAATAATAATAACACCAGCGATACTCAAATTAACATTCCAATATTACTGCTTAATAGATGCAATTGTGTGGAAAATAACACCCATTAATTTCAATTCCCTCACAGGATGGTTTTACGGATTAGTGTTTGAAAAAAACCTGTATAAAGTAGTACAGTAGCAGCCCAAGGAGACTGTCTGTTTGGTTGCTGTCAAATGAAAAAGAATAAGATATCCAAACAGTGGTGTTTACCAGTCTGTCTGGTCCCCTTGAGACTCACTGAAGATACCATCAAGTTTGAGATTCTAAGAAGCTCAAGGTGAGTTGGCAACGTGTTGAATGAATCTCTGTATAAGCTGTTTCTGGTACCGACTTGCATGCGGTGGTGGAAGAAGTACTCCCATTTTTTACTTTAAGAAGTTAAAGTAGCAATACCACAATATAAAAAATAGTCTGTTACAAGTAAAAAGGCCAGTATTCAAATCTTTACTTGAATAAAAGTGCAAAAGTATTGGCATCAATACATACTTAGAGAACCAATGTTAAAGGACTAAAATGTTTCCAAATTTGTCAAACCTTTTTCTTAAAAAGCCGATCTACAAGCTCATGAGCTTGTACGTACTCAAGTAAAGTAATAGTACCTCGACATTGTACTTAAGTACTGTACATGTGCTTACTGTAGTTACTTTCCACAACCGAGTACAGACAGGCATGGGATGGATTTTTCCAAGCAGCACATCTTGTATGTGAGCTTTGTTGTTGAGCCTGAGATCTGTCTCCTGCTGTGCTGAGGCGGTGTGAGTACAGGTGATCTGATTAAACAGTGCGCTAAACACTAGAAAACGATCTCCAACCGCACTCCAACCGCAATTAAGGAGCACTTCACCCATTTTCAATCTTATCCTCGTGTAATTGGTCCTCGTGGCGCTTATTATAAGATGATGAATGAATGGAAACTATACATAGTTTTCTCTTCCTGGGAAGCTAGCATGCTGGAATAGAAGCCGACTTGTTGTCAGGGTTGCCAGATCTGCTTATTATTATTTCCCCGCAAGATTTTATTTGAAAATAGCCGATCTACAAGCTCACAACGCGTCGCATCGTAGATCGGCTATTTTCAAATAGCTCATGTATGTGTTAAAGTGCTTATTAGTCGCTTCTTTTGGGCTGGTTTTCCTAGACCTGGTTGCTTGTTTCTCTCACAGAATCTGGCAACACTGCTTGTTGTTTGAAATGGCCTCCGATGACGTCACTGGTAGTCAGATTTCTGTACTGTCCACAGCCCACCTCTGAGACACAGAGCGAGTAGACAGCAATGGTACCATCTTATAATGACCATTAGTGAATCAGAATCAGAATCAGAATCAGTTTTATTGTCACATCACAGGTTTACAAGGTAAAAAAGTGGGTGAAATTCTTTTTTGTACATCGTTCCCATCGCAACGTTAGTTTCCATAGAAAGAAGAGGGGGGGGGGGAGAAGAAGAGGGTGGGGGGCAGGTGGGAAGGAGATCAAAAACAAGAGAGCAACAGAAGGCCAGACAAGTTATCTACATATTTACAAATTACCTGAGATAATAAAAAAACTAAAAAACTAAACTAAGGTGCCTGAGCATAGCAGCAATGTATTGTATACTGTGCATGTTATACTTATACTGTGCATGATAGACAAAGGACGTTAAGGTGCTTAGAGGAAAAGGAGCACAATAAAAAGACCCAAAAAAAGTCAGTGCGTTATACAAGGGATTAAGGTGCAAAAGGTCAGTGCGTGTCCACCTAGAGTGGACTGACCCTAGTATAATCCGCATGTAGCTCCATGAGGGAGTGCAACAAAAAGTCATTTGTACCTGGTGTAGTCCACAGGTGTGTCCGAGGGGGGGGCTAAAGTCCAAGTAATTGTCCCTGGTATAATCCACAGGTGTGTTCAGGAAGAGCCAGAAAAGTCTGCGCCGCCTGCTGTCAGGCTGCTGAACTCATCCAGGCTTATGCCCCATTCAGCATTCTGACAGCAGTTGGATTGAAACTACACCAAAATCTGGTGGTGGAACTCTTGATACTGCGGTAGAGCCCCTTGCCCGGTCGCGGTCGTTGTAGGGGGTTGAACAGTCTGTGACTTGGGTGGTGCTTGTCCTTGATGATGCGCTTGGCTTTGACCACGCACCGCTTTTTGTACAGTTCCTGGAGCGCTGGGAGCTCGATTCCCATTATCCGCTCTGCCGATCGCACTACTCGTTGTAGGCTGACCTTTTCTCGGGCAGTGCAGTTCCCGTACCAGGCCGTGACACAGCCTGTTAGGATGCCTTCAACAGAACTGTTGTAGTACAGCCTGAGGATGCGACGTCCTACTCCGAGCTTCTTCAGGCGGCGGAGCCAGTACAGTCGCTGCTGAGCCTTTTTCCTCACGTGTGTGGAGTGCGTCTCCCATTTGAGGTCCTCCTCGATACCAATTATATGGAAAATGGGTGAAGTGGTCCTTTAAGCCTGACTCATACTATGCACGGAAAATAGCCAATCTACAAGTCCAGTGAGCTTGTAGATTTCTGTGCGAAGGGCGTTATAGAAGCAATCAAATACAACCTTCCAACGACCAAGGGGCCAGAACCTCAATCCACAGAAGACGCACGATGATTCATACATAATCATATTTAGGATTACTGTTTGTATCTTTATTGTCTCTTCTGCACAGCCCAATCACGTTAAAGTTTGGGGGGCACGGAATTAAAGGATACAGGCATCATCAATCTGTCATTGTCTCTGATCTCCTGCTCTGCTGGCAGAGTTTCAGGCAGCAAATTAATCAAAAGCACGGTTATTGCCAAATTACTGACATGGGTTCAAAGATGGATGACTCCTGGCTGATGCCAGCTGACAGCTCGGAGGGTGATTAATTCCACGTCGCTCCAGTGATTGGCAAGAGGCTCCGACTTGAGATTGCGCGTCAACGCGGCATGCATCGTCACATATTACTTACTTTCTGTGCCATGAGGCTGTCAAGATCATTCCATTTGAGTTGACCATCAATTGTCACACAAATAATTCCCATTAATGATTTAATCACGTTTTTGACATTGAACATTGGAACAAAATAAATAATACCTTTGTGTCTGCCTTTTAGGCTTTGTAAACAGAGATACGCAGTTACCACTCATACAAAGCCTACTCCTGAAATAGGCCTACAGTATACCCAAAGAGATGACCGGTTGCAATAATCAACATAAATAATATACTATGCCTGTGGCAAAAACATAATCATTTTGGACTTTCTACAAGCTCACAAGACTATACATCGCAGCGCATTGAGAGCTTGTAGATGCTCCTATTTTCACTACTTTTGCAAAAAGTTTTGTAAATGTGAACAGTTAAAAAATGTTGTTATGTTTTCCCTAGATGTCCCAAAACGGAGACGCCAGGGTGAAAGTGGACAACAATGTGGACATAATGACAGAAATTTCTGTTCATTTCATCCAGCTGCTTTCATTACAGATGAATGGAAACTATTGCGCAAAAATAATTGCGATTAACTGAAATAATGGCAATCAGGTGCTTGTGTAATAATTGTGACAAGCATATCTTCGTCCCTCCAGAAAAACGCGGGCTAAAACTCTTGATTATGCGGGCTGAAATCCTTGATTTTGTGATGAAATATGCAATATGAAATATTTTTTTTAATATTTTTTTTGCAATTTTATGCGGTGAAATTGCGGGAAGTTGCGAGATATGCGGCAAGTTGTGAAATATGCGGCAATATGCGAAATATGCGATATGCGATAAATGCGAAATATGTGAAAAGTTGCGAAATATGCGGAAATATGCGATGTGAAGCGCATACAGTATTATGCGATGCGATGCGCATATTATGCGAGGCAGCCTTTTTAAAAAAACGTTACCCCCGCATAATTATGCGCCATTTTGCTGGTTATGCGGTAAATTCTGCCATCGCCTAATTGCATTTTCCTGGAGGGTCTAATATCTGCGAATTTAGATTCCAGTGTCGGTTCCCATCGCTTCACAAGCTCGAGTAGCTGTAAATGTGCATGGCAGCACATGCATATTGAAAAGATCTTTTGCAGAAAAGGCAACAGGGAGATGTTAGACGGGCGATAAGTAAATGTATTCAAGTACTGAACTTAAGCACGACTTTGAGGTACCCTATTTAATAGTTTGTCTATTCAAAAAATAGTCAATCTACAAGCTCACAATGCGTCACATCGTGACGCGTTGTAAAATTAAGTATTTGAAAAACTTGAATACTTTGAAAAAGGGATGTACTGTGTTGTTACTTTTACTTAGTGAAACAAAATGTGAGTAGCTACGTCTTCCACCACGGCAGACGGGGGAAGGCTTAAGCAGGGAAGGAAGGAAGGAAGCCCTGAGGGGTCAATGGCACGCGCCACCTTCTCAAGGGCCTCAATTTGAGCCGGTGACAGCGCTGAGTTATGCGGTCACTGTCCTGTCCAATGCAATAACGGCGGCCAGCCAGAGGAAAAGCCCAAGGTTCTCTCTCTGTGCCGACCCCTTCTTATCATACATCGCTCTGATGTCGTCGCAGTCGGGCAGAAACCTCTTATCTCCATGTTTCAACTTTTTGTGTTTTTTTGTAAATTAACGCCCTGCTTGATCGTACTACAGCGTCACACAAAAGCATCAAAAGTAGCAGATCGAAAAGCTCGAAAGCCGGCGCGAAGCGACACGTTTCGAGCTTGCCGATCTGCTACTTTTGCCGCTTTTGAATTTGAATCCTGAAAACTAACAGTTTTTGACATAATGAGGTTTCCACCCGACAGAGACGATATGATACATCGCTCTGATATGGCGCCGCCGCGGGCGGTGATGTGCCGCCCGTTTTCATAAGAAAATGTCTGCCGTTCCTCCCTTTCAGGAACGCATTGAAAGGGTTTCGCCGCGATACAACGGCGGACGTGAACCGAGGAGCGCGACCTTTTCCTCAAAAGGTCATGCCGTGCAGGAAACGGACAGGCCGACGCTTGAATACCACGCTTTCCAAAAGTCAAGCTTCCTCCTGAGTCACAGACGTATAAATGTTCGGAAACATGCAAAGGCAGCGAATGTTAGATGAAATACAACGAGGGGAAAATAATTAACCTTTTGATCTTTCCTCATTGGCCTTCATCCCACCCCTGATCCACCACACACACACACACACACACACACACACACACACACACACACACACACACACACACACACACACACACACACGTTTACATTATTATACTTGTGTGAGGACATCAACATTTTAGGACAGCGATTGTACGTATGCCATTTCTGGCTATTTTTTAACCGTTAACCCTGAAGCAGAAAATAGGAGATCTATAGACGTTCACAATGCGTTGTGCTGCGACACGTTCTGAGCATGTAGATCTGAGATTCGGTGCACAACACCGGCGCATAACTTAAAGGAGAATTTTGGACTAAAGTTTTCTTACCTTTTCTATGACGTTATGATATCTTAGGATGAATGGTACAGTAGAAAAATTTCATAAGAGATTAGATCACATATTTTAATAGCTTTTTTTTTCTTTTTTTTTTTTATGAGATCTGACGTTCATAGTGACAGAACACTATGCAACCCAAAAAAAAAAAAAAAAAAAAACAGAAGTCTCGCTAGACGAGATTGAAATCTCGAGATTTCAATCTCGTCTAGCGAGACATCTGTTTTTTTTTTTTTTGGGACGGTTTTCTGTCACTATGAACGTCAGATCTAAAATAAAAAAATAAATAAAAAGCTATTAAAATATGTGATCTAACCTAAGGCCTATCCGCACACCTTTTAAGCTGTGGCGGCTCAGGGGTGGAGTTATGAAATTTTTCTACTGTACCATTCATCCTAAGATATCATAACGTCATAGAAAAGGTAAGAAAACTTTAGTCCAAAATTCTCCTTTAAGTATAAATCAGGCATAACTCTTAACGCCAACCCCTAAACCTAACCTCTAAATGTCGAATCCTTGCCCTAACCCCATCCTTACGTTAGCCGTAACTCTAAAAAATATTGTTTAACCGTAAAACAAGGAAAATGCCCCTCACAATTTCTATCTCTCAAATACTACTGTACTTTTGGGGACATTTGGCCCTCACAAGCATAGTTATACAAGCACACGTGCACACGTGCGGCGTGCATACACACACACACACACACAGACAGACAGACACACACACACACGCACGCACGCACGCACACACGCACGCACACACGGTCTGCCCCTGATATCAGTATCACAGAGAAAAGAGGAGAGACCAATCAAAATCCATTATTGGGCTTTTGTGTTTATCGTGCTCTAAAGTTGCGGCGGAGGCTAGCTGGCGTTGTCATAGAAACAGCTGCAGTCATAGAAACAGCTGCAGTGGAAAAAGCAAAAAAAAAAAAAAAAAAAAAAGGTTAGATTGTTGTTGAACTTAGTGGGAGATGCACAGGAGAAACAGGAGAATCATCATTATGTGAGAGATATCAGCCTTGCGGCGAATAAAGATGAGGGAGTGCCACCGAGGCTGGTTTTGTTGTTTGTTTACCTAGCCCCCCCCTCCCCTCTCTCCCTCCCCCCAATTAGTGTGTGGTGCCAACTAACTGCATATTCCCCCTCGCTGTACGAAAATGCAAAACAAAAAAAATGCGGTGAGTAATCCCAATATTGAGCCAATCGTCTCTGGCGGATAGAATCCTTGTATGACCAAAACAGTTACTTTTCAGAAAACTGACAAAAAGAACCTGTCTTCTGATGGATCCAATGTAACTATTATTTCGTCACAAGCCGTTATATATATTATATTAACGTTAATATTTTTCATTAGTTCTATATTTATACAACCCACAGATATACCATAAATGGCAGCATCTACAAGCTCGCTCGGCTATTTTTGCTGCTTTTGTGTGACATTGTAGGATGAAACAGGGCATTACTTTACGAGAAAAAAAATATATATAAAAAGTAGAATTATGGAGATAATAGGTTTCTGCCCGAAACCAACGACATTCCCCTCGCAGACTAGTACAAAAATGCAAAAGGACGCGGTGTGTATCCCAATATTGAGCTAATGTAATAAAGCGCCACAGGTGCTCGGCTTATTTGGCTGAATTTCTGCACAGCAATAAAACACAATCACACAAGTTAGTTTTTTTTCGTAGATTAAAAAAACAAATGTTGTTTATGCTTAGAACCCCCCGCCACCCCCCACCCAATGGAATAATTACTGTCGCACCTCTTCCCACTAAAAGTTAATCCTGTCTAGGTGACCTGCAGTGAACTGAGGCACGTTGGTGTTATTAGGAGGAGAGAGTTTCTTTTCATCAAAATATGCATGGTTCACAGGGTTGTAAACAATGTGGCGCCCAGATATTTATGCAATAGTGGAGAAAGTACTACATTTCTTTACTTAAGTAAACTATCAATACTGCAATGTAGAAATACTCTGTTACGTAAGAAAAAGTCCAGAATTCAAAATGTACTTCACAATGCACATATAAAAGTACTCATCATGCAGGATGGCCCATTTCAAAAGTTTTAAAATGTCTAAAATGTATTTAAAAAATTGGAAAATAGCCGATCTACAAGTTCGTGAGCTTGTAGATCTGCTATTTTCAAGAGATTTTTTCAAACGGCCGAAATATATAGGGCTGAAGTGGGTAATGTATGTTTTGCAATAATAATCCAAAATCCACAAAGTAACTAGTAACTAAAGTTTTCAAATAATTGTAGTGGAATAAAAGTACAATATTTGCCTCTGAGATGTAGTGGAGTAGAAGCAAAAGTACTGAAAATTGGAAATACTTCACCAAAGTAAAAATACCTCAAAATTGTACTTACCTGAGTAAATGTACTTTACACCACTGTATTTCCGCAATGCATTTTCTAGGGTTAGTGATGTTCATGGCAACTCCATAAACTTCCTTCCATGATTGTAAAGCTGTAAGGGAAAGGACTATTCCGCAGCAGTCACGTGGAACGGGGTTGCCTGCAGTCATTAAGTCGATTGGGACTATTACTAGCTTTAAGTACTCCTTAAAGAGTTTTCTTAATAGCACTTGGTCCTAATTTTAACTGTTGTTTTATTGCTTTTTCTTTTTTTTTACAGTATTTTATTCATTTAAAAAATATGCACATTTTTTATTATAATTGATTAAATCAATGAGTTTGATTAACACATTTCGCTGGGAACCCCCTGGAGCCCACTCAAGGACCCCTGGGGGGTCTTTGAGAAGCACTGCTTTAAGTCAATTGGCACAGAAAGCATGAGTGCTGTGCCTCCAGTGTGTCGTCAGGTCAGTGTAAAGATGACCAGCCAGACAGCCAGACCCTTGTACACCAACCAGGAGGGACATTAAGATGAGAAGCATGAGCCACAGAGTGTCACAGTATAATGGGCTGATGGTGCTTACATTCATCCCAATCTGGGATTAACACCTGAGGCCAATTCTACAAATGTCTTCCAACAGTTTTCTGAACATTTTTCAAACTTTTTCATGTGAAGGACCCTCAAAATTATATGAATTTGGCCGCCGACCCCCGTCTCTAAATATTTTTGGTCCAGGGACCCCCAGAAGCAAAGATTTGAGTTAGAAATGGTCACTTAAAAATGTATAATATTCAAATTTGCACGATCTTGTAGATCTGCAAATGGCAGATCTACAAGCTCAGAATAGCGCGGCACAAAGTGAGCTTGTATATCTGCTATTTTTTTTATAGCTAGTATAAAATATGGCTAAAATCTAAAATGACACAGATGCCTTACCGGTTTTAGTGGGTTAAAAAAATACTTTTTATTTCACAACCTCTGGGGTTCAAACTCATTTCAATGCCTGAATAACAGGAAATCAGGCTTGGCCGTGCCCATTTATGCTAATTTGCTTGCTTCCCTGGCCCCAAGAGAGCCTCTATTCAACCAAACAGCGTTTCCTGCGGACAGATTTTCATTGCAAATTGAAAATCTGTCTTGGGAGATTACTTTTATCCAGACACACAAGGGACGACGCTTTAATGCTGTGATCCGGGATTTGAACCCGTGTCTCCCCATGCGGGAGAGAAACTTCTACCACTCTCTCAAGAGGGAATGCCTGCTTGGCCACGAGAGATAATTGTACTTATGAGCCTCAGTCAGTACTATCTGTTAACCAGAAGGTGTCCTACCCGACACAAGAGTGTACAAATGGAACCAAATGGACCCTAACGGGTCCATTTGGTTCCATTTGTACACTCTCAGAGTTAAATTAACATTGATTTTACTACTTCAATTGGGGTCCCAGAGATAGAAATGCCATTAAATGGGGGTCTGTAGCCCTAATGCATGTCAAACTGGGGGTCCTTGAAATTAAAATGGTTGAAAATCACTGCTAGAGCCATAAAAATCTTCTCTTATGGGGGTCCCTGGCATATCTTTTCAAATGGGGGTCCGCGGGCTAATAAGTGTCAATTTGGGGGTTCTTGAGATGAAAAAGTTTGAGAAGCACTGCTCTATACCATACTGGTTAAAATAATGGTTCATTAATTAAAATAAACTCCGGATTGATGCTTTTAAAGTGGGGCTTGAGTCTGGAAGGACGCTTTGGCAGTGCACAAACTAAGGAATCACCAGCTATTTTAGAGCAGAAAAACAGATGCTGCCGGCGCCCCATTCGTGAACCAAGAAGTAAATTAGGCGTTGTCCTAATGATGCGAGCTGCTATTCAAAGAGAGAGAGAGAGAGAGAGAGGCTGGATGGATCTGACATGAACAACATGTCTGCCGTCAGATAGGCTGCAGGGAGGGAGTATTTGCAGCAACCAGGACGACAGATAGCATCAGGTGAAGAGAGACATCTCACTATAGACAGACAAGTGGGGATTGCCTTCAACTTGGCACAAAGTGAATGGCTGATGGGTTTGTTTTCTTCCCTCATGCACACATCTAACTTTCAAACTGCTATGGGCTGGGCCGCTCACTTTCAAGAAAGCCTGATTTACACACTGAATTCACACCAGCAGCATTGGTATTTCTGCTGCCTCCCGTCTGAGAAAGTGTCTACGGCGGTTGTTATATTTGTAGGCTATGTTAGCTGCTAGTTGGGCTGGCACTTAGACATTGGAATATTGGTAAGAGTTATGAGACCAGTGGACCAGATGGATAGATAGTCTCTAAGTATTTATTTATATCTCACTGCCATCTCCCTGTACTGGGAGATGGCAGTGAGATGGCAGTAATGGAGGTGATGATGATGAAACATGATTTAAACCAAAAATGCATCAGAATAGGAACACAGGGAAAATAGGAATGCAAGAAATTAAACACAAACTAAACTGCACAAATTATTGCACTAAGTGAGTGCCTTTAGAAGGCCGTCTGCAATCTGTTCAGGTGTGTTCCAATCACTCTACTCAACTCAGTGCAGGTGTGTAACAAATTAGGCAAGTGCCCAGTCTGGCTCCTCCCACCTAGGATTGAGCAGGAGGGGATTTTCTATTAGTGAATATAGCATGAAAATCTGTTTAACCACTTTAACAGTACTGTACACACTACTACGTACGTACATAGATAATATGCTATTTTCAGCACCTACTCGTCATATAACACAGTATATAAATTAGGCAAAAAGCTAACATGAGAACCACAAATGTAGCCTTTTGAAGGCCTACTGATGTCCTGGGGTTTCAATGGAACAATCCAAGTAGCCTGGAAACCAGACCAATCGGCCAGTGCAAAAAAAAGCCCTCAGCAGATTAGTCCAGCCCCACTCCGTTGTGACTGGTTTTCGCTGCTCCCGAAGTTGTGGGGCACCAATCAGGGCCCGTTATGCAAATATGGGGCAGGCTTATCACCAGAGGCATTTTTTCTAATCCGGCCCTTGGTTCCACACAGAGATTCCAGACTAATATCTACGCAGTGATATTAGTCTGGCCATGCCAGGCTACGATCCAAGTGTTTTTTGTTTTCTTTCTCTCTCCATTTTGACTTTCATTTTTTCTTTGTTTTGTAAAAGGGTAGGCGTAATAAGCAATGCTTCAGCCTATACCTTTTTGGTCAGAAATGTGGGTATCTTTTCTTGATAACATTTATTTTATTTTATTTTATTACCTATTACTGTATGTTACCACAAATTGACTGACTGAAATAAACTAAACTAAACTAAACCAAGTACTGTCTATAACTCTAAAGTTCCATATCCATCTGGGGGCTACCGTTTCACAATCCTTGATGAAAATCAGACTCTCTTAAGTCTAATTTATAGGATATAGCCTACAAATTAGTAGCCTATATACCGTCATTTTAAAGGCTGAAAATGTGGATACTATTTTCGATCGCTTTGATCGATTGGCCAGGTTGTTTATGATCAGTTTCTAGGGACAATGTTGAAAAAGAAAAAGGGATGAATTTCCTTTTCCAACAGTGAAAATACCAGAATATGAAATTGCTGGATATTGTGGGGATGATAGATAAGACACTGCTGGCGTCTATTTGGGCAACTGCCGCTACACAACAGTGAGCACAGTTGATTGGTGTTGTGTACGGGATCAAATCCAAATATAATTTGAGTGTTTTTGGAGAGGTTTCGAAGGGAGGGAAATGATAAGGGGATTACCTGACAACTTCTTTGGTGGGGCAGATTAAACATTCTGATACAATACGCCGAAAAGGATTCGATAATATGACATTGGTTCCTGAGTCACAGTATGAACACGCTGCACACACACACGCAAATGCACCATTTCTAAATGTGTGGCTATCTACCTTATATTGCTGAGAAGAGCAGAGATTTCAGCAGAAATCTCTCTCTACTAGGGCCCAAATGAAAAGCTTAGCGGTGCTGCCTGCCTGCCGCAGTGAGTCTCACACCTCTGGGGAATTCTCCACACAGAGAGAGATGCAGCCGAGAAGCACAAGTGGAGGAATTGTCAGGGTGTGTTTAGATTTCACGTCGGCGATACATTTTTATTATGGAAGAAACGACCCACTAGAGCTGCAACTATTGATTATTTTCGAGGCCGATTTGATTAATGAAACATTTCAAAAGGGCTTTTTCTTAAATATTGCTTTTTAAAAAACAGGGTAATGCAAAAATTGTGAAAATAGCAGATCTACAAGGTTCACAACGCAAAGTGTTGCGATGCATTATGAGCTTAATAGATGTGCCATTTTCCCTATTTTAAAAAAATCTTTGAAGCTTTTTGCCTACAATGACATTCCCCCAAAATAGGGATTATTATTAATTATTAATTATTTAATAAAATTATTGATTAGCGATAATCTTTTTATAATCGATTTAAACCAATTACTTATCTGTTGCACATCTGCAATCCACCAAAGTCCAGGAAACATGTGTGTCTCTACTTTTATAATGAGCCAGGTCCTTTATAGAGTTGACAACCAGATTGGTCTTCAACAGCAGCAGTTTGCAGACTCCTGGAAAATGGCATGAATTGCTGCTGTGGCCCTTTCTAAACAGCAAAGGGTATAAATAACAAGCAGGACAACAGTGGAAAGGTGAAAATGTGTGCCGTCTAACTTTACACTCACAGCGTGCACACTAGGCCATTGGTTCTCTAAGTGGGGTTTGGGGACCCCCAGGGGTCCTTGGGGGGATACCAGGGGGTCCCCAGCTAAATTAGTTACTAAATTAGTGTCATAATCATTTTAACAACTTTAACCATATGTTATACTTTGGCTATTCAAAATAGCAGATATACAAGCTCATAGCTCGGGACCGAGTGCCGAGAGCTTATATGTAGATCTGCTATTTATTGAAAAATCGTGAAAATTTGCACAAATCTTTTGCAAATCTTTGAATATATATATTTTTTAAGCAAACAAATCTTTGCTTCTGGAGGTCACTGTCACAAAATATGAGATGGGGGTCCACAGACAAATATGTATCATTTCGGCGGTCCTTCACATGAAGAAGTTTGAGATCCACAGCACTAGGCTATACCACGTCATATTGGATATTTTGTAGACATTATGAAAACATTAATGGGTTGCCATATATACTACCTTTGGTCTGCACGGTGCGGTGGTGCTCGACCTTTTACTGGATCGGGGCCCGCTTGAAAATCTCGAAAGCGTCCGTGGCCCACCCACTTACTGCCGTGTTAAGTGGTCAGATGGGTGGCCCACGTGCATTTGCAGAGCCCATTTATTTTAACGATCAATCAGTCGGTTGTTCCAGCTTTGATCAATTAACGTAGTACACTTTAAGCGGCATCATGATGGAAACCAATTTCTCAAGGTTTTGTAGAAAAAAATACCATTACTTTTTTGCATCCATTTTTTGTATATAATATCATCAGAAAAATCTTTATGATAATCTTTGCTAATTATTTGGGGGCCCAATTGCAACATCCTCACGGTCCACCCACAGGTTGGGAATGGCTGGAGGAGGTGTATATATTTCCCATTTCTCTAGGCAGAAGGAAAGAATCACAAAGAATCAAACATGGAGTGGAATCGCTACTACATTCACCAAACTATCTTTAAAAAAAAATCAACATTGTGAGGGCGGGAAGGCACAATGCAGGGCACACATTATACGCAGAGTCAGAGAAAACTATAATTCATGTATTTGTGATTCAATAAAAGCACAAGGTCAAGGCCAGCACACCAGAGGCACAGCACGCCCCGGCTAAAACTCTAGAATCGCATGCTGAGTGACCCGTGTGGAGGATCGCATGCTGAGTGACCTGTGTGGAGGATCGCTTTTCAAAGGGAAACCATTTTTGGACCATGACCTGGTTAGAAGAGATGGAGCCTTGTGTGAGCTAAACAAGCATACGAGTGGGATTAGAGAGGCAGCATGGAATCCCAACAGGCATGGATATTTCTACTATAGTTGAAAGAAACTCAAACATGCGCACGCACACACACACACACACGTTTCTATTACTGGACATCAGCATTTTAGGACGTCAATATTATGAATGCCATGTTTGTTTACCAATTTTTGCCATTTTTAACCCATTAAGTAAGACCTGAGGCTGATTCTACAAAATGACTTCCAAATCCTAGCAGTTCTTTCAAAACATTTTTTTACTGTATCAGTGGTTGTCAAGGACCCCAAGAATGACATGTATTTGGCCCCCATCTCAAAATATTTAGTTCCAGGGACCCCCAGAAGCAAAGATTTGAGTTAAAAATGTTTGCTTTAAAAATATTTATATTCATAGATTTGCACGAATTTTCAAGATTTTTCAAAAATAGCAGATCTACAAGGTCATAGCGCGGCACCGAGTGCCGCGCTATGAGCTTGTAGATCTGCTATTTTTGAATAGCCAAAGAAATCTAAAGAGACACAGATGCGTTCCCGGTCTTAATGGGTTAAGCCTAAAGCTTAGTATACACAGTGAATCTACAAGTTCATAATGTATCGCGCCGCGACGCATTGTAAGCTTGTAGATCTGCTATTTCCGGTGTGCGACACCAGCGCACAACTATAAAGTAAGTATAAATCAGACATAACTCCAACCAGAACTCCTAAACTTAACACCTCTTAAATGCCTAAACCTCAATCTTTCCTTAATTGTGAGCGTACCGTAACTCTAAACATATTTCTTAACAGTAAAACGACCATTTCTCTTGTGAGAACCAGGGAAATTATGTTCACACAAATGTCTAAATTCAGCTATAATTGTGGAGACGTCGTGGGCGTGGCCCTCTCACACGCACACGCACACGCACACGCACACACACAAACATGCATACAGCCTGGAGGCTATACTGTATATGAAAGGGTGTGGAAGTATCTTCTTAGTGGCTGAGTCAGGCGGAGGGCAAGGAGAAGAAAGATCACACACAACACTGCTGGGCTGCTGGGCTAAGATGCAACACAGAGTTGGCCTCCAGTGACTCATCATCCACCATTATTTCTGACCTCTGTCAATCACAGGGGTTTGTGTGGGGCTTCTTTCCATACTCATCGCCATCCGTCCGGTGAAAACCTTATATGTCAACGCTGTTCCTTTTTATTATTATGTAAAAAATATAATTAAAAGAGCAGAAATAGCCGATCTACAAGCGATGCAACACATTGTGAGTTTGCAGTTCCGCTATTTTCACTGCTTTTGTGCAACACTTATGATGAAGTAGGGCATTCATTTACTAAAACAAACGAGATACAGGGTTTCTAGGCCGGTAAACCATCCCGGTCTGGCGCCAAGCACTGGGTGGGCGTTTTTTGCAGAAACCAAAAAGTGGAAGAGCCAATCACAGGGCCCCGAGCGCAGACGTTAGCGTTGTTGCTGCTTTTCCAAAATATCCTTGGGCGCTATAGTACCCTGCAACGTTACTTTTTGAGCGTGCCTTCGTATTGGACAAACGCTGTAATGACACAGAGCTACCAGTGGTGTAAAGTAACTAAGTACATTTACTCAAGTACTGTACTTAAAGTAGAGTTTACAGATATTTTTTACTTTACTGGAGTATTTCCAATTTTCTGTACTTTTACTTCTACTCCACTACATCTCAGAGGCAAATATTGTACTTTCACTCCACTACAATTGTTTGAAAACTTGATTTTGATCATTATTACAAAACATACATTAACCACTTCAGCCCTTTATTTCGGCCATTTGAAAATAGCCGATCTAGAAGCTTACAATGTGTCGCGATGCGACGCATTGTAAGCTTGTAGATCTGCTATTTTCAAAAGATTTTTATACATTTTATACATTTGAGAACTTGTGAAATGGGACATTCCGCATAATGAGTACTTTTACTTTTGTACTTTAACTCTCTCGGTGCCAAGCCCCGAGTTTTTTTTTTTAAATGTTCAGAACCCAAGATATCATTATCTGAAGATATGCAGCTCCATCCACTCTTTCTTTAACTTATAACTGAAAAAGGCTGTATCTCGCTTCCTAAGCACTTTTTTTTTACTTTGAAAAGTTTAGAGGATAAGGATAATTCCTTTTAACAGGTCGTTCATGAAAGTCCTTGCGGTCTTGTTTCCAATGAGAACCTGTGAGCAATTGGGGTTAAGAGTCTTGCTCAGGGACAAATTTCATATCATCGGCACATATGCTGGGATAGCCTGGAATCGAACCTGGGGCAACCAGGGCCAGCTGGTTCCCTAGGCGGGCTCACTAACCACTCAGCTATGGCCGCCCCTAATATAAGAGAACATATTTCATTGGCACTGAGAGAGTTAAGTACATTTTGATACCATTACTTTTGTACTTTTACTGCCCTTTTTACTTTTACTTTTTGTGCATTTTTATACAGGTCTTTTACTTGTAACAGAGTATATCTACATTGCAGTATTGATACTTTTACTTAAGTAAAACATTTGAGTACTTTTTCCACCACTGGGAGCTAGAAGATGTGGCCAAAGCAGACTACTAAAACGAGTCTTACACAGTAGGACTTTAATATTGTGAAGAAAACGGATGGAATTTAATCCAAGTGTTGGTCTGTTTAACTGTTTGAATCCTAGTGTCCCTGTTATGGGCCGAACATTCAGCGAAAATAGAAGATCTACAAGCTCACAATGCTCGGTGAAGAGATTTGGTGTAGAGGTAAACAAGGAAGGGGCCTAGTATAGATTTCTATATAGCTTTCTATAGCGTATAGGGTTTAAATGGTTAATATTCTACTGTAAGTCAAGGCCTTCGTTCTAGAAGCTTCTTTTACATCCAGCTGCAATAGCTTGACACGGTACAGTATGGGAAGGTTGAAACGGGTACTGTATATATATGGGAGCAGAAATATCAAGGGAACATGACTGCAGTTTACAGTATGACAGGAGGAAAATGACTTGATGTTGTATAATAGCACACAGGAGAGCTGGCACATGCAAATCAGTGTACAGGATTATATATGAGAGGCTAAATCAGCTATGAATACAATCAAATCAAATTATTCCCAACAGGAGAATGATTAGCAAATCATTGATTACGTTCATGTAAATGATAATTAAAACATTGTGTATATGAGTTTTTGATTGCCAAAAGGCCTGGAGATTTACCACGCTGTATGGTTTCATTAATGTCAGGCAATGTGTGCACGTGCCCTATATCAACAACCCTCCCCAACCCCCCTCCTTTTATCATATTGACCACATTTGCAAAGGGAAAACTTCTTGAACTTGCAAATAAATCTTTATTTGAAATCGATGTTTCGGTCCTCAGACTTTCTTCAGGACAAACATGCTTGTCAGTAGTGTTTTCTACTTCAAGTAGATTCTCACAAATTCTGACCTGATGGTGAAGATTCAATTCATCCCCTGAGCCAGCAGGCAGGCTCTAGCTCAATGGTAAAAAAAAAAAGGCTAGAAAAAGTGTGGTCTCCGCCAGGTCAGGTACGTTATTCTGGCCTCCTTGGTGGCGCTATAATAGGCCAATGTGAAAAGGGTGCCACTGCATGCATGATTTGAGGCATTTTGTTCCAAAAATGTGTTTTGCTAAATTAGACCTGCTGGTGGCACTATAACAGGCCAATGTGAAAAAGGGTGGCATTTCTTCCTTGGCCTAGTGGGAATGTGTTTGTGAAATTTCACGGGAATCGCAAGCTGCGTTCATGATTTGAGGCATTTTGTTCAAAAGAGACCAATCCTGAAAATTTTGGAAGCGAACCTTAGCCAATAAGGATGGAATATGGGAAATCGGACAGATCTGTGTTGATCACATGACTATAGAGATACTGTGTACCAATTTGCATTTGGATAAAATCTGTTGGAGAAATGTAAAAAAATGGGTTTTGCACAAATCGGCCTCCAGGTGGTGCTATAACAGGCCCATGTGAAAAATGTGAGGCAGAAGTTCTGAATTGGCATCCAGGGAGTGTGTGTGCACAGTTTCGAGGCGACCGGGCCAACGGTGCCAGAGATTAGCTGCTAACACACGGACAGGACACACGGACACACACACGGACGGACGGACGGACGGACGGAAAAACATACTCTCTCGCCATGCCTTTCGGCCTGGCGGAGACAAAAATCAGCACTTGCGCAGGAAACCGGGTTCAAATCCAGGGTAGAAGAGCAAAGTTACATAGTGCAGCTTTATGTAAATAATCTGTGAGTACGTACTTCTTCCACTAACAAACACCCCAAGTCAAGACCCAAAGGAAATTGTACGCGTTGTTGTGTCTCATTACTTTGTTGTTGTGTTCTCATCACTCTACCAAGATAAACAAGACTCCGGCTCATCTAAAAAACAGACAGCGTGGTGATTGGCCACAACGTGAACCTTGTTCATTTTCAACCACGCTTTCCCCTTCCAAGTCAGTTGTGCTCAGTGGTGGAAAAAGTACTCAAATTCTTTACTTAAGTAAAAGTACCAATACTGCAATATAAAAATACTCTGTTACAAGTAAAAGTCCAGAATTAAAAATTTACTTTAGTAAAAGTACAAAAGTATTGGCATCAAAATGTACTTAAAGTACCAAAAGTAAAAGTACTAAATATTTGAAAATAGCCGATCTACAAGCTCACAACGCGTCGCATCGCGACGCGTTGTGAGCTTGTAGATCTGCTATTTTCAAATAGCCTAGGTTTAAAATAGGTTTAAAGTGGTTAATGTATGTTTCATTATATCATAATTTATATCTGAAAAGTAACTAGTAACTAAAGTTTTCAAGTAAATGTAGTGGAGTAAAAGTACAATATTTGCCTCTGAGATGTAGTGGAGTAGAAGTAAAAGTATTGGAAATTGGAAATACTCAAGTAAAGTACAAATACCTCAGAATTGTACTTAAGTACAGTACTTAAGTAAATGTACTTAGTTACTTTCCACCACTGGTTGTGCTGGTGGACTGTACAGTAAGTATTCCCCCCCCACACACACACACACACACACACACACTTTCAAACTCAATTTGAAAAAAAGTCCTGGGAGACAGGCGGTGGCCTCAGAGCTGGTCGATCACATTTTCTCATTAATTTAGAGGCACCGTTAGATGCCTTCCGATTACGACATGAATAATAAATAGGCTCTGCTAGTCTGCGTGTGGTGGTGGTGGTGGTGGGGGGGGGGGGTCCTGTTTAATTCACCGTCTATCCACCACGATTAGGGAGAGAGCCTCTCCAAAGTGGCAAAACCTCAAACACGTGACTCTGTTGTTTCAGACTCAATAAACAGCCAGTCAGGATGTATTACAAAGGGAGTGGTGGTTCAGTAGAGGCCAGTGGTGGAAAGTAACTAAGTACATTTACTTAAGTACTGTACTTAAGTACAATTCTGAGGTATTTGTACTTTACTTGAGTATTTCCAATTTCCAATACTTTTACTTCTACTCCACTACATCTCAGAGGCAAATATTGTACTTTTACTCCACTACAATTATTTGAAAACTTTAGTTACTAGTTACTTTTCAGATATAAATTATTACATTATGAAACATACATTAACCACTTTAGCCCTAGTTTATACATAGGCTATTTGAAAATAGCAGATCTACAAGCTCACAACGCGACGCGTTGTGAGCTTGTAGATCGGCTATTTTCAAATATTTAGTACTTTTACTTTTGGTACTTTAAGTACATTTTGATGCCAA
Organism: Gymnoscopelus braueri; assembly: GCF_963280865.1. Lineage (NCBI taxonomy): Eukaryota > Metazoa > Chordata > Actinopteri > Myctophiformes > Myctophidae > Gymnoscopelus > Gymnoscopelus braueri. The sequence goes on along the minus strand of NC_137608.1, from coordinate 45,142,028 downwards.
TACTTTTGTACTTTTACTCAAGTACATTTTTAATTCTGGACTTTTACTTGTAACAGAGTATTTTTATATTGCAGTATTGGTACTTTTACTTAAGTAAAGCATTTGAGTACTTTTTCCACCACTGTAGAGGAGCATATACAGTATAGCTCTCCTCCTAACAACACATGTGCTATTGCAGGGGCTTGGAGCTGGTGTTACCATTTATTTATTACAGATTAACCCATAAAGACCTGGAACGCATCTGTGTCACTTTTTGATTTGAGCTTTAAAAAAAAGCATTATTTTACACTTTGGCTATTCAAAAATAGCAGATATACAAGCTCATAGCGCGTATATATCTTTTGAAGCAAACATTTGTAATTCAAATCGTTGCTTCTCGGGGGTCCCTGGAATAAAATATTTTGAGATGGGGGTCCGCGGCAAAATACATATCATGTTGGGGGTCCTTGACTTGAAAAAGTTTGAGAACCACCGACATAGAAACATAAGTATTTTCAGAAAACTGTTAGGATTTAGGAGACATTTTGTAGAATCGGAACCTCAGGTCTTAATGGGTTAAATGTGGCGGTGGTTCTCAAAGTGGGGTCCGGGCACCCCTCGGGAAGGTCTTTGAGCGGGTTCCAGAAGGTCCCCAGCAAAATGAGGAAAGGTTTAGCCACTTTGGATATAAAAAAAGAATGCTGCTCTACAAGCATCACAACACATCACAAATCTGCTATTTTGGCAACATTTTGAAGTATTTTTTTTTTAACAAAATGTGGGGGTCCCTGGCACAAGCTCTTTTCAGATGGGGGGGGTCTGCGACCAAACAAATATAAATCTGTGGGTCCTTGACATGAATATGTTTCTTGAGAGCCACTGCAGCAGAAGAAGAGCATAGCTCTCCTCTCCTAACAACACGTGACAGAGGGGTTTGGAGCCGGTGTTAACATGTGCCGTGACATTCTTTATCCTTACAGATTAAACACAGCCCCCCAGACACATCAGACTCCTTCTGTCTGCATCAGTTAGTTTGCATTACTTAAGCCTGAGTTGTGCTTGGTCGCACGTCACCTCACACACAGAAAAACAGCCGATACACAAGTGTTACCACAGGTCATAAAAGAGCATTAAGTCGTTCCTTGACAGGGTTGATGAAACCTTAAATAATTGAATATTGAAAAGGTGGCTGTGTTCTTACATTCTGATGCAACAGTGCACTGCAGGGTTTTTTATCTATGCACACTGTTCCATGAAGAAAATACACAGATCAGAGGTCTTTGCCTTAACCCTTTAAGACCGGGAACGCATTTGAGTATCATTTTTAGATTTCGTTGGGCTATTCAAAAATAGCAGATATACAAGCTCATAGCGCGGCACCGAGTGCCGCGCTACGAGCTTGTAGATCTGCTATTTTTGAAATATCGTGAAAATGTGCTAATCTTTTGAATATATATATATTTTTTAAAGTGGACATTTTTACCTCAAATCTTTGCTTCTGGGGATTTTACAAATGTCTTCTAAATACTAACAGTTTTTTGAAAAAACCTATGTTGCAATAATATCAGTGGTTCTCAAACTTTTTTCATGTCAAGGAACCCCAAAATGCCATGTATTTGGCTGCAGACCCCCATCTAAAAAAAAAATGGTTCCAGGGACCCCCCAGATTAAAAGATTTGAGTTAAAAATGTATATACTGTATATATTCAAAGATTTGCACACATTTTCACGATTCTTTTCCAAAAATAGCAGATCTACAAGCTCGTAGCGCGGCACTCGGTGCCGCGCTACGAGCTTGTATATCTGCTATTTTCAAAAAGCCCAAAGAAATCTAAAAATGATGACACAGATGCGTTCCCGGTCTGAATGGGTTAAACAACCAATCTTCATTCAGAGGACTCCTCCTTATTATCATAACATTAATGTTACATATAAAGCGACCATACATAATTCAAAAGGTTGTCTGCTTCAATAACGTATATCCTTTTGCTTCAAGACTCGTTAGTACAGTATGTGCTTGGCCCCCCCTTGTCTGTGCTGCTGTGTTGTCAAGGTGTTACGTCTCCACCGACAGGTAGCCCGAGGTACTGCGGTAAGGGTCCTCCTGGCTGAGAGAGTGAACCCCGGGACAAACGCCTGGACTGATAAGCAGGGTAATCGTATAACTGCTCTCAGCAGCGTTTTAATCAGCGGCAATTAGAGATCTCCGTCACATTTAATCATGCATTAGGTCTAACTGGATGTGATTAAGAATATGATGTTAGTGTGTTTCAAAGAGATATACATTCAATTACTGTCTTGTACAATGTCTGCATTTTATTTATGTTTGTATGCAATGCAGCAAATCAGCTCAAGTTGATTGAATATATCCACTGAGGTGTAATGATTTATTCTTTATTCGGAAGGCTCACATTGAATATTTCCCAGGGAAAGTGTATAGTAACAAAATGTACTCTGTAGTCTGAATACGCAACTTTACATGTTTTTTTTTTTTTCAAGCAGTCGGAAGTTTTTGGAAAGTGCAACAAAAGGAAAACTTTCCTTTACATGAGCTTTGAAAGTTTTTCCTTCACTTTATCTTCAACGTTTGCGAAGTACTTCATTTGTACCAGCAGCGCTTTGGCAGCTTGAAGCTGTCCTGATTAAACAAAGAAAAGACAAAAAAGGAAACCAGAGGGAAGATCAATGAAATGACTTGCTAAATTGAAAGGCTTTCACATACTAATGTACAGTATACAATGAATCCACACAGAACATGAGTGGGAGGTGTAGAGGAGTATAGTTACCTTGACGCAGGGCCGTGTCTATCTGTTCTGTCAAGTCTGTCAGCTTCACTGAAAGGAAAGGGGAGGAATGATTAAAGTCATGTTGAACCTTGGTTGAACCTCGGGTTGAACTGAGGCATGATATTAGTGCTGCAACTATTGATAATTTTCTAAGCGATTTTTCTATTAATTACTTTTACGATGAATTGAGAAGCTTCTTTTTTTGGGGGGGGGGCATTGTTTTATACTTCGTTGCACAAGTGTCATGACATTACCGACATGACAATATCATGCATAGTCAAGCAGAAAAAAGTGAAGGTGAAAATAGCAGATCTACAAACTTATTGGCTATTTTCACTTTCTTTTTTTGAAACTTTTCACTTATTATGACATGCCCAAAACAGGGATCGATTATGAATCGATTATTTTTGTGACATTATCAAATACTGATATTTTTTTCATAATTGTTGCAACTGTAAAGGTCCTTACACACCGGGGCGATTTTTTTCATGCGAATAATACGTTTTTTTTTTAAACCTTATAAAGTCAATGCAAGCTTCCACACCAGTTTCGCGGAGCGAAAAAAGGGTCTTTTAATTATTCGGAACGAGTCCGAATTTTGCGTATATTCGCATATTCGCCGGTGTGTAACCGCCTTAACAGTTGCACCCCTACATTACGATATAAGTACAAATATTGGTGACAGTTTTTATCTGTTGCCTCTGTGCTGCCATTTAATTAATCACATGAACCCTAGCGGCCCTATTCTGGGGCAAATATTCTGCGAAAATAGCAGACCTACAAGCTCACAACAATGCGTTGCAACGCGACGATCGGCTATTTATGGCGAAGACATTTGGTGTAAAGGGAAAGGAGCGGGCCTTCCATAGACTCCTGGGGGACTGGAAGTGTTTAAGTGGTTAAACTGTTGCATGATGCACCACTGTTTCAGCAAATGTCATGAGCTGCAGTGTTTCCTAACCTTTTGTGCTTTGGCCAATGCTGTTGGCTTCCTCTGCAGTCTGGGCTTCATCCACAGCTTCATTGATCTCCATTAGCTCCATGAGTAAGTGTGCATCCGCCCCTGGGTCTGTCCCCTCCTCTATATGCATGCCCTCCAGCTCCAGCTGGACAAAAGAACAGAGTTTACATTACAACCACTTGAGCCACTTACATCGGCTATTTACAGGGGAACATTTTTGAAAAACAAGGTGAAGGTGAAGAACGCTTCGCTTTTACACAGGTGTGAAAAGTAAATGATAAGATGCCGACTCACCATGTAAAGGCCTCGACTCAAAGGCTTCTGCAAGGTCCTGTACGCTTTGTTCACCAGAGCAGACTGCTTCTCTGAATACTCTTGTTCTTCCTGCGGATGGAGGATTCTGTTTACATTTCTGGCAACATAAATAGTAGTGCTGCTACTGAGTATGTACTGTATATAAAAAATGTTGTTTGTAAAAAGTTTTGTTCATGTGTATTTTATGGTTTGCTTTTTCATTGTATAATTAAGTAAAATGTTATTTTATTGAAGTTAAATATATTCTTTCATGTTTTATTAAAAAGTAATTTGTATGGTGTTTTTCCTATTTATTCTTTGCTCATTGATTTCAAGTTTTTGCAATTAGTAGTTTATCTCACATGCTGACACTAATATTGGCAAAGCAGTACAACTACAAACGTGACACAAAGCTCAGCCAATCAGTGAGGCCGACGGGTCGGGATAGCCAACCAGGGAAGCCGGTGCCCACATAACAAACACATTCGCACAGTGGCACAAACGCAACGCTCCACCAATCCCAAACACTCAGGCCCCTTTTCCACCGGCGTTGAACTGGTTTGGTTCTTCCCCCCCCCCCCCCCCCATCTAATTTTGAACCAGTACCAGAGTATTTCCACTGAAAATGAATTGGTTTAGAATCCTAAAAGTTGGTTCGGAACTGGAACCAAAAAATACTTGTTTTTTCTTGCCCTGAACTGGGAACCAAAGTGGTCGTGTCACTATTCTACAGCATGGAAGATGCAGATGCAGTTTAAACAATGGCAAAAGCAAGCGAAAAATCACCATTAAAAAAAGAAAAGGGATACTGTATCTGCCATTGTCAATTGAATTTCCTCTGTGAAATGGACAGTTCGACCGAGCACATTCAACACATTGCAGGCCAGGCCTGGAATCGAACCTGCTCCACAGGCAGGTTCTCTAACCATTCACCTATTCGCCTAAAACTGGTACTTAAAACTGGTGGAAACTCAGTCCCATGAAAGTACCAAGGTTCCAAGAATCTATAACGGAACCAGTTCTAGAACCAAAGTTCTTTTGGTGGTGATTCGGTGGGTCCTCCCCAAAGAAAAGCAGATATCTGCGTATTTTTTTTCTCAGAAACCGTTGGTCCGATCGAATTGCCACTTGGCACTGCACAACCCCGGGTCATAATGGGACACGCGCCGTTCGGTCGGACGGTGCCCGAGAGTTATGCCCGGGACAGAGACAGACACAGTTTATGTGAATTAATAGATAGATATCAGTCAATATATCAGTCAATACATTGGTAATCGGTGGTCCAGGACTGTCCAAAATCAACATCGGACCCACAACTCTGGCATCGGTCAACCTCTAGTTTATACCAATAATTACCTTTACAGATGCTGACACACTTTTGGTAACGTGGCTGTTGGAGATGCATCAAGGGACGCAGGAGGAAGTTAAGTATGGGTGTAGGAAACAGGGTGGGGAGGAGGATGGAAATGGCTGGCAGATCGACAATATTTTGCGGCTGTCAGGCCTGTCGGCTCTTGTGAAAATCAATGGTCTCGAGCGAAGGCCCACGGGCCCGTCATGTAGAGCGGTTTCTTTAATAACACTAACACAACCACTGACTGCCTTGTAAGCCTTGTATAAGTAATGAGTTTTCAGGATATGACGACGACCCCCCCAAGGCCAGATGATGTCTAATTAAGAAAAATGTCCAGAGGTGTTGATAAATAAAACAATGACAATGTACGCATAATCTGGGACAGGCTGTGGGGGGGGGGGGGGGGCATTTAAGCTAACAACTGGTTTTTTTTAAGGAGTAGTGTTGAATGATGAGCTTGCATCTGTCATTATCCTAACTGCATTCTGAGTTACTGTATGCTTCAGCATCCACAGAGCACAGAGCTGATTTCCATGTGTGTTTGTGAAGTGTAAAGTAACAACCTGTCCTCGCACTGATTTCCTTCAAAATCCAATTCAACTTCTTCCATCTCCATCCTTGTATGTTCAGCTGCAAACGCCATTCAAATGTCTTAACCCATTGAGACCTGGAACTGTGTCATTTTTTGATTTGAGCTAGAAAGCATCATTTTACACTTTGGGCTATTCAAAAATAGCAGATATAGGCCTACAAGCTCATAGCGCGGCACCGAGTGCCGCGCTACGAGCTTGTAGATCTGCTATTTTTGAAAAATCGGGAAAATGTGTGCAAAATGGGAGCAGGGGGCATGAGATATCACAAATCACTGTACGGAGAGGAGCTATAAAATACGTTTAATGTCTTTTCATTTGCTCATTTGCTTGTGGGGCATCTGCTTCCACTTTCTCATACTAGTTATGGGGGCAGCAGTGGCTCAGGAGGTAGAGGGGGCCTCTTGGGAACCGGAATGCTCCCACTTTGATGATCGGCTCCTTCTAGCTTAGGGTCGAAGTGTCCTTGAGCAAGACACTTAATCCCCAACTGCTCCCGATGAGTATGTCGGTGCTTATAGCATGGTCGCTCTGCCTCTGCCGTCGGCGTGTCAATGGGTGAATCATGTAAGGCACATTGTAAAGCACTTTGGATGAAAGGGTGCTATATAAATGCACCATGCATTTACCATTTATTGGGTGTCATCCTTGAGGTGTTATGAATTGAGGCGTTCGTGTTATCATTGAGGTGTTGCGTTGCAATGCGTTAGAATAAGCTTGTAGATCGGCTATTTTTGGCGAATGTTCCCCCCAGAATAGGCATGCCCCCCAACATGCCTATTCTGTGGGAAACATTTGCCAAAAATAATGGTTAAAATCAAGTGGTTAATTAGTTAATCAGACAAATCGATTTAGTCGATTCTAAAAACTTGATTCAATTTTTTTCGCATTGATTAGTTGATATACAACATTTTAAAAAAATATTAAAAAATAAAACCCAGTTTTTGGTTATTCGATTTATCCAAAAAGTAATCAATATAATGATTTGTCTCCGTCGGGTGGAAACCTCATATGTCCAAAACTGTCACTTTTCAGGATTAAAAAAGAAGCAGATCTACAAGCTTAAAACACGTCGCTTCGAGCCACGTTTCAAGCTTGCAGATCTGCTACTTTTGTGTGACGCTGTAGTATGATCAAGTAGGCCTTAATGTACGAAAAAAACACAAAATGTTACAATATGGAGATGAGAGGTTTCTGCCCGACAGCAACAAATTGCTAAGACGATAATGGACATAGCAGCAGTCCTATTTGAATGGTTTCTCATAATTCAGAACTCATAACCAGGCGTGACATTTGAAAACAACAACAACAACAAAAGAAACCCTGTGACACACAGAAGTTGTGGGTACATCAAATTAGGTGCTCAACTTTATGGAGGGTACATATGGTACAGGGAGTACAACCAATACATCCAATTACTGCTATTCCTTGGATGGGTTCCTTCTTAGGTCAAGAAGAATACATTTAGTATACAAGTCTTGGAAGAATATTGTGGAGAAACTTCATCTAATCCTTGGTTTTGAGCTTTAAAGGAGTAGTTCACCCAAAAATGTTCTATCAATTACACACCCCATGAAGCATTGAATTCTTGGAGATAATTTTTTTTTTTGTCGCATTCCTAAGCCGATAATTTGATGACCGGCGGAAAGATGCTAATGTATCCGGTAGGAGACTCAAAGGAGACTCTTATATATAATACGTAGGAAAATGGATATATCACAAACCCCCCATAGAAATAGCATAAGATATATCCTTATGTCAATAAGGATATATTTGAACTTAAATACCAATAGAACATTTGACATACAGAGCTCAATATAAGGTTAAGATATGTCCCTATCTAGATCAGTTGTTCTCAAAGTGGGGTCCAGGGACACCCAGAGTGGGTCCTCAGCAAAATGAGGAACAGTTAAAAAAATGACACCCTATTTTATTTTTTTGGGCTATTTCAAAATAGCCGCTCTACAAGCTCACAACGTGCATACGATATGTTGTGAGCTTGTAGATCTGCTATTTACTAAAAATGTCTCTCATGGAGGTCTTGACTCCCTGGCAAAACGGGATATAAAGGGATCAAAATAAATATTTTCAGACAGGGGTTCACGGCTAAATATATAGGAAGTGGGGGTCCTTGACGACTGCTCTAGATTTCATGGATTAGTGGATTTGTATTAAAAGGTTAATTAAAAAATCATGACGTAGCTCAGCTAATCCCAAGGTCAGGAAAAGAATGTTCTTGAATCCTACCAGAGTTCTTTGGCTGAAGTTGTCAGGATGTAGAGACCGCTGGAGGTGTAGGTATCTCTTCTGTAGCTGTCGTGTGTCCACTGTGAAGGTCTGGTCACTGTAAATGAGCAGCACATGTTTACTAATAATAAACATAATAATATTATTTCATAATAATAAAATAAAATAAATAAAATAAATAAAATAAATAAAATAAATAAAATAAATAAAATAAATAAAATAAATAAAATAAATAAAATAAATAAAATAAATAAAATAAATAAAATAAAATAAACAAAATAGATCCACTTTATAGCACATTTTAAAAACACAGGGTTACCAAAGTGCTGCACAAAATCATAAAATAGATGCATTAAGCTAAAGGCATACAACTATAAAATTGTGAACATGTAATGGTAAACTCCTTCAAATATAATAAAAGAACATGTCATCAACCGCCAGTGATTCCAAACAGTCAATTATGCAAGACACAAACAGAGATCACAAAAAAACACTAAGTAACCCAGGTAAAAGGCGGGTCTCATTTATTAATATGAAAATAACAACATGACTCATTGACTCACCACTCCATAATCTTAAAGTATGACACCTCTTCACTCGGGGGCTGCACCACTTTGCAGGACGGGCAGAAGAAGGCAGGAGTTTCTTCTTCTCCTTCAAGAGGCTGCTTGCACTTCCAACAGTTTGTAAGTGCTTGGGCTGAACAGTAGATCCTGGACGGGTCCAGATGAGTGTGGTGGTGCATCAGCTCTCTGTCCTTCAACAGAGGTCTGGCCTTCATGTAGCTGCTGCTGTGTCTCATGATGTCCTCAGTGGAGCAGGAGGACGTGATGGACCTGCACGGTGCACTAGTTGGTATGCAGGTGGAGTGGTGGTGGGCACCTAGACATTGTGTGGGTGGTAACAGGATAGGTGGGCACCAAGGAAGAGTTTTTAGAAAAAAATTAAAAATATTTTTTCACGATTTTTCAAAAATAGCAGATCTACAAGCTCATAGCGTGGCACTCGGTGCCGCGCTATGAGCTTGTATATCTGCTATTTTTGAATAGCCAAAGAAATCTAAAGTGACACAGATGCGTTCCAGGTCTAGATGGGTTAAATTGGCTAATTTTTCCAAAATATTAAAAAAGAACAATATTTGGATTTTTTTTATTAAAGTAGAGTTAAGTACACATGATTAGAACATGTCAAACATTCGACCAATATTTCTACAATTGCTACAAAACCTGTATGTCCAGTCATTTTTGGACATAAACAAGAAGTTGAAGGATACAATTAAGTCTGATATTATGATGTACCGTGCATGTTCACATCTAGCCTTAGAATGTCTGTCATCTTACATACATATTGTAAGGTTAAACATTCTGATACAATATGCATGAAATGTATGCAAGATGACAGACATTCTAGGGCTAGTTCACATCATGTATATGTATATACATTACTTGAGAACATTTTTCAGATATTACATTTTTGAACATTTTGAAAAAAATAGCCAATTCTAAACCCACTCTTCCTTAAAGTGCCCACTCTTAAGAGTGGGCACTTTAAGGAATAGTGGGCACTTTAGGAATAGTGGGCACTTTAGGAATAGTGGGTTTAGAATTGGCTATTTTATTCTTGTATCCTTGTGGGAACCTCAATGATATTGGCTATCCCCCCCCCCCCCCCATATGTATCAAATTAAAATAAAGAAGAAATGTAAGCTTTGGAAAGTGGAAATAAAGTAGAGTATACATGATTTCGAACATGCTATTACCATTACCAGACCTATTCAGTAAAAATGTAACCTTTACCTGCAGTTGCATAAGTAGCAGCTTTTAACAACAAACAGCTGCGTCTGTTCGCCGCTACTACGCAGTTCTGTGACCGCTGTAAACCATGACATGCACACGCCAGCCTCAGACTGTACACTGACATTGTTCTAAACCTGTTAATATATTATGGTAGACGAATTCAAACGCATAATGTCAATATTCTCGCATGTATGAAGAAGCACCAACGTGTGGGAGGAAGCTGAATGTTATTATGAGTGGAAGCCTGGAGGTGGTACGGTGGCGACGAGCACCAAAAATAGTAGCCCTGATAAATGACTGTCATATATTATATGACAGTCATGGATGAACTTCAACATAGTGTTTGCACTTTCTTCGTTTTTGGCCTGTATATCTACATAAACGTTAAAATTTCAAATATAAAGTGCTTAACCTATGGGGACGGATGTTACAATTATGTACGACCCCTCAGAAATACCTTTATTTCCCGTAGTCTTCAATAAAAAAGCATTTTAATCTGATTGGTGGCTATTTTCTCCATATGCTTTCAACTGCGACCCTATCGACTGGGAGGTGTATTGCACTCTGATGCACATTATAACTCTACAAGAAAATGGCCACCGATCGGATTAAAATGCTTTTTATTCAACAATAAAGAGAATACGGGTACTTCTGATGACCCGTACATAATCTTAGTATTTGTAGCCATAGGGTAAGCATTTATACTTGAAATCTGAACGTTTATGTCGATGTACGGGTCAAAAAGAGAGAAAGCGGAAACACTATGTTGAAGTTCATCCATGACGGTCGTGACAGATGACCGTCTTGGACCCGTGGCTACAAAAATAGCAGATCTACAAGCTCACGACGCGTCGCCTACGCTACGTGTTGTGAGCTTGTATATCTGCTATTTTCGGTTAGCCCACAACGAGAGCTCACAGCGCCACCAGCGGCGGGGGAGACCAACTGCAGGCCACTGCTACTAGCATCGCATCGTGATCACAGGAGGAAAGTCGTCAACAAACAACAGCTAGCCAGCTTAGCTTTAGCTTAGCCGGCTGCTAACGGCACACTGTCACGCTGTTTATCAAGTTAAACGTGACGCTTATATTTACAATGGAACGCCGGGTTTGAGCACGCGCGACTTTTCGAGGTAAGGCCGAATAACACATGGTTGTGCGCGTTTAAATGCTCTGAGTTTCCCCACGTAAAGCCTCAGACAGAAAAGCCGGTGGGTTGCTGACGCCTAGCTAAAGTAGCTAGCTTGCTAGCTTAAAGCTGTGCGTTGAGCTAAAGGGCTGAATGCTCGAGCTATATGGGTGTCAGATGCTAATAATGTAATGTGGCTAATGTGCTGCAGGCTGATTTAGTTAGTTGAGTTAGTGACTGACAGTGGTGGAAAAAGTACTCAAATTCTGTACTTAGTCTTTCTTACTACTGTACGTAGTAAAAGTACCAATACTGCAATATAAAAATACTCTGTTACAAGTAAAAGTCCAGAATTAAAAATTTACTTGAGTAAAAGTACAAAAGTATTGGCATCAAAATGTACTTAAATTACCAAAAGTAAAAGTACTAAAATATTTGAAAATAGCAGATCTACAAGCTCACAACGCGTCGCGATGCGACGCGTTGTGAGCTTGTAGATCGGCTATTTTCAAATAGCCAAGGTATAAAATAGGGCTAAAGTGGTTAATGTATGTTTTATAATATCATAATGTATATCTCAAAAGTAACTAGTAACTAAAGTTTTCAAATAATTGTAGTGGAGTAAAAGTACAATATTTGCCTCTGAGATGTAGTGGAGTAGAAGTAAAAGTATTGGAAATTGGAAATACTCAAGTAAAGTACAAATACCTCAAAATTGTACTTAAGTACAGTAAGTAAATGTACTTAGTTACTTTCCACCACTGATGAGCAGCAGTTAACTTTGTTGTGTTAGTGTGACTATAGCCCTGGATCAAGACTATCATAGTCATATCATGTATTTGATCGATTTTGACATTTGCACAGACGAAAGTAAAAGTCAGACTCGATTAAATACATATTTGATAGTCTTGACCCGAGGCTATGGTGTGACATGAGTTTGCTGTCTTGTCTCATGACGCTAACACGCATGCCTGGCATGATAGTGTGTGATCCAAGACCAAGATAATGTTACTGTGCCTAATCTGACAGTCAGCACACAACATCTAGCCTGCGAGCAACTACCAGAAGTATCTAGAAACAAGACTCATCATGTCTAATTGCTGAATAATAAGCTTGAAGAATCTGCACGCCTTGTCATTCTTAAACTGAAATTTAATATTGAAAGAGGATACATGCAATGTATAGAATCAGTATCTTTCCTTCCATTGTTCTTCTGCTTCTTCAATAAACACCCCTCCTCCCACCCAAGCCCACCCTCAAAGGATACATGAAAAATAACGAAATAACTTATTGTATTCATTTATTAATTAAAATTTTGACTGTAAATTATGCCTCTGCCACACTAGGTGAATGACAGTGTCACCAAGCATGCGCATTAAATGTCCCCTCTGTATTTTCAGATCGGCCTCCCACACCTATGGCGATGAGAGAGGCGAGGGCCCATGAAGATTTTTGGACCTGCAGGAAGTGGAATGTCCATCACGGACAGCATCAAACACTGGGGTACAGATAACACCACCATAATTGGTGAGGGGTCTCTTTACTTTGTGTTTACGTGAGGCTGCAGCAGTGTAGCCGACCTGTCCGTCTAAACTAACACAACCTGACCAAAGTGTCGGGACCAGTGCGTTGGATTAATTTCCATCACTTTGAAGTTTTAATGGTCTAAATATACCTAGAGTACAGCAAGGCCTGGTAGACTCCCGATCACACATTCTTCGACATGACAGGAAAAGGCTGGTCTTCCTAATGGAGGAAAAGCTGTGAGTGCCAAGTAATCTGTGTGTGTGTGTGTGTGTGTGTGTGTGTGTGTGTGTGTGTGTGTGTGTGTGTGTGTGTGTGTGTGTGTGAGTGTGAGAGTGAGAGATATCAAGAGCGGGAGGGGGTGTGGGCAGTTTGATGAAGTAAAAGGTGACAGTGTACATTTCCACAGAGAGATTAAAGCTGGAGACAGCAGCTCCTGTAAGGTAAACAGGATCTCCTCTTGGAGGTTGGGGAGGGGGAGCTTCTCAAGGCCGCGGCGGCAGACAATACCTTGGGTATTATAAACGGAAATGGCTAAGAATAGGGAACAAGGCGGCGAGATGGACACACAGAGTGACCACTGCTTTTGTTTGGGCCAAACGAGCCAAAACGGAACATCTTCTCTGGCATATTGTCTGCCATGGCTTGCGTGCTGGGAGTGGCAGTCATGCAAGGCCAAGGCGGTGATGTTGGAGAATGTTTATCTATGAGTCAACGTTCAGCAGAGGCGAGAACATTGCGGAGCGTGTCTGTCTTGTCTGCGGTTTATAAATGGAGAGTGATTGTACTTTATTCCAGATCTGTGAGTAGTCACACATACGGTCAAGTGTAACTTACTGTTTATATAATGCAGACTTTTGAAAGTATATACATTGTATAGCTTTGCCATTATGGTGCTTGTACATTTCATTAGCTGTAAAATGTAGGTCTAGATGTGTTGGATGCAAAATGTCGTCCAAATTGTAACCACGTTAAAACTGCTGTCCTTATTTTGGGCATGTCATTGTCATTATAGGTGAAAATTCTTAAAAATATGTAAGTTTAAATAATTAAGCATATAGGCCTATGCTATGGCATATGTGGCTGTCGTTCTGTTTACGGTTACAGCTTTTCTTGTCCTTTTTTGAATTCATGCTCTTTTTATTTGTTGTTTGTTTTGGATCCTCCATCCATGTTTTGGCCAACTCTTTCATTGTTTGTGTGATCTCTCATTTGATTGGTTAAGTCGCCCGTACTGATTACTACCAGTGAAGATTCATAGCATTCCATTTCCTTCCCTAGATGGTTTGTTTAAAATAATGCAGGATGAACACCGCTCCACCCGGCTGAATCTTTGCTTAGGTGCAGGAAACATCAATGAGTCCAACTTATAAAAGAGATTTAGATGTACAGCATGAATTGTTTCACTTTATATTGAGCTTTTGGTCTATCAGACCTTCATCAGAGAATACGTGACAATTCAGTAATGGACAGAGGCAGGTAAAAATCTATCCCATCACCGCACCGGCAGTATGCAAAACACCTGTGCACACCCTGGTTCTAGAAGCTCTACTTCTTGGTAATTGTAGTTTTCAGTACTGAATTGAGTACTGTGAGGCATACAAATGGAAGCCATATCGAATACAAAAAGGGGTGGAATACAGTGCATATAGAAAACACATAATACAATCAGGAAGCACCTTTATAGTAGTACCACCATACATATCATTTCATCACATAGTAAATAGGGAGATCCCCAAATTTAAAATAAAACAAGCATGAATAGAGAATGGCTTTATTTTTAGGTTTTCACTTTTGTTACGGTCATTAAAATGTTCCAGAACTTACATGAATAATTGAGTCAATATTGGCTAAATATCACTGAGCCATTAGAAGACATGGATATTTGAATTGCGTATGTAAATCAGTTGTTATGACTACAGGGAGGGAACACTGGTATGGTCCTTTTGATGTTGGTCCGCACCAGCTTGTTACATAAAAGAGGGGAGCGTTAGGCTAGGCTAATATTGGCCAGTGTTTTAGAATTGATTGTTATTGAGGATATAGGCCTGAGGGGTATACATGGTGATGCAGGAGACACTGTGATCTTTTTGACACATTGTTGTAAAAGATTAGAGTGGGATTTAGAAAATGCAACTTGGTAAAACGCATCAATACACTGGAAAGAGAGCTTCTCTCAAAGTCTCATATTTATTTGTTGTTTTGTTTTTTCATTGCAGCAGCTTTATCAATGAATTCCTCATTAGAGTGACATGAATGATAGTAATGTATTCATATCCATTTCTTTTTGATACAAGGTGGTGATTGAAAATTACATAATTACATTTTTGCCGCAACAATAATAATTATATCTGATATCCACACTGTTGTGGAGCAAGATTAATTGGACTGGTTCAACCATTGTAAAATCAATAGTCTGCAGTACCTAGTAAAGTCTCTGTGAATGCTACGGTGGTTGGCTCTGTCATTACAGCTGTCAGCCTTCAAATTATCCATGTGAAACTACCTGATGTATGACCTTTTATAGGCTATAATTGCATTGATTGATCAGCCTCGGCTTGGAATAGGTTACGGTGGTCATACAAGCTTTCCCTCATTACTTCAGCCGTGTACGCTAAACCTGTCATTTTGATCACGTCACATGATTTCCAATAATGTAGTACTTGACAGTGGTGGAAAGTAACTAAGTACATTTACTTAAGTACTGTACTTAAGTACAATTTTGAGGTATTTGTACTTTACTTGAGTATTTCCAATTTCCAATAATTTTACTTCTACTCCACTGCATCTCAGAGGCAAATATTGTACTTTTACTCCACTACATTTATTTGAAAACTTTAGTTACTAGTTACTTTTCAGATATAAATCATGATATAATGAAACATACATTAACCACTTTAGCCCTATTTTATACATAGGCTATTTGAAAATAGCCTATCTACAAGCTCACAACGCGTCGCGATGCGTCGCGTTGTGAGCTTGTAGATCTGCTATTTTAAAATATTTAGTACTTTTACTTTTGGTACTTTAAGTACATTTTGATGCCAATACTTTTGTACTTTTACTCAAGTACATTTTTTATTCTGGACTTTTACTTGTAATAGAGTATTTTTATATTGCAGTATTGGCACTTTTACTTAAGTAAAGAATTTGAGTACTTTTTCCACCACTGGTACTTGATAATGATCATGTACTCCTGTCTCCCCAGGTAAACCATGATCCCCATCACTGAGCTGCGGTACTTTGTGGACACGCAGCCCGCGTACCGCATCCTGAAGCCATGGTGGGACGTGTTCACCGACTACATCTCCATCGTCATGCTCATGATCTCCGTGTTCGGCGGGACGCTGCAGGTCACCCAGGACAAGATGATCTGCCTGCCCTGCAAGTGGGTGGTCAACCAGACCTGCAGGAGGTTCTTCAACTCCTCCGTGGCCAACTCGCTGCTCCTGGAGCCCCGGGGGATCCAGTACGACTTGGACCGGCACCAGTACAACTACGTGGACGCCGTGTGCTACGAGAACCGGCTCCACTGGTTCGCCAAGTACTTCCCCTACCTGGTGCTGCTCCACACGCTCATCTTCCTCGCGTGCAGCAACTTCTGGTTCAAGTTCCCTCGGACCAGCTCCAAACTGGAGCACTTTGTGTCCATCTTGCTCAAGTGCTTCGACTCCCCCTGGACCACCAGGGCTCTGTCCGAGACGGTGGTGGAGGAGAGCGACCCGAAGCCCATGAAGATGAACGGCTCCATGATGGACCACAAGGAGTCCGTCATCAGCGAGGACGTGGAGGCCAGTGTCCCCATGCTCCAAAGGACAAAGTCTCGCCTCGAGCAGGGCATCGTGGACAGAACCGAAACGGGGGTTCTGGACAAGAAAGAGGGCGAGCAGGCCAAGGCGCTGTTTGAGAAAGTGAAAAAGTTCCGCATACACGTGGAAGAAGGAGACATAGTGTACAGACTGTACATCCGTCAGACTATAATAAAGGTCATTAAGTTTATTTTGATAATCTGCTATACAGGGTATTATGTGCAAAATATTCAGTTCAGCGTCGACTGCAAGGTCGATATCGAAAGCCTCACAGGTTACAGCATGTATCGGTGTGCACATCCGCTGGCGACGCTTTTTAAAATCCTGGCCTGCTTCTACATCAGCCTAGTCGGGGTGTACGGACTGATTTGCATGTACACCCTTTGCTGGATGCTGCGTCGCTCTTTGAAGAAGTACTCCTTCGAGTCCATTCGCGAGGAGAGCAGCTACAGCGACATACCGGACGTGAAGAATGACTTTGCCTTCATGTTGCACATGATCGACCAGTACGACCCGCTGTACTCCAAGCGCTTTGCCGTCTTCCTCTCGGAGGTGAGCGAGAACAAGCTGAGGCAGCTCAACCTCAACAACGAGTGGACACTGGACAAGCTGCGTCAGCGGATCACAAAGAACTCCCAGGAGAAGCTGGAGCTTCACCTCTTCATGCTGAGCGGCATCCCCGACACGGTGTTCGACCTGATGGAGCTGGAGGTCCTCAAGCTAGAGCTCATCCCGGACGTCACCATCCCCCCGATCATAGCCCAGCTGGTCAACCTGCGAGAGATGTGGCTGTACCACACGCCCGCCAAAATCGAGGCGCCGGCGTTGGCTTTCCTGCGGGAGAACCTGAAGTCCCTGCACATCAAGTTCACGGACATCAAAGAGATCCCACTGTGGATCTACAGCCTGAAGAACCTGAGCGAGCTCCACCTGACGGGGAACCTCAGCGCCGAGAACAACCGCTACATCGTCATAGACGGGCTCCGCGAGCTCAAGCGGCTCAAGGTGCTCCGCCTGAAGAGCAACCTCACCAAGCTACCTCAGGTGGTGACCGACGTGGGCATGCACCTCCAGAAGCTCTCCATCAACAACGAGGGCACCAAGCTGATCGTGCTCAACAGCCTGAAGAAGATGGCTAACCTGACCGAGCTGGAGCTCATCCGCTGCGACCTGGAGCGCATCCCGCACTCCATCTTCAGCCTGCACAATCTGCAGGAGATCGACCTGAAGGACAACAACCTCAAGACCATCGAGGAGATCATCAGCTTCCAGCACCTCCACCGGCTCGTCTGCCTTAAGCTGTGGTACAACCAGATCGCCTACATTCCCATCCAGATCGGCACGCTGACCAACATGGAGAGGCTCTACCTGAACAGGAACAAGATCGAGAAGATCCCCAGCCAGCTCTTCTACTGCCGCAAGATTCGCTTCCTGGACCTGAGTCACAACAACCTCACCTTCATCCCCACGGACATCGGCTGCCTCCAGAATCTGCAGTACCTAGCAGTGACGGCCAACAGGGTGAGTGCTTTTACATTCAATTTTGTCCAGAGCAACTTGAAATGTAAGATCCATCGTAAGCGGGAATTATAGGATAGCTAGTTCACGTTGATTGTAATATCACATTTTGTTGTCCGTATGTTAAAGGAAAGCATTGGCTTTTGTGATATTTCTTTAGAATATTTCTGGTTAATTGCGTATTCAGGAAGACATTGCTAGTGGCTTAATTTGTATGCCGTAATAATTAGGACTTGAGGATCTAATGATCTGTCCTTCCCATATACACACACACACAAACAGATTGAGACCCTGCCTAATGAGCTGTTCCAGTGCAAGAAACTCCGCACTCTGAACCTGGGGAACAATTGCCTGCAGACTCTGCCCTCACGCTTTGGGGAGCTGACCGGGCTGACCCAGCTGGAGCTCAGGGGCAATCGGCTGGAGTGCCTGCCCGTGGAGCTGGGAGAGTGCAAACAGCTGAAGAAGACTGGCCTGGTGGTAGAGGAGGACCTCTTCAACACTCTGCCCACGGAGGTCAAGGAACAACTGTGGAAGGTTGACAAGGAGCAGACCTAAAGGCGTTATGGTTGCTTTCTGTCTTACTTTTTGCCCCCCACACAAAGACTTGCCCTGCGTCGACGGGACTCGGGCCCTCCGGACAATCCCAGACGGGGCCGCAAATGAGGTCAGAGGGTCCTCTCTTGACTGCGACGCACAGCCAGTGTTCGTTCTCTTCAATCGGATTGAAGCTTAATATTTCACACGACCATAACACATTCACCTTTCTATTTGTTTGTTTGTATTTTATTTTCTCTTCTCCTTTTTAATGAAATGCACAAAGCAATTTAGTAAATAGGTTTTCTAAGGAAGAACTAACAAACGTTGGGCTTTGAAAAAGGTGAGTCAGCGACAGCGTTGGTTGTTTCAAGTGATATTTAGAAAACCTTTTGTCCTCCAGATGCTTGTGTTCGTGTAATTTCCATGGACGCAAGTAACGGTAACCGACAGGGTAGTAGCCTATATGATCCTGCTCATACATGCCTGCTTACCGTGTACAGTACATTGTCAGATTACCCTTCATATGGAGCGTATGAAATAGCAATTACAAGCTTGCCACACCTGTTTTGTGCCATAAGAGCCACTATCTGCAAATTGCAAGTGGAAGATGGAAATTCTCCATGAGTCTTGTGTCTATTACAGTAGCATGTAGTCACAAAGGGTGACTAGGATGAGCTTTGGAAAGGTAGAACTCTTAATCAAAGTCCACAACATTGTGCAATTTTCACTGTTAGATGCTATTTGCTTGCACATTTCACATTTCAGCCATAAGGTTACCTAAAAACGTTATCCAGCAAATGTTGATGCTTATTGTACATGGTTTAGTTGGAGTGAACATGTAATTTTGCTCTCAGTTGAACAAAATGCAACGCAATAAGCCTCTAGGTGGCCAATGTTTGAATCGTAAGGAAACATTTCCAGTTTTTGTTTGGGTTTATGAACAACGAACATTCCACTTTTTAAGAAGAAAAAAAAGTCCAGATGAAAAGGCATTTTAGTATCTAACTTGCATATCATGACTAATTTCTGAAACACGCAAAACAGGATAGGCAAGAGGGACGTAACACTGAGGAATTTGATTTGAACAGTGAAAATTGGGCGTCATAACAAATATGGAGAATTTGGGCACGGTCACACGTGCGTAAGCAAGCGATTGACCACTTCTTCGCTATTGGTCGAGGCCCACATGCCGATGCGTTGTGAGCTTCAGATAGATCAGCTATTTTAATTATTTTTAAATTTGTATTATTTTATTAATCGATTAGTCCTATTAAGTTAATAATCTGCTTTGCACCGGAATCAAATGTTTAATTTATCCCTTCGCTCACACAGAATGGCTGAGAATGGTAACTGTGTGACCACTCCTTCAAGATTGATAGGTGGATGTCGTGATATTATTGGTTGAAGATGGTTAGTTCAAGCCTAACTAAGCACTAAGTCTGATTTAGTTTTCACAGGAAGGAAACCTGATTTGAGTTTAACATGAGAATACAAAGAAATTGTTTTTTGTTTTGTGAGTTCTTTTGGCATATATTGTTAAATAAGTGCACTGGGGATGTGATTTAATTTCATCTTGACTTTAAATTCCAACACACTTGATCACAGGCAAGAAAGGCAGGGTGGTGAGTGCATCGCTTTATTGTTGATCAAAGGCCAGTGGTGGACAAAGTACTCAACAACAGTACTTGAGTCAAAGTTTAGATACTCCTGTCAAATATTACTCAACTACAAGTGAAAGTTGCTCTGTCAAACTTGTACTTGAGTTAATGTACCGGAGTACTTGCTTTAAAAAAGACTTGGTACATTTTCTTTTGAACATCAATGTATTGCTGTATTAAAATTGAGACATTGTCTGCAAAAAGCCAAAGATTTTCCAGAAATTGCAAAAAATAAAATAGTGAAAATAGCACATGTACAAGCTCACAACGTCATGCGTTGTGAGCTTGTAGAACTTCTATTTTCACTATATTTGAAATGGGGCTTAAGCGGTGAATTCATTATTATTTTTCCCTTCCTAAAAATGTAGTAGTCTTTGAAGTATTGTGGAGTGAAAGTCATAGGTACCGAAAATAAAAAAGTAGCCTACAGTTACAGTACTCAAGTAAATGTACTTTGTTTACTGTCCACCACTGATAAAAGCCATAGGTTGGTAGGTAAACCTTTTTTAAAGAACGTACAAATTATTATGTCAATTTGCCTTAACTTCAAACTCACTCTTTTCATGTTGACTTGTTATTTTGTCATAGACTGATGTTCTAATCCTAGTCACATTCACTATCATAGTCCTCTTGACCATGCCAGTATTAATCTGTACACATTTTGTCTTTAACTGTTGGAGGCTTAGGCCTGTCAAATCTTTGTTGTGCACTAGTGATTCACACATTCTGTACACTACAGCAGTGGTTCTCAAACTTCATGTCAAGGACCCCCGAAATGCTTTTGCATTTGGCTGCGGACTGCCCACTTAGAGAACCAATGCACTACAGAGTCACCAGTAAAACTCTTCAGTATTAATTTAACTCTGAGAGTGTACAACTGGAACTGTGTAAGCCAGGGTCCATTTGGTGCCATTTGTACACTCTTGGGAGTGGATAGGAGTTTTGCTGTGTAGAACTAGTGGTTTGAAGCTTAAATCCTAAACTACTAGCACTGGTAAGAAAGGCCTAGTTGGTCTTGTTTGTCTAATTTGACACAGCAGAAATAGTACATCCACAAGAGAACTACTTGCATTATCCTAAAACAAACGCATCACAGATGGTGATGCAACTAACTAACTTATCTTTTTTGACAAATAGATGCACAACCTGAGGGTTGAAATACATGTAGGAATAATGGCTGGAATTAAAACTATGTACATTCATTTTAGAAATAACAAATGTCTAATTAAATGTTATCTTGTGCAATATTTAAAGGTAAATAGTGATGTCGTTTTTGTCACAGGCATGGGGCATTCTGTTTATCAATTTCATGTCACTGAAGAAAGTGGGAATCTTAAGTTTAAAGCTGCAGTCCGTAACACTTAAGAGGAAATTCCTGCTTGTGCTTATGAGCTTCAGAGCCGGTACTTCTGGTCAATCAGTAGGTGTCCCAGGGTCTACATTTCTCAATGGAAGAGTAAGGAGAATCAACTCCAACTACTACATATGTACAGTTATCGTTTGCTGTCGGGCAGGAAACCTCTTATCTCCAGATTTTAACTTTGCATTTTTTCCTAAATTAACGCCCTGTTTGATCATCACACAAAAGCAGCAGATCTACAAGCTCAAAATGCGTCGCTTCGCGCCGCGTTTTGAGCTTGTAGATCTGCTACTTTAGCTATTTTTGAATTTGAATCCTGAAAAGTAACAGTTTGACATAAGAGGTTTCCACCAACAGACGTTATATTGTATTAACCCATTAAGACCTGAGGCGATTCTTAAAAATGTTTTCTAAATCTCTTTTTTTAATTTTTTTTTTTTCAAAAATAGCAGATCTACAAGCTCATAGCGCGGCACTCGGCACTATGAGCTTGTATATCTGCTATTTTTGAATAGCCAAAGAAATCTAGTGACACAGATGCGTTCCAGGTCTTAATGGGCTAACATACTCCATGGGTTAACGTTAAAACAATGTTTTATTCACTAAAATAAGTTACAGATTTAAGCAGCTTTAAGACTAGTAGACGTCCTTGAGAATGGGTTTGCACTACATTACCTCCTCACAATGAGAGAAGTTGAGGTTTTGGGTAACAAAAAAGGAAAATATATACACAGCTTGTATGTTTGAATGCTACAATTAGGATGCGACATATGGTGTTATGTTATCGGTGGGAAGGCCTGCACACAGTGTCTATTTTGATTTTGTTAAGCAGAAAATATGAGCCATTTGCAACATTTTCCAGTTGGTGTTTTTCTTTGCAAACGAAACGAAACAAAAACAAAGAGACAAATGCCTGACTTACATTTATTGCCATGAATACTAATGCAGAGCAAGCCTTAATTCACCTTCTTTATGCAACATGAACCCTAGCCTCCCTATTCTGAGGCAAACGGGTGAAAATAGCAGATCTACAAGCTCACAACGCACAAGTTGTGACCTTGTAGATCGTCTTTCTTCTTTTTTTTTGGTGAAGAGTTTTTGGTGTAGTGGAAAATATTAGCGCCCCTTGTCTAAAGCCCCGGGCGAATTCAGTCAAATAAGTCAGGGGTCTTCAACAGGGGGTCAGTGACCCCTAGAGGGTCCTCAGAGATACTGCAGGGGGGCCACCAAATCGTTGTGTGATAGGGACTTTATTTTTACCTTTTTACATTAACCACTATTCTGGGGGTAACATTAGCGCGAGGGGTTGTGAGCTTGTAGATCTGCTATTTTCGGCGAAGAGGTTTGGTGTACAGAGAAAAAAAGAGCAGACCAAGTCCGAAGGTCAAGTTTACAAAGTATTGAGGGTTTAAGTCGTTAGATGTCTGAAAATATACACATTTAACATGAATCCTATACGTAGTGGGGGTCCCTGCTTCATCCCTCTCACAGCTAAGGGGTCCTTGGCCTGAAAACTGTTGAAGACTTATGGTTTAAGTGGTTAAAACACTAAACTTGTCCTGGTAAAGATGTATGTCAAAGGAGAAGAAAAAAGGCTTAACACCACATTGAATGATGTTTTTTGAAGAAATGGTAACAAATATAGTTCATGAGTAGGGGTGCAACAATTAATCAAACTTATAGATTTAATAGATTCTAAAACAGTTGATAATTGAACATTTTATAAAAATCTATTTGAGCATGTCATAGGTGAAAAGTATCTTGGGCATGTCATAGACAAAGTACCGCAAAAATTCTGAAAATAGCTGATCTACAAGCTCTCAACTCAAAGTAATTGATATAATAATCGCCATGTAAATAGATACACTATGTGCAGCCCTATTCATGAGTCCCAATATTAGCATTACAATGAAATGCAGTACTCCGCAATACACTGCAAGTGAAGACAATCAACTACATCTCTATAGTCACATTAACTATTAAATATACACGTTTCTGTCATCCGTGTGTGTGTGTGTGAGTGTGTCCTGTACGCTAAAAACGACTGTCAACTTGTTAAGAGAAAGTACAACTGATGGGCAGGGTTCTTTCTGGTGGTTGATATCAGTGAAGATGTGTCATTCTTCAACAGTGTCACAGAGGCATTATTGTTTGGGAAAGTGTCATTATTCTGGCGTTTTGCATAAAAGCAGAAAACAGTAGCTGTCCTTAATTAATCTAGGTCCTCTCACTTTCTTTTTTTAATATATTTTAATCTCCCTTTTGACTTCAGTTTTGACAGCTATGGTTTTAGTATAAAAAAAAAAACGTTCTCAGGAAAATAGCTAACACTCACTTTTTTAATTGGCCATTTTTTGCATGTATATTTTTTGTTGCTGTTGGCGTGTTGTGATAATGCAACATGCATTTTGTATGCTTTTCTATACATTATTTTGTAGTTTGTATTAATGTATTTAATATTACCTGCTGATATAACATGTGTATTTGAAGAAAACGCTCCACTTAATCTTGGTTTACTATTAATTGTGTTCTTTGTCATTAATGTGCTGTATTATTTTTATTGTTTCAGAGGCTCTAGTGATGAATCTTTGTTGCATAATGTGTTTGTCTGTTTGTGTTTGTTAGGGGTGTGTCACCCTTGCAACTTCCTTTTCCTCTTTAATGACCTCCCAAATATTTTTGAGCACCATGTTCTGATTATGAAGAGATCTCTACTTGCATTTCTCATTGTAGACAAAAGTCTAGATTCTGTGTACAAAAAAGAAAGAAAGAAAAACGTATCTGCATTTCAGAGTGAAAGTGTTAACCATATTGCTACAGTATGTTGTTTAGATGGCACGAATGAGGTCATTGTCAACTGTATTTTGAACATGTCTCATCATCCCCTCCTGTCAACACTTACATGAAGTTGCAAAATAAACTTCAGAATAAACCTGTGCACAGATGTCAGTCTCACTGGTGTAAGAGTCACATTTTTGTATAAGTAAAAGTAGCAATACCACACGTCCATGAGCCAGACAAGATTTCAATTTTGGGGCTCTGGCTCATGGACTAAATGCCCAATTTGCATATTTAAATATACAATTTCAGAAAACTTGTAATACGATAAATCATTGTCTTCATGTTAGTAATCAACTGGGGAAGTTTCATTATGATAACTATTTTTAAATGTTTGTCATTTTTTCACCTGTCATGTACAGTAAGTATGGGGAAAATAACAAAATGTGTGATAAATATGAAAAAGCTGCTCCTGTGGAATATATATTTATTTACTTATATTGACCCTATAAACAATTTAATATAGGTATGGTTTTGCCCACTCTTTCGATAATCATTGCTCAATTTTGGGGCTCTGGCTCATGGACTAACTATACTAAAATAGCTTTTTGAAAAATAAGTAAATTAGCTGATCTACAAGCTCATGTTTTGCGATGTGACACGTGAGCTTGCAGATCAGTTATTGTTGAATACCTGAAGAATAAAATAGGGCTTAATTGATTAATGTATGTTTTGTTATAATAATCAAAATCTACAAGGTGCCTTGTATGTAACTAATGGTTTCAAATAATTACAGTAGTACAGTAAAAATTACAATATTTGATATTATAAATATTGTTATCTGATATGTGGAGTAGAACTTCTACTCCACATATCAGGAGACATGTATAACTCAGAGGCAAATATTGTCATTTTTACTATTTCTCCTAGAAGTAGGAAATATTGAAAAATGGACATACATTTTACGTTTTTATTCAGGGCAAACTATTATGATACTATGGGGGTGGCAGCAACATTTCGATCAACATTATCAATACAAAAAATAAATATATCATTCCAACAGCACAGCAACAACAGCAATCATGTCTTTCGCCCAAGTGGAACCAAAGCTTTGGATTCATCGTTCCTAGACGGACTCAATTCGTCAGCGCACTCAAGCGGCATCAACTTGAAAATGGTAACTTGCTCAGTGTTTATGTATGATTATTATTATTATTAGTTGCTAAATAGCTGTGGTTACGTGAAATAAATAACAACAACAAAACAATGATAAAATACTGTGTCTAACATAATGCAACGCTTTCATTGTGTAACTGATTCCAGGCGGTCACACTGCACACTGATCTGGGAGAAATAAAGATCGAGCTGTTCTGTGAACGAACCCCTAAAGCATGTGAGGTGAGTGGAAGATACATAGATACAGTGGTGGAAAAAGTACTCAAATTATTTACTTAAGTAAAAGTACCAATACTGCAATATAAAAATACTCTGTTACAAGTAAAAGTCCAGAATTAAAAATGTAATTGTGTAAAAGTACAAAAGTATTGGCATAAAAATGTACTTAAAGTACCAAAAGTAAAAGTACTAAATATTTGAAAATAGCCGATCTACAAGCTCACAACGCGTCGCGATGCGACGCGTTGTGAGCTTGTAGATCTGCTATTTTCAAATAGCCTATGTATAAAATAGGGCTAAAGTGGTTAATGTATGTTTCATTATATCATAGTTTATATCTGAAAAGTAACTAGTAACTAAATTTTTCGAAGAATTGTAGTGGAGTAAAAGTAAAAGTATTGGAAATTGGAAATACTCAAGTAAAGTGCAAATACCTCAACATTGTACTTAAATACAGTACTTGAGTAAATGTACTTAGTTACTTTCCACCACTGCATAGATAAGATCACTATTGTATTTAAAGGTCTGTTTAAACGCATTACTGTAAAGTTTGTAAACTGTAGCCCTCTGAAGACTAGGGTGACAGGTTATTGTTAAAATATCAGAATATAGAGCCATTTCCTGTTACACTAAACCACTTCAAGCCCATATGGGTAACTGGAGTCCCACAGGGCTCTATTCTAGTGTATGTTCTGTTATTGTGGGGACAGCTTTAGCTGAAAAAAGAAAGCTTTCCCCACAATACCGATGCTGGGGTTTAAGTGGTTAAAGTGTTGAATAGGAAATAGCTCTATTCTGATAAGAATAATTTATATTGTGGTTGTTTAGTAACAGTGGTCTCCAGGTTTTTAGCAACCAGGAAATACATTTTCAGAACAGGGATAGCCCTAGAATGGCTGTGATATTACACACATTTCATGCATTTCAGATACACAGCCATAGATCACTACTATATACCCACCCGGGTAGTAGACTGATCGCGGCGGCGTTTAAACTTGTAGCGCTGCGTGTGTGTGTGTACTCACCCAATAATTCATTGCTGTGACTTGGAGTCAGATATTGTCCACTAGTTTCATATCCATTTGAATGTTCTGGTAGAAAACGTGTGTTCAGTCAAATATCCCCACTTCTCCACGAGCTGCACACGTCACAGACGACATTCTCTGCCCACGACGGGGCCCGAAATGATTGCTGGACTGAACATGTGAAAACTTCCTTTGGGGAGCTCAAATGTATGGGGCACACAATTGAGTGTGATTAATTGCCCGATTACAACACACCTGTCAATTATGTGCCCCATATGTGCTCCCCAAAGGAGGTTTTCATATGTTCAGTCCAGTCCAGCAGCAATCATTTCGAATGTTGTCCGTGTGCAGCTCGTGGAAAAGTGGAGATATTTGATTAAACACATGTTTTCTGCCAGAACTTTCAAATGTATATGAAACTAAAGGACAATATCTGACTCCCAAGTGGCAGGAATTAATTATTGGGTGAGCACACACTCAGTAGTGCTACAAGTTTAAATACAGTCTGCTACCCGGGCGGCCATGATAGGAGTGATCTACGGCTGTGTATCTGGAATGCATGACATGTATGTAATATCACTCGTCGCTTGGCTAGTCGGGGATACCTATTTCATCCAATCAGTAGAGAGAGAACTCTTACAGGATGAACAAGTGAAATTGGAAGTGATGAAATTAGACAGACAGACAATACTGACTGACAGACAAAACACTATACTATTTACTAATGCAGGGGTCTTCAACAGGGGGTCCGGGACCCCTAGGGGGTCCTCAGAGTTAATACAGGGGGTCCGCCAAATCTTTGTGTGATATGATTTTTTATTTTACATTAACCACTTGAACCCTAGCGTCCCTTTTCTGAGGAGAACTTTAGCCAAAAATAGCAGATCTACAAGATAGCAGATCTACAAGCTCACAACAACGCCTCAGATCTACAAGCTATCGACGTATCGCAATGCGGTGTGTTGATAGCTTGTAGATCTGGTACTTTTGGCGAGCAACACAGTTGTACTAATATAATGGGTATAATGAAATGTTTTTTTGTCAACAGAACTTTCTTGCCCTGTGCGGCAGTGGATTCTACGTTGGCAGCGTCTTTCACAGAAATATCAAAGGTTTCATGGTTCAAACTGGAGACCCTACAGGTAATGTGCAATTATGGATCTATCATCTGTCTCTAGGGCTGTCACGATTATGACATTTTACTTGACGATTAATTGTCATACAAATAATTTCGATGAACAATTTAATTGGGTGGCTTTTTAGGGCTTGTAAACAAAAGTTGCACGGTTGCAGATATGACAAAAACTTAAATACACAAAGAAATGACCGACAACAATAATAAAATAAAAAAATAAATTATGACCAAAATGATATTTGATGTTAAAATGTGTTGCTATACAGTGGAAATAGCAGATCTACAAGCTCACAACGCATCACATGGTGACACGTTGTGAGCTTGTAGATATGCTATTTCCGAAAATGTTTAAAAATGTATGAACCTTTCTCAACATGGAAACGATTATGAGGATTATGCTAAATAATTGCGATTATCTCAAATAATTGTGATTAGGCGATTATGTAATAATTGTGACAGGTCTATTATCTGTCTCTATCACACACGTGTTCATCACTTCTATCCAAGTTCTTTTTCTTGCAGCATTTTGTACACAACAAAAAAATGAAAAGAATGATCCTGCACATACTTTTTTACAATGTGTGACTATTGTGACCTCAGCCCTTATAATTAATCTGTATGTGTGTAGAATATCTGACTGTATTGACTGTATATTTATTAGTTTCCTGTATTTGATTTTTTTATTTTTATTACCTAGGTACTGGAAAAGGAGGAACAAGTATATGGGGACGCAAATTTGAAGACGAGTTCAGTGAACACTTAAAAGTGAGTCCCACGTTGGGTCTGTGTAAGGGCAGGTACACACTGTAGGACTTTTAAAGTGGTCGGGGGTCGTCTGATCGTTAAGCATTTCACACTACAGGAGTTTATTTCTTGAAATCGGCTGTCGTATATCGTTGTGGTTTTCACCCTATAGATTGATCCCCGACCAGGGATTACACACTGTAGGATAGTTCACTAGGATGCTGTCCAGAGTCAGACCCAATACATACATGTATTTGTTTTTATTCCAATTCATTTTAATCGACGTCTCCCGTGATATATCTCCCTCTCCCTCTCCCTCCCTCTCTCTCGTAAGAAGCAGTCAGTGTTGCCATGTCCGCGTATTATAAGCGACTTTGGGATTGTTTTTCTGTTGCTTGAAAGTGTAGTTGCTTATTTGGTCTTGTTTCCTAATGTTGTTTGAGCCAGTTGTTCTCAAACATTTTCATGGCAAGGACCCCCAAATTAATATTTGTCCGCAGACCTTCCCCCTTCTGAAGATATGTTGTGCCATAGACCCCCATACAAGATCTGTGTGGATTTGGAAAATATTCCACAATTTTCTCAAGATATTTCTTTGAAAATAGCTGCAACGTGTTGTGAGCTTGTAGATTGGCTATTTATTTCAAATATCCAATGTATTTGTAAATAGGTTTAAAGTGCTCAAGTGGCCTTTTCTTGGGCTTGTTTTAATGTTAACTTAATACAGGACTGGACGGTAATATTGCGGTAGGGACTGTTTATTGTGGTCAGATCCAGCGACGCTCCCTAGCCACGGTGGCTGTAATGTGCTCTCATTGGCTGTAGCGTGCATCTGCTCGCAGAGTGGTCTCAGCTCCTTTCACACTGTATGATATTGTCTGATGTCCTGTCTGCGACAGAGACGAATAACTAACTTGGTAGTTATTTGAAAACGGTCGGAAAGCCGTCGCAGAGCGGATGATCGCAGCCAGATCGGCTCGCAGAGCCTTTCACACACAGCGAGCATTATCTCGCCAATCAAAGGCCGATCTGCGTCAGATCGGGAGGTTTTGTCGGCGAGCTCCAAAAAAGGTCGCCGACAGCATTATCGGACCAAATATCCTGTAGTGTGTACCTGCCTTTAGTCATACTAAACGTTATGTGCGGGGACAGTTCTGGAATCTCCCCAGTTAAACTATAACTGGGGGGCTGCATCTATCGGTCATTTTCCTAGCGATTATTGTTTATTTTTTTAGAACTTAATTTACGACAGTGGTTCTCAAACCTTTTCACGTGAAGGACCCCCAAAATTATATGTATTTGACTGCAGACCTCCCATCTCAAAAATATTTCGTGCCAGAAGCAAAGATTTGAGTACAAAATGTTTGCTTAAAAAACATATATATATATATTCAAATTTTGAAAAAAAATAGCAGATCTACAAGCTCATAGCGCGGACGTTTTGAATAGCCAAGGACCCCACTTTGAGAACCTCCTGTCAGATTTGAAACAGCTTGGGACCTTTGCTTTCTCTTTCAAACGCTCACCCCCACTCATTTTCTCAGCGCAAGACTGTCCCCATAATGGCTGAATGGCCGTTTTGATCCTTATATTTGTACACAAAGCCAGCTGCTACCTGTCCCCTTGATGTGATAGCAAAGCCGAAACAGCCTGCCAGTTAGTAGCTAAGTGTGTCTCACTTTGTTTGCCCATAGACTGTTGCTTGTGCTTGTGAAATGCTTGGATATATATATGAGGGATGGATGGGGAGCCAGGGTACGGTGCTGCAGGGGATGGGAAGAATTGGCTGGGTTTGAAACATAAATCAATGCAGGTGTGCACACATGACTCAACCTTTAAAATAGCCTCTCAGTGGGTGCAGGGTCTTGAAAGATGAAGTAGTACAGAGAGAGAGAAACCAGCACACGCATGCTTTACTGTAGCTAATGCATTAGGCAGCCAACGCAAGCAGCATATTAACTCTCTCAGTGCCAAGCCCCGAGTTATCCGGAGTTTTTTCTGAATGCCCTCAGTGCCAGAACAAAAAATCCTGAGTTAAAAAATAACTTTTTTATTTTTTATTTTTTTATTTTTTTTATTCAGAACCCAAGATATCATTATTTGAAGATTTGCAGCTCCATCCACTCTTTGTTTAACCCATTAAGACCTGAAGCGATTTTAAAAAAAAATCGAAATCCTATTTTCAAGAATAGCAGATCTACAAGCTCATAGCGCGGCACTCGGTGCCGCGCTATGAGCTTGTATATCTGCTATTTTTGAATAGCCAAAGAAATCTAAAGTGACACAGATGCGTTCCAGGTATCAATGGGTTAACTTATAACTGAAAAAGGCTGTATCTCGCTTCCTAAGCACTTTTTTTTTACTTTGAAAAAAAAAAGAATTGCTGGCAGTTTAGAGAACATTTCATTGGCACTGAGAGAGTTAAATGAAAATTAACACTTTTAGCATACAGCCATCATGTGGATCTTAGTGTCTTACTACATACATACATACATCACATATGCAAACACACACACAGACACAGACACAGACACAGACACACACACACACACACACACACACACACACACACACACACACACACACACACATGCAAGTCATTTATCTTTATGTTTGACAACATCACTTCTCTTTTTCAGCATAATGTCAGAGGAGTGGTGTCGATGGCAAACAATGGACCCAACACAAATGGCTCCCAGTTTTTCTTCACCTACGCCAAGCAGCCCCATCTGGATATGAAGTACACTGTCTTTGGAAAGTATGGAACCTAGTAGTTATCATGCCCATTAAATTATCATTTGTGTTGATTTAGAAACAAACCCCACATTTCATAATGATCTCATTCAGTTTGATATTGTGAACTAAATGTAATCTCATCATAGGATCATAGATGGCTTGGAGACGCTGGATGAGCTGGAGAAACTGCCGGTCAATGAAAAGACGTTCCGGCCTACAACTGAAACTCGGATAAAGGACGTGACAATTCACGCAAACCCTTTCGCTGGATAGACGCCACGATGTTCGTGTGTGCTGATATTCCTTCAACTCACTGGCATGATGGACTACTGATGTTCTGAAATGGCCTTGGTGAAACATGTCCCTAGCATTTATTGTGATTTTATACACACTGCCATTCTTTGTTAAAATGTTTGCATAACGTGTTAAATCGATTAAATTCACGCTTTTCTATATCACAGCAAGATTTCATTTTTTCCCTGTATAATCTCTATTCTACTGGCTGTGTTCATTTACAGATAATGTTTTGTCAAAGTAAGGTTTTTATGCTTATTTTGTATTATAACTGTGTATAATTTAAACATGTTCCACATGTACTGTAGAAAAGAAGCATTACAATAATTGACATATTCCTATGGCGTGGCTCTGCAGGAGGCTAGCCGTCTTGTGTGCACTTTTCACAGGTTATACTTTTTGAAATATTTTACTTACATTTGTATAACGTAAGTCTCAGGTCCGGCTGAAACCTTGCCCAATTTTGGAGACAAATGTATATCAGTGGTTCTCAAACTTCTTCATGTGGACCCCCAAAATGATATGTATTTGGCTGCGGATCCCAATCAAAAAATATTTAGTTAGAAATGTTCGAGAGAAAAAAAAAAGAGAAGGTTTTTCTAAAATAAATCTACAAGCTCAGCATGGCACGAAGTGACACGCTGTACATTTGAGCTTGTACATTTGCTTTTTTTTAATAGCCAAAGTATAAAATATTGTAATAGTGATTCAAATGACGGTATCTAATTTTCCTTGGTACCCCCCTGGGGGTCCCCGGACCCCACTTTGAGAACCAATGCTGTATTTCATGTACGCTGTTTGTGTGTAAGGCTTAAGAAACTTCCCCCCCCCTCTGTCTTTTTGCCTTGTTTTACGACCCTGGATACAGCAGCAGACACAAACACATGAATATTTCCTTTGGGCTGTTAGTTCACAAAGGAGCACAAACAGAGCAGAGCTATGGAGAGGGAAAGACATACATCTATTGATAAGACCGTAGTAAAAGTCACATCCTTTTTGCAAGAAACGGCATTTTGCAATTTCGGGTTTAAGATAGATAGACCTTTATTGATCCCTGTGGGGAGATTCAGGTGTCAAAGCAGCACTGCAGGAGGGATGAAATGGCACAGTTACTGGTTAGAGTAGAGATACAACTCAAATAAAAAATGTAAGATGAAAGTAAAAGCAAGATAACAGGATGTTTGGGCATGGTCTAATGGTCTTGGTGCGGTGGTGGAGTTAAGAAAACAAATAATTCAGACTGAGTTCACACAAACAAAACAACTATCTTCTGTGGTGTTTCACCCTCAGTGTGAGAGTTGGCACAGTGAACCAACAAACTGGTTCCAACAAGGTGGTCATCTGTTCCTGCTGAGATAAGATAGATACGATAACGTCTGTTTTTTCTCCGTAAATTAATACGCTACGTGATCATACTACAGAGTCACAAAAGCATCAAAAAGTAGCAGATCTCACAAGCTCGAAGCGATGCGTTTTGAGCTTGAAGATCTGCTACTTTTGAATTTGAATCACTGAAAAGTAACAGTTTTGGACAAGTTTCCACCCAACAGATGATACGATAGATAGATAGGTTAGATAGAATATCAGTCATATTGATAAAAGCAAAAGTAAGATAAACAGGGTGGCATTGCATGGTCTAGACTAGAGCAATATTTTGTGGCAGGGAGTGGACCCCCATAGCCTACAGAATTTGTTGTTAAAATGTTTCAAAAATATTCACAATTTGTATAAAAAAAATAAAAAAGTAATCTGGATGTTGGGGTATGGCCGTATGGGTGAGGAAGAATAAGCCCTGGCCTGGGGCATGGCTGGGCTCTGGGCTGCATACTGCTAAGTCACTGTGACTGCAGTAGAGTGGTCATCTCACAGTCAGGTCATTGACTTGCACAGCATGATGTCACACCAACTCTCTCTCTCTCTTTCTCTTTCTCTCTCTCTCTCTCTCTCTCTCTCTCTCTCTCTCTCTCTCTCTCTCTCTCTCTCTCTCTCTCAGAACTGGGCACTACTTCTGAACTGGGCCCATTCATTCCCCGTTTTACATTTACATCCCAATCCTAATCACCCATTCTCCTCCCATGAGGCCCACTTTGAAACAGTGCCCAGTATTCTATAATTAAAGGTAGGGTAAGTGATATTTTTTGGTTAAAACAAAAAGTATTTTGTTAAAAGGTTAAAATACTATATTCTGATAGTAATCATTGCTATAGAGTGTTTGTTCAGTAACAGATGTCTCCCTGTCTCTCCAGCTCTTTAATAAACAGAAAATACATTTTTCGGTAGGTGTCAAAATCTCAGCCAATCAGGAGAAAGTACCCATTTTTAAGCTTAATTTGTATAGTGTTCCAGTTAAAATTTTGTCTGCTCATTTCTTAGTGTCATCACTTCCAATTTCACTTGTTTAATCTGTATCCTGATTGAGTTCTCTGTCCTGGTTGGATAAAATTGGAAATGAAACTACAAAAAAAAAAAAAAAACTACAAAAAAAAAATTCTGTTTTATAAAGAGCTGGAGAGACATGGAGACTCTTTATATGGACAGGACACTCTATAGTAACGAGCACTATCAGAACATAGACCCATTTTGCAATTATTTGAAACTTTGCAAATCACTTACACTACCTTTAAAACATTCACGGTCGCAGTTTCATCGCGTCATTGCTTGCGTACAAACAGTGGGACAACTTGTACAGTAGCCGGGTTGTTGTGAGGTTAACCAACTGTGTGACAGACATGGCCACGTCGGACAGCGCTTTTAAAGTAAGATTATTTTATTATTATCTTCCTGCCGGTTAAGCTGCCATCATGTTTGACAACATTGATCAGTGTTCTGTATGACTGATGATCATCAAACACGAAAAACACCGACATGTTTTTACTGTGGTTCATTCATCACTGTTAGCAGTGGTGGAAAGTAACTAAGTACATTTACTCAAGTACTGTACTTAAGTACAATTTTGAGGTATTTGTACTTTACTTGAGTATTTCCAATTTCCAATACTTTTACTTCTACTCCACTACATCTCAGAGGCAAACATTGTACTTTTACTCCACTACATTTACTTGAAAACTTTAGTTACTAGTTACTTTTCAGATATAAACTATGATATAATGAAACCTACATTAACCACTTTAAACCTATTTTGTACCTAGGCTATTTGAAAATAGCAGATCGTTGTGAGCTTGTAGATCGGCTATTTTCAAATATTTAGTACTTTTACTTTTGGTACTTTAAGTACATTTTGATGCCAATACTTTTGTACTTTTACTCAAGTAAATTTTTAATTCTGGACTTTTACTTGTAACAGAGTATTTTTATATTGCAGTACTTAAGTAAAGAATTTGAGTACTTTTTCCACCACTGACTGTTAGTACCAGATGCTTCTGGATTGGGTGACATTCGCAGTCTATTGTATATTTCCAGTGGTGGAAAAAGTACTCACATGTTTTTACTTAAGTAAAAGTATCAATACTACAATGTAGAAAAACTGCTACAAGTAAAAGTCTGGAATTCAAAATGTACTGTGTTTGGCATCAAAGTAGAAATTACTCATTATGCAGAATGTCCCATTTCCCCAAGTTTTCAAATGTATTAAAAAATCTTTTGAAAATGCAATGCATAGTGACCTTGTAGATCTGCTATTTTGAAATGGTCGAAATGTATAGTTGGGCTGAAGTGGGTAATGTATGTTTTGTAATAATAATCCAAATCTAAAAAAGTAACTTAAGTTTTCAAATAATTGTAGTGGAGTAAAAAGTACAAGATGTGCCTCTGAGATGTAGTGGAGTAGATGTAAAAGTACAGAAAATTTAAAATACTCCAGTAAAGTAAAAAAAAAAATACCTCAAAATTGCAGTACTTGCGTAAATGTACTTAGTTACTTTCCACCACTATATTTCCAGGTGTCCTCTTTGAATGGCAAGGTGGCATTGATCACAGGTGCCAGCTCGGGCATCGGCGCGGGGGCCAGCATCATGTTTGCTAAACTCGGTGCCCAGCTGGCACTGAACGGGCGAGACCTGGACAACCTGGCCAAGGTGGCGAAGGAATGCACCGAGGCGGGGGCACCGGAGGTAGGCCTTTATTATGCCCCAAAACTCTGATCCGTTGTTAACCCATTACGACCTGAGGCGATTCTTAAAAATGTTTCCTAAATCCTAACAGTTTTTTTTTTTTAAACTAAAGAAAAGAAATTTCAAGATTTTTCAAAAATAGCAGATCTACAAGCTCATAGCGCGGCACTCGGTGCCGCGCTATGAGCTTGTATATCTGCTATTTTTGAATAGCCAAAGAATTCTAAAGTGACACAATAGTCGCAGTTCAGTCGCAGTTCAGTCGCAGTTCAGTCGCAGTTCTGCAGTATTTGACCGTTATGTCTATTGCATTTGAAAGACTGATATGCTCTTGTATGAAAGACTGATATGGCTCTTTTATGTATTGATTATTGCTTATGCATTAATAAGAATTATTATTATATCATATAAATAAATAAAGAACAACAACAGCAAATCATGGCATTCGGTTTACACACATTTGCAATCACACCACGGACCACAATGGGAATAAACTCAACCTTTTTTGTGTTTAATCTTTTTGACAGATATGAACAAATATAGGGCCATGTATAATGCATTTATGACAATAAAAACGTCAATTAATCAGTCAAACTCTTGCTATCATTATCATCTTGATATTATTCAAAACAGCAGTGAATTATCCTTGGGAGGAAAAATAATAGTGGTTCAGTATTGCAGGTGATCTTTTTCCTGCACGAACTGTCACCAAAAAAATGTCTTGTGTTGTGTGTGATTGTCCAGCCCTTGCTTGTCCCAGGAGACCTGACTAACGAGGACGCCGTGAAGAAGACTGTCCGGGACACCATCGCCCGCTTCGGACGCTTGGACGTGCTGGTCAACAGCGCTGGCATCCTGGCCATGGGCTCCATCGAGACGGAAGATATTTCTCAGTATGACAAGGTCATGAACGTCAATGTCAGGTGGGCAGACGCTGCA
Source organism: Gymnoscopelus braueri (assembly GCF_963280865.1). Classification (NCBI taxonomy): domain Eukaryota; kingdom Metazoa; phylum Chordata; class Actinopteri; order Myctophiformes; family Myctophidae; genus Gymnoscopelus; species Gymnoscopelus braueri. Next base: position 45,105,368 of record NC_137608.1, on the reverse strand, counting down.
CACTAGGGCTGGCCGGGCGATGTGGACAGAATCAGATATAACAACATTGTTGTTGTGGAATAAGTACTCATATTTTTTTACTTAAGTAAAAGTATCAATACTGCAATGTAGAAATACTAGTAAAAGTCCGGAATTCAAAATTTACTTGAGTAAAAGTTCAGAAATATTAGTATAAACATGTACTTAAAAGGCAAGACCACTTTGGTAGAGGTCTGGGTTGTGTAGTTACCTTGCCATGGTGTAACTCCAAAGGTGGACAAGAAATAAAAAAATATTGCTCCATTGATTAGAAATTGATAATTCTAAATATGCTCCTCATTGACTTACATTGTACGGTGAAACAGCTCTCAAAGTCACTCTTTTAGCACGTAAACGGACGCAAACAGAGCTGATTCAGAGAATATAGAACATCACCAAACCAAGTACTGTTTTATTTTTTTATAACAATGTCAACTTCCTGTTGATTTTACTATTTGAAGATCCGGATCCGCGGATCCAGTCCGGGTTTTCTTCTACATAAAAATAGCAAAATCAACAGGAAGTTAACATTTTTATTAAAAAAACAAACAGTACTGGGTTTGGTGATGTTCTATATTGTCTGAATCAACTTTGTTTGCGTCGGTTTATGTGCTAAAAGAGTGACTTTGAGAGCTGTTTCAGCGTACGTCAATGTAAGTCAATGAGGAGCATATTTTCAAATTTCTAATCAATGGAGCAATTCTTTTTGATTTCTTGTCCACCTTTGGAGTTACATAATGGCAAGGTAACTACACAACCCAAACCTCTAACAAAGTGGTCTTGCCCTTTAAAGTACCAAAAGTAGAAAGTACTCATTATGCAGAATGTCCCATTTCACAAGCTTTCAATTGTATAAAAATATTTTTTTTAATATAGCAAGCTATTGAAAAATAGCAATGCGAGTTTGCGACGCATTGTGAGCTTGTAGATCTGCTATTTTCATATGGCCAAAATGTATATAAGGCTGAAGTGGTTAATGTATGTTTTGTAATAATAATCAAAGTAAAAAGTACAATATTTGGAGTAGAAGTAATTGAAAATTGTAAACACTCCAGTAAAGTACAAATTCCTCAAAAGTGTACTTAAGTACAGTACTTGAGTAAATGTACTTAGTTACTTTACACCACTGCTAAATACCTCAATGTCGATATTTGTCACTGTATTGTGGGGATGACTAGGTGCATTTACACAATATTTACACAGTGAGATAGAACAGCCCCGAACAGTCAGATAAGTACAGAAAATTACCTCACTTTACTGCAGCCTTTAAAACACCAGGAAAACACGACACTTATACCATATCCCAGATGATATCTATATCTAGTCTCATATCACGATGTCATTATAATACCAATATCATCTCTGTCCAAAACTGTTACTTTTCATGATTCAAATTAAAAAATAGCAAAAGTAGCAGCTCTACAAGCTCAAAACGCGTCGCTTCTCGCTGTGTTTCGAGCTTGTGGATCTGCTACTTTTGATGCTTTTGTGACGCAGACAGACCTACTGCAGATCATAATCAATACGTCTGAAACTTTTGCTGTGTAGTACACACTTCCTGTTCACCACTCAATACTTTATAACCATGCTTTAAATAACTGTTCTTCATACCATGTATATTTCTCTTGGCTCTTTTTTTTCCAGTGAGGGTAATTCTTTATTCTTTTATGATCCAGATCTGTTTATCAACTGACACAACTCTGTGTGCCTCATTTGATCAAGACCAAGGGCTCCATCATCAACGTATCTAGTGTCAACGGACAAAGATCAGTGGGTATCATGATTTTCATGAATTAATTTGTGTGTTGCCTTAATACGGCTGGGCGATTTGGAGAAAACCAAATATCGCATATCGACAAATTTGTGACAATGCCCCCCCCCCCCCCATAAAATAAATAAATAAATAATAGAGATAGCAACATTAGCCAGTCTACAAACTCAGAATGCATTAATTGTGACTCGTTGCGAGCTTGTATGATCTATTTTCAAAAGTGTTTTCTCCCTGTTTTTTAAAAGTATAAAATAAGACTCAAATGATTAAAACCAGGAAAAGTCAACACATCCAAAATCCCAGTTGATATCTAGTCTCATGTCACAATATTGATATATAATATTGATATATTGCCCAGCCCTACCCACACATGAATGTTGGATACCCCTGAGTTGCATTTGTAAAGAATAACGATGTGTGATAATTTTGTTTTTCTTGACACAGTTCCCTGGGGTCCTTGCCTATTGCATGTCAAAGGCAGCCATTGACCAATTCACACGTTGTGTAGCACTCGGTGAGTGAACCCAGTTTGTTTTTGTAAATTCCAAGTTTTTTTATTGGTGAAGTTCAAATGAATGCATGGGGAAGTCAATTCATACAACTGCTTAATTTTTCAGAGCTGGCACCGAAGCAAGTGAGGGTGAACTCTGTTTGGTAAGTGCTATCAATATTTGATGGTGACACAAAAGCCAAGCTTGTTCAACACATCCACTGTCATACAAACCGGAGGGAAAACTGCTCACGTTGTGTTAGAGAGCACATCATTATTTAACCACTCTAACCCTCCCCTGATGTCTCTATTTTCGGCATGTCATTATAGATGAACTCAAACTGACACGAGATTTTCTAAAAACATTAAACCTTTCTTTTTTTTAAGCCATTCAATCCAGTAAAGCAGAGGTCTTCAACAGGGGGTCCGCGACCCCTAGGGGGTCCGCGGAGGTACTGCAGGGGGTCCGCGAAATTGTTGTTTGATTAAACAATATTTTTGTTCGAAAAAAAATTTAACTTTTTTTTCTTCTTTTCTTCCCCAAAATGTCAAATTGTCTTTAAACATAACATGAATCCATAGCAAACAGATAAATGGAGGCACAATGCACAATAACATGGTATGTTTATACATATTTTGTAGAGATTCTTTTATTTTGCACACCTACTGGGGCAGGTGCGTATAGGAGCAGGCAATATAAAACACAATTGTATACATAAATATACAATATATGTGGTAGCCCCCCCTACCCTACGAGGTAGGGGGTCCCTGCTCCATCTCCCCATCAGTTTGGGGGTCCCTGGCCTGAAAAGGTTGAAGACCCCTGCAGTAAAGCATCTGTGTCATCTTAAATGTTAGCTATCTACTGTATGTAGCACATTGGTTCTCAAAGTGGGGTCCTTGGGGGAGTTCCAGGGGGGTCCCCAGAAAAAGTAGCTAATATATCATTTCAACCACTTTAACCATTATTTTATACTTTGGATATCCAAAAATCATGAACATTTGAGCAAATCTTTTAAACATTTAAACATTTTTAATTCACATCTTTGCTTCTAGGGGGTCCCTGGAACTAAATATTTTTGAGATGGGGGTCCGCGGCCAAATACATATAATTTTGGGGGTCCTTGACATGAAAAAGTTTGAGTACCACTGATATAGAGCATCGCAGTTCCCGCCCACTTCCTGGTTTTTCCTGGTGCCGGAAGAAAAAACTCAATGCACTTTTCCCATTGACATTTGCAAAAATATTTATATCTATTAATTTAAGCCTCGAATCAAGCCATCATGACTTGACATGAATCATGACCATAAAACGTTTTTTTCTGTGATTTTTTAAAATTTTATATTTAATTATATGATATACTATATTTAATAAATACCCTTGTTTTGCCGTTTAAAAAAATAATAATCACAGAATCAAACGTTTTATGGTCATGATTCATGTCATGTCATGATGGCTTGATTCGAGGCTTAAATTAATAGATATAAATATGTTTGGAAATGTCAATGGGAAAAATGCATTGAGTTTTTTCTTCCGGCACCCGGAGGGGGCGGGAACTGCGATGCTCTATAGAAACATATAGGTTTCTCAGAAAACTGTTTAGACTTAGAAGACATGTTTAGAATCGGCCAATGGGTTAAGTGGTTAACGATTCAAGGTCAGATTGATAATGACTCCACATTCTCTGTGTTTCTATTTTCTTCACTCCACCTCTTCAGTCCTGGTGTGATCATCACAGATGTCCACAGGAGAGCAGGTCTGGATGAGGAGCAGTATGCTCAGGTATGGTACTATGGTCGTATGTTCTCCACAATGATTATATGATTATATGATGAATATTGAATAAAAACGCCACACGTAAACGCGTGAATGCAGAATAAATGCTCAGTAAATGCTTATGGAGTATTAGTTGTACCGATTGTCTTCTACCCAGTGCGGTACCCTCTACCTTACTATAGAGATATTTCGTGCTCGCTCTGTTAGAGAATGGGGTTCTATTCTATTTTATTAACGGCGCAAACGTTAGGCAAAGTTTGACCATTCTGTGAAGCCGATAGTAGGGTTGGCCAATCAGGAAAGCCGATGCCTACAGATACTGTAGACATTAGTGGGTTTTCACTTCTAGACAAAATGTGTCTGACCACATCACCACCACTTTGCACAACACATCCCCGGGTCATTGGCGACACACGTGGCAATGTTGAAGTCGATCGGTCAGACAGACGGTGCTCGAGCTAAGCCCGGGACAGATACACAGACACACAGGTTTCGAGAATTAATTAATTATGGCTGTCACAATGTCTGAGGAACCATAATAACATACTTTATGTACCCGAACACAATATTAAAAACACCTTGAACCTTGAATTGGCATAATGACTAAAGTGAAAAAAAGATGGATGGGAAAAAAAAAGCCAGCTGTTCAGCGTTTATACTGGATGTTTGCCCCAAAATGATGTTTTCATTTCCCACGGCAGGGCAGCATACTGTGACCTAAACACATCAAAGTAGCACTAAAGAGCAGTGGTGGAAAGTAACTAAGTACATTTACTTAAGTACTGTACTTAAGTATAATTTTGAGGTATTTGTACTTTACTTGAGTATTTCCAATTTCCAATACTTTTACTTCTACTCCACTACATCTCAGAGGCAAATATTGTACTTTTACTCCACTACAATTATTTGAAAACTTTAGTTACTAGTTACTTTTCAGATATAAACTATGATATAATGAAACATACATTAACCACTTTAGCCCTATTTTATACATAGGCTATTTGAAAATAGCAGATCTACAAGCTCACAACGCGTCGCAGCGCGACGCGTTGTGAGCTTGTAGATCGGCTATTTTCAAATATTTAGTACTTTTACTTTTGGTACTTTAAGTACATTTTGATGCCAATACTTTTGTACTTTTACTCGAGTACATTTTTAATTCTGGACTTTTACTTGTAACAGAGTATTTCTATATTGCAGTATTGGTACTTTTACTTAAGTAAAGAATTTGAGTACTTTTTCCACCACTGCTTATTTGACTCTTCCTCCCCACCAGTTTTTAGAGAAGTGCAAGCAGACGCATGCCCTGGGACGACCGGGCGAGGTGGAAGAGGTGGCCCACGCCATCGCCTTCCTGGCGTCCGACGCCGCCAGCTTCATCACGGGGGTCAACCTGCCCATCGACGGGGGCCGCCACGCCATGTGCCCGAGATAACAGCCTGCAACGTTGCCATTACCCCCCCAATGCAGAGATAAAAGCCTGTATGTTACCGATACCTCCCAATACAGAGTCCGAAAACATTCAAACACCACAGTCTACAGTACTTTTGTTTTCCTGTATAAATATGATCCATCCAGACACAGTGGTGGGAAAAGTACTCAAATTCTTTACTTAAGTAAAAGTACCAATACTGCAAAATAAAAATACTCTGTTACAAGTAAAAGTCCAGAATTAAAAATTTACTTGAGTAAAAGTACAAAAGTATTGGCATCAAAATGTACTTAAAGTACCAAAAGTAAAAGTACTAAATATTTGAAAATAGCCGATCTACAAGCTCACAACGCGTCGCGATGCGACGCGTTGTGAGCTTGTAGATCTGCTATTTTCAAATAGCCTAGGTACAAAATAGGTTTAAAGTGGTTAATGTATGTTTCATTATATCATAATTTATATCTGAAAAGTAACTAGTAACTAAAGTTTTCAAATAATTGTAGTGGAGTAAAAGTACAATATTTGCCTCTGAGATGTAGTGGAGTAGAAGTAAAAGTATTGGAAATTGGAAATACTCAAGTAAAGTACAAATACCTCAAAATTGTACTTAAGTACAGTACTTAAGTAAATGTACTTAGTTACTTTCCACCACTGTCCAGACACCCGTGATAGGGTGAAGGCTAGATAAAATGTGTCCCTGAATCGTGGAGATTGGATTCTGCTTCAATTGTGCAGGGGCAGCTGTTAAGGTGTTAGTAGTTAAATCAAGTATTTCAGCTTCACAATAAGTAGAGATGAGTTGAAAAGCAAGCAATTTAAATGCATTATATTTTCTTGCCGTGTGCCGTTAGAATTTATTTTGCAGTTCGCTCCTGAGTGAGTGTCTATTGATTACTTTTTTATTTTTCATTAGACACTTCTATGAAGACTCAAAACATCAATAAGATAACATTAAAGAAAGAATAAAAAAAATATTTTGGTGCTTTTGAGCAAAAGTGTGGACTCAATGTTGACTATCAAATTAGTTTTAAACATTTATTGAATTGTCTGTTGAATCATTAGACTTGCTGAGCTGAGCATAGAATACAAATGAAGACGGGACTGCACAGCTGACGTGTAGTACTGAAATATACAGCCATATTTTAGGACTGTGTAACACATGAGGTCCTCTGAACTCATACTGTAGATTGGCGAAAGCAACCATCATCCCTGCTCCTTTTATCCCACAACATCAGTTTGGTTACAGTTTGATCACAAGAGCAAACACACAAGACTGTCACCAAAAGAATATTCTGCTGAAAACATTTAAACCAATACAATTTGAATAGGAAAGCCCAAGGGAATTTAAATAGAATTTAAATAGCCTCCACTGGATATAATAACGTTTGCATAATTATACACATTTACAGTTTCCAAAACAAGTAAAAAAACTAAAATTAACTTATAGTGTACAGACTCATAAAAATAATATTGGCAACGTTGTAAAATGCTAGTTTGACAAAACAAAAGAAAAGTGAATTTGGCCTCTTTTTGCATTCGTACTTCATACAGTCTTCCCTTTTTAAGTAAAGGTAGATAAAATAGCTGTGCTGAGAACGGACTGTGTCATGCAAGTGTCAATAATGGCAGCACCAGGAGTCACCTCTCATCACATCTCAGCTTCTTGGCCCAGGTGGCACGTCGGTTGGTTGCACTGAGAGGAGAGGCGCGTTTCTTACGAGGTAGCATCTTGACACTTGACTCGGTTCACAACTTGTGGTTGTCACGCGTTCACCCACTCCGACACCAACGGAGACACGCGGTAGTTGTGAGAGGACCGTTTGTCAATGTGAGTTTCTCAGCATTTAACGGTTAAGCCTTTTTACGCATCGTCGTATGCCGGTGTCTTTAACCCATTAAGACCTGGAACGCATCTGTGTCACTTTAGATTTCTTTGGCTATTCAAAAATAGCAGATATACAAGCTCATAGCGCGGCACCGAGTGCCGCGCTACGAGCTTGTAGATCTGCTATTTTTGAAAAATCGTGAATTTTTTTTTTTTATATTTTTTTCAAAAAACTGTTAGGATTTAGATTTTTTTTAAAGAATCGCCTCAGGTCTTAATGGGTTAAAATAGCCGATGTACAAGCTCACAACGTAAATTAAGCGTCAGAAGAGGCTCAAAAGACGTCAACTGGAGACAGTGTATCCTGGAGGCACACTGTATACCTGAATGAATGCTATATGCGGTTGAGATCTGCCTGTTTGTTCACCTGAATTGTTTTCTGAAAGACTCGTGGAACAATAGCTATTGCACTTTATATTACAATATACAGTACATATACATGTATAAATAATACTTCAAAAAGATGTGACATTAAAAAATAAGAATTATTGCATTTTTGCAAATTTAGAATTGTTCCGTTTTTTTCTGTACAGATCTTTCTCGTTGACTTTGTAAAAGAACAAAAACATTTTCTTTCTTTAAAATAGGGTTATCAGACCGTTTAAAAAAAGGGAATATGTTACACCATGGTCCAAGAGAGATGACAGAAGTGAGACTTTTTCATATTACTTTCTTCTATTCTGGGCATTCCAGGTCTTGTATTAACCAAACAAGTCTCTGAACAAAAAAAAAAAAGGAAGAAAAAAAAGAAGCTTATTTATTTTCCATAGGTAGATTAGTGCCAGACGTCTCAGTCTATCTCTGCATTGTACTCTGGTCCTTCCCTCTCTCTGGCGCCCCCTCTTGTTTCTGCAGTCCAAGCATATCATGTGAAGGCGAGATTCCGTCTCCCCCCGTTTTTCTCCCGCTCCCCCATGTAGTCACTCCTCTGAGGAGCGTTCCCGGGTCACATGGAGGCTATAAGAAGCACACGGGTCCCACCTCCAGGTGGTAGTGTGAGCCCGCCTCGCCGGCGGCGGGCAGGTTGTACACGTCCACTATGGGGAGTAAGTTGGGGTCCTGGGTCTGGAAGATGAAGTGGGTCTGATGCCAGCGGCCATCTTTGATCTGTAAACGTTAAAAGAGAATGTGTCATACTACATGACGACAGAACTGTGAAAGCCCAATTCATAATTTGTTGTTATAAAATAGCCGATGTATTCACATGGAAAATGAAAAAAAAAAAGAAAGAAAGAAAGAAGTTAAATCAAATGTATGAAAAAAATTAATTGAAAAAACAGCCCCTTGACCAGTGGTGGAAAAAGTACTCAAATTCTTTACTTAAGTAAAAGTACCAATACTGCAATATAAAAATACTCTGTTACAAGTAAAAGTCCAGAATAAAAAAATTACTTGAGTAAAAGTACAAAAGTATTGGCATCAAAATGTACTTAAAGTACCAAAAGTAAAAGTACTAAATATTTGAAAATAGCCGATCTACAAGCTCACAACGCGTCGCGATGTGAGCTTGTAGATCTGCTATTTTCAAATAGCCTAGGTATAAAATAGGGCTAACGTGGTTAATGTATGTTTTATACATATAATGTATATCTGAAAAGTAACTAGTAACTAAAGTTTTCAAATAATTGTAGTGGAGTAAAAGTACAATATTTGCCTTTGAGATGTAGTGGAGTAGAAGTAAAAGTATTGGGTATTGGAAATACTCAAGTAAAGTACAAATACCTCAAAATGATACTTAAGTACAGTACTTAAGTAAATGTACTTAGTTACTTTCCACCACTGCCCTTGACGCATTAGAAGGACAATATCAGTCACCAGTTTTCGATGAATCTATCGAGGTTAAAATGGAGTATGAACTTCAAAGTTACAATGTGGTTGTATGTAGGGGGCGTGTCTAATAAAATAAATATCAAATATCTAAATGTAAGTCTTAATACTGAATCAAGCAACTTAGAAACTGTCTGGGGTGCTCACAAAAGACAGAGTAGACGTTAGAATGACCCCAAACATGTTTTAAAGTGAAATATCCCTGTAAATGTGGCTCAATATTGAGAGCAGAGGAGGACAAAATGGGAGTTTGATGACTCAGGCTCGGAGCGCTGGGTTGAAGTGTTGGCATGTGGTGGTGGAAAAAGTACTCAAATTCTTTACTTAAGTAAGAGTACCAATACTGCAATATAAAAATACTCCGTTACAAGTAAAAGTCCAGAATTAAAAATTTACTTGAGTAAAAGTACAAAAGTATTGGCATCAAAATGTACTTAAAGTACCAAAAGTAAAAGTACTAAATATTTGAAAATAGCCGATCTACAAGCTCACAACGCGTCGCGCTGCGACGCGTTGTGAGCTTGTAGATCTGCTATTTTCAAATAGCCTTTGTATAAAATAGGGCTAAAGTGGTAAATGTATGTTTCATTATATCATAGTTTATATCTGAAAAGTAACTAGTAACTAAAGTTTTCAAGTAAATGTAGTGGAGTAAAAGTACAATATTTTCCTCTGAGATGTAGTGGAGTAGAAGTAAAAGTATTGGAAATTGGAAATACTCAAGTAAAGTACAAATACCTCAAAATTGTACTTAAGTACAGTACTTGAGTAAATGTACTTAGTTACTTTCCACCACTAATACATGAACATTCGCCCGCTACGGTATCAACCCACGCCACTTAAGTCTCATTATGGTCATCATACCCACCCAGCAATCATCTGTGGGTACGAGCGGCTCCAGAAGGTCTCCCGCCTGCATGATCTCCCCACTCCAGGCCTTGAAGCTCACCGCCTGGGCGGAGGGCCGCAGCGAGGCCCCCGCGGCCCACACAGGGGTGTTCAGGCAGTGGACGGTGATGTGCTGCACTGCCTCGGTGCTCAGCAGGTGGAGGAAGTTCATCTGGATGCGGCCCACTCCCATCTCCAACTACGGGGGGAAGCCAGAGTCACAATTTCAGTTTAACCCATTAAGACCTGAAGCCATGTCTCCTAAATCCCAACAGTATTCTGAAAAACGTATGTTTCTATATCAGTGGTGCTCAATCTTTTTCATGTGAGGGACCCCCAAAATTATATGCATTTGGCCGCGGACCCCCATCTCAAAATATTTTGTTCCAGGGACCCCCCAGAAGCAAAGATTTGAGTTAAAAATGTTTGCTTAAAAATATATATATATTCAAAGATTTGCACACATTTTCAAGATTTTTCATAAATAGCAGATCTACAAGCTCATAGCGCGGCACTCGGTGCCGCGCTATGAGCTTGTAGATCTGCTATTTTTAAATAGCCAAAATGTAAAATAATAAGCTCAAATAAAAACCTGCGTTCCAGGTCTTAATGGGTTAACACTGTTTATAACAACGGCTATACTTCCTACAGCAGCGGCTTTTTTTGTGCGTCAGTAGCAGTGTTTCTCAAACGTTTTCATGTCGAGGACCCCCAAATTGATATGTATTAAGCTACGGACCCCATCTGAAAATGTTTTGAGCCAGGGACCCCCCCAGAAGAGAACATTTGTTTCGAGGTTACCGGTACTTGCATAATCAGATAATATGAGTGAGTCACTAGAATGAATATTTGAAAGAACTAGCATTGCATGTCTCTCATGTTTAATCTGCACATCAGGTGTTTTATACTGGACGCTGTTATTTGGCCAAACAAAGCAGGTGATCCCTAACCTTGGAGACGGTGATGGGCTTCAGGCAGGTCTGTCCTCCTCCATTGCTGAAGTTGCACGTCACCTCAATGGTGTCAGCGGAGCAGCCAAGGTTTGGGTCGATCCAATAAGTGCCTTTCAAAGCGCAGCGGGAGGGAAAGAGTTAAACAGCTCTTGGTTTACAACTACTACATCAGTGGTTCTCAAACATTTTCATGTCAAGGACCCCCAAATGCATACGTATTTGGCCACGGACCCCCCATCTAAAAATATTTTGTTTTTCTTTATGAAACTGACTAAAACTAACTGAAGTCATAGGGAGAATGTCCTTAGTTTTATACTTTGTCAAAAAAAATCTTCAAATATAGCAAAAATAGCACACATTGCACCATATTGACTAATTTTGCTGGGGTCCCGCCCTCAAGGACCCCTGGGGGTCCCCGGACCCCACTTTGAGAACCGCTGTAACACATTATAATCTGTCCAGAAGAGAATGCACATAACAGTGTACGTAGCCCTCCTCACCGTGGTTCATCGTTTGTTCACAGTCCTGGAGGTCTCGGCAGACCCGGGCTGGATTGTCACGGCTGCCAAGTGGGTTTTTGAGACTCTGGATGAGGGTGCTGAGGTACTGCAGGGTCTTGAAGATCTCCGTTCCCTGGTCCAACATGGGCAGCTCTGTGTTCTGATACTTCTGGTGGTGGATGCAGATACAGAGATTTAATACCAATCTGGCATTTCACTAGACATGCGGTAATAATAGAGCGCTTCATTTATAAAATTAATCAAAGTTCGTTTTTTTCCCCAAAATATAAAACATATGTGGAAATGTGAGGAGTTACTTCCTTGGCCTGCTGGCAGCTTGCACAATAAATTTGCGGTTTGTGAGATTAGCTCCGGACGCGCACACACACACACACACATGCACACGCACACGCACGCACACACACACACACACACACACACACACACACATTTCTAAACAGCTCGCCTCCTACGGAGCCCCGTCATAAAAAAGGTGTCGTGACGTATACTGGTAAATTAAGCTTAGAGTCGAGTGTGTCTTTGAGTTTTTATCATACAAGATAAGAGTGGGTTCATTTAAAGGATCATATCAGCAGCCGTAAGCGTGATTAATACGCTTTGTGCCCCCGGTGTCATGCGTCAAAAATAGGCGATGGCAAACAGCCCGACTCCTTTGCAACGGCGCCAAATGTAGCTTCTTTTGGAACTCACCTCTGACCTCAGCGCAGTGTGGGAGTCGATGATGACTTGAAAGGCGGCGCCGAGAGCCTCCTTTTTCTACCGCACAAAGAAAACAAAGCAATTAGGTAAGCACTCGCTTTCTGTCTCATTTGTTATACTGCCTCTTCCCCCCCCCACAGTCCCATAAACATGGAAATAAATGGAAACATACTTACTAATGAAGGCGGAGAGCTGGGGAGCCCCTAGAGAAATATATGCATTATAGCTCTTGTATGATTTGTTTTTGTTTACCAGAACATGTTTGGTGAAATGTGCAAAACGAGGAACTCACTGGTGGTCCAGGTGGTCCACGCGGACCGGGGGGTCCCTGGAAAACAACACCATTGCGTTAAGACTACAAAGTATGTTCCGTTTAAACCAAGATCATTATTTAGGAAAGGGAGCATTTTCTTGTCCCCGGGGGAAGGGGGAATGACTATTACTGCTTCACCCAGCAGATGGCTGCTCAGGGACACAGCCGACCGTCTATTGGCTCTGTGCATAATGTAGTCCAGGGCTTCCAGAAGGTGGCATAAATAACCCATTTCCTATTTCGGTTCAAATTTCACATAGCTTCTTTTGACTGACTCAACAGCAGGTTTAAACCGGAAAATAACATGTGAAGGTGTCATCGTGTCTTTCCAGTTCAAATCTGCTGCCGAGCAGAGCAAATCAAGCTATGGGGAAAAACTGAACCGGAACAGTAATATGCCACTTTCTGGAAACCCGGGACTATATAGTTATGCACAGCATCCAGATGTTCTCTCTACTTTTGAACCTTTTGAAAAATATCTAAACATGTTTGGAAAGTTTTGAATAAAATATATATTTTTAAACATAAATGTTCTCTTCTGGGGGTCCCTGGCACAAAACATTTTCAGATGGGGGTCCGTGGCCAAATTTATATCAATTTGGGGGTCCATGGCACGCAAAATAACTATTGATTTAGACCAATCATTCTAGCAAAAATCATGCTTACCATCGGTCCTTGCAGCCCCTGTTGGAAACAAAGAGAAACGGAAAGCAATGTTCAGAAGTGGACCATTGTGTTCTGCAGCAAACACACAGGAGATGTTGGGAATGTTACAGTACTGTATATTCCCTCATCCTATTCCAATGGATTATTGAATAGATAATCGTTTGCATACAGTACGTTCAGTTTCTAGACCAAAACAATCGCGGCACACCTCCATTCACTGAGAAAATAGCTGATTTACAAGCTCACAACGCATCACGGTGCGACGCATTGGGAGCTTGCACAGATTGTCGCCTCCAGGCCTGTCAGCCTGGCTGAGATCATTAGAAAATAATGAATCACTTTTGTATAGTTGTATATCGTCAGGTGGAAACCTCATATGTCCAAAACTGTTACTTTTCAGGATTCAAATTCAAAAGGCAGAAGTAGCAGATCTACAAGCTCGAAACACGTCGTTGTGGATCTGCTACTTTTGATGCTTTTGTGTGACGCTGAAGTATGATCAAGTAGGGTGTTAATTTACGAAAAAACGCAAAAAGTAAAAAATACGGAGATACGTTTCTGCCCGACAGCAACGATATATTGCAATAATAATGTGTGGTTGTCCCAAAACCCCAAAGACTCCTGGACTTGTCTCGCGGTACAAAAGTGTACCTCGGCACACCGTTTGGGAACCACTGACCTAGACTATAATCAGTAGTGGAATAACTCACAAAGTAGCAATACCGCAATGTAGAAGTACTGCATTAAAAATTGTACTTGAGTTAAAGTACATATGTATTGGCATCAAAATATACTTACAACCAAAAGTAAAAGTACTTGTTATGTCCCAATTCACAAATGTGTTTGTTGTTAAAAATGTATCAAAATCTTTCGAAAATAGCAAATCTACACATTAAAAATATGTCACAACGGGACCCTTTGGGAGCTTGTAGATCAGCTATTTTCGAATAGACAAAGTGTAAATTAGTCAATGAAACGGTTAATGTATCTTATTGCCTCTGAGATGTAGTGGAGAAGAAGTATAAATCATAAAGAAATTGAAACACTCCACAGTAGAAGTACCTCAGTAGGCCTACTTGAGTAAATGTACTTTTCCCACCACTGACTATAATTATCGACTCGCCTCCCTGCTTAAGCGCGTTCATTCACAGCGCTGCTATGCGTTTCCACATTAAGAAATCCCTGTGACTGTGACCCTGTGAGATTGAGCTGGGTGAATTATGCCTGTGCCTGAGGGTTCGCTGGAACTCTCAAAAGCTTAAAGACGGGCAGGCGGTGAGCATTTATCAACCTGAAATGAATTCCACCGCAGCTAAGTGTCATTGTGAGTACGACAACAAACGCTGGTTGCACAATAGGAAATGAAAAACGCTGTGGGGCGGGTGTTTCTGCTCTGTCAATGCTGAGCACTCTATTCCACAGGGGTCCTTGGGGGTGGGTTCCATGGGGGTCCCCAGCTAAATTAGTTAATATAGCATCACAATCATTTTAAACCACTAAATCCATTTATACGTTGGCTATTCAAAAATAGAAGATCTACAAGCTCACAGCTTGTAAAATCTGCCATTTTTTAAATGTTTGGAAAAATATCTGAAAATTCGGAATCATTTTGATTGTGATCTTCTCTTCTGGAGGTCCCTGGCACAAAACCTTTTCAGATGGGGGTCCGCGGCCAAACACATTCAATTTAGGTGTCCTTGACACACAAAAAAATGAGAACCAGTGCTCTATGTGAGGTGGTCAAAAAATGTCTCCTTACGGGTATGTAGCTTTGAGAGAGTACGAATAGACTTGTGTCAATAAGGTACTGGTCACTGTGTCTCCATATCATGGACAGTAACACATATCATGGTCAGGATGTGCGTTGTGTGCTTATATAAAAATTGGACCTACTGTAAGTGGTTAATAAGACTAGTAGTCAATTCAGTCGTTTATAATTAAAATTTAGATGGGCGTGTGGTTCATTCTGTGCTCACACTACAGTACAGACGGGGTGGGGGGGGGGGGGGGAATTAATCAAAACAGCGTCACGCACCGTGTCTCCCCGAGTCCCTTTGTCACCTTGGGGTCCCTGAAGGATAGAGAGAGGAGGAAAGATGATCAATTCATGCCTGCTAAAGAGACAGACAGACAGACAAACAGACAGACGGGGAGATGGGGGTAGAGGTGGGGTAACATCATGTGTGGCAAAAAACAGCGGTTCTTAAAGTGGGGTCCTTGGGAGGGGAGGCGGTTGGCTATTAAAAAAAGCATTATTTTACACTTTGGCTATTCAAAAATAGCAGATATACAAGCTCATGAGCTTGTAGATCTGCTATTTTTGAAAAATATTGAAAATGTGTGCAAATCTTTGAATATATATTGTTTTAAAGCGAACATTTTTAACTCAAATCTTTGCTTCTGGGGGGTCCCTGGAACAAAATATTTTGAGATGGGGGTCCGTGGCCAAATACATATAAGTTTGGGGGTCCTTGACATGAAAAAGTTTGAGCACCACTGATATAGAAACATAAGTTTTTTCCAGAATACTGTTGGGATTTAGAAGACATTGGGGTGAATGGGGTGGTCCCCAGCTAAAGGAGTTAGCTAAAGGAGCTAATATAGCATCACTATCGTTTTAACCACTTCATCCATTTATATGTTGGCTATTCAAAAACAGCAGATCTACGAAAAAGATTGAGTACTACTGGCATAAAGGATGAGATATGATGATGCATACATTTTGACCGCTGGGTCCCACGATGCCCACAGGGCCCATGGCTCCCTCCATACCCTGGAGGAAAAAACACACATGTCAGTGACAGAGGACCCATATCGTTGCTGTCGGGTCAGAAACCTCTTATCTCCATAGTTTAACTTTTTGTGTTTTTTCGAAAAATTAATGACCAACGTCACGATACAGTACTACAGTGTCACACAAAAGTATGAAAAATAGCAGATCTGCAAGCTTGAGTTTGAATCCTGAAAAGTAACAGTTTTTGGACATATGAAGTTTCCACCCGACTAATCTCTCAAGAACAGATTCTGCTCTGCGTTGGAATCTGTCGTGAAGGCTTGTCATAACATGTACGCACTGGGCTACAAGTGGGCGTGCCTTCAGATCAGGAAGCAGGCCGCGCTTTACCCAATCAAATGTAGTGGGCGGGATTCACGTGTCCGTCGATCTTTCCCCCTCGAAACAAACCCAAACTAATTTAACAATAGCGTCCGCGGAGCAGACAAAACCACGGAAAGATATTCACATTTTAACTTACTCTTTCATCATAGAAACAAGTGGGCTTATAACCAAAACGATCCATGTTCTCTGGGAGAAGTGGTGTTAGTGTTCCGTGTAGAAATATTGTTAGTGGGAATGAAAACATAGTGGCACCACCGGAAGTGAAAGCTGCAGGCAGACCAAAACCCCGGTTTCCTTTGCGCACGGGTGCTACGTCGCCATTGTCCCAGAGCCAAGTAAGATAGTACAAACAGCAGAGGGCGCTGTTTTTCATTCTTATTTGGTTCTGGGTTCCCAGATTGCCACCCGACAGACTATGATGGAGCACTTGATGTGAATGTTTCATTAAGTTGGTGTCGGGTGGAAACCTTGACGAGAAAAATAACCTGCGTTCCAATGGATCCAATGTAGTTACGTATTATTTTAGTCAACAGCTTTTGCTATTTTTCATCGGTTAAATCTTAAAACCCACAGACACATTTAACCACTTTAAATACATTTCTAAATAGCAAAAAAAAATGCAGAACTAAAGCTTGCAACGCGTTGTGATCGGGCATTTTTTTTCTCACTTTTGCGTGACATGATGAAAGTAGGACATGAATTTATGGAAAGAAAAAGTTGAATTATGGAGCCTGTTGGGGAAAGAGTGGCGTCACATTGATTGAGATCCTGCCGACTTAAGGCCGTTACACGCCAAGAACAAATTAGCAATGACTGAAAAGTGTCATTTCATAACTGACACGTAATGGATCAAGTGTGTAGGAGCCATATTGCTAATGTCCTGAGGTCCTACGGTGTTGCCAGTACACACAGTACAGGAAACTGTAGGCTGCTGCCTATCACCTATTGGGAGGCTATCAGGTATCTGCAAAGAATCCTTTCAAATCACTATACCAGCTGTTCCCAACCTTTTCTGGATCAGGGCCCACTTGAAAATCTCTAAAGTGTTCGCGGCCCACCCATCTGACCACTTAACACGGCAGCCAAACGTTTGGCTGCCGTGTTAAGTGGTCAGATGGGTGGGCCGCGTGCATTTCCAGAGCAAGTTTATTTTAATGATCAATCAATCGAGTTGGGTTGGATCAATGGAACTAACATAGTATACTTTAAGTTCCTATACAGTATATCGGTATCCCGTGGTGTAAAGTAACTAAGTACATTTACTCAAGTACTGTACTTAAGTACAATTTTGAGGTACTTTCACTTTACTGGAGTATTTCCAATTTGCAGTACTTTTACTTCTACTCCACTACATCTCAGAGGCAAATATTGTACTTTTACTCCACTACAATCATTTGAAAACGTTAGTTACTAGTTACTTTGCAGATAATACATTATTATATTATAAAACATCCATTAACCACTTTAGCCCTATTTTACACCTAAGCTATTTGAAAATAGCAGATCTACAAGCTCACAACGCGTCGCATCGCAACGCGTTGTGAGCTTGTAGATCTGCTATTTTCAAACATTTTAGTACTTTTACTTTTGGTACATTTTCATACCAATACTTTTGTACTTTTACTCAAGTACATTTTTAATTATGGACTTTTACTTGTAACAGAGTACTTCTACATTGCAGTATTGATACTTTTACTTCAGTAAAACATTTGAGTACTTTTTCCACCACTGTCGGTATCACAATGAAAACACATTGTGTTGTGACCTTGTGGTCAATTTGTTTTTACGTGTTTTAATATTAATGTTATATTATCATTATCAACTTGTAATATCCTCACGGCCCACAGGTTGGGATTCATTCGCTGCTTTATGGTATTGTCCGTTTTGGTCAGATGTGTTTATATTAGGTGAAACTTCAGCGGAGAAACATGATTGATAGGGTGGAAACCTCATTATGTCCAAAAACTCAAACCCAAATCCCCTTTCAGGATTCAAATTCAAAAGCATCAAAAGCAGCAGATCTACAAGCTAGATACGCGTCTCTTCGCGCCGCGTATCGAGCTTGCGGATCTGCTTCTTTTGATGCTTTTGTGTGACACTGTACTGTGATCAAGCAGGGCGTTAACTTACAAAAAAAAACACAAAAAAGTTAGAATATGGAGAAAGGAGGTTTCTGCCCGACAGCAACACTATGTAAGTTCGTATTGACTGGAGGTAAGTTTGAATAATATTATTGACGTGCATATATATCGCCACATGAGTGAAAAGACCTTTAAATCAAGAGTATTTTATCTTACCCTCAAGCCACGCGGTCCTTTAGGTCCCTGTATCCCTGCGGGACCAAAGTCCCCTGGAGGTCCCTAGAAAAGACACAGAAACAACTCTTGTTTAATCACAGTGGCAGGGTTTGATTTTCTGGGGGGGGTCCATGCTTCTGCAGATATACAAGCTCATAGCGCTATGAGCTTGTAGATATGCTATTTTTGAAAAATAAAAAATAAAGCTATTTTTTTTACTCAAATCTTTGCTTCTGGGGGTCCCTGGAACAACATATTTTGAGATGGGGGTCGGCGGCCAAATACATATCATTTTGGGGGTCCTTGACATGAAAAAGTTTGAGCACCACTGATATAGAAACATACGTTTTTCAGAAAACTGTTGGGAATTAGGAGACATTTGTAGAATCGGCTTCAGGTCAACCCTAGAACTAAGCTTCACAAGCTCATAGGGTAAAATAAGTAGATAGGGAGGGGGGGGGAGTACAGATCGATGGCACGAGAATACAAATAATAAAAGAAAGTTCAATTCAGCAAAATCACGTGGGAATTGCTGTTGTTCCTGTCGTCTGTTTCAATGCAATGTCATCCTGGCAAACGTGCACAGATGGGATGAAATGTAGCTGCTTCTTAATCATTGCCACTGACTTGGAACATCTACACCACATTATTATATACACAAGGCTCATCTGTTTCCAGTGCTGACATTTTTTACTTAACCACTTACAACCCCGGCATCCGTGTTGTGGGGAAAGCTTTCGCAGAGAATAAGCAGATCGACAAAGCTCACAGCAATGCGTCGATTGGCTATTTTCAGCAAAAAGCTTTCCCCACAATAACAGAAAACAGAAAAGACACTTGTTACCCTGAGGGACTCCGCTCAACCATATGGGGTTTAAGTGGTTAAGTAAAAGTAGCAATACCACAATGTAGAAATACAAAAGTACAAAAGTATGGGCAATATACTTAAACATTTTGTTGTACGTTTTTCAAAAATACCTACAAGCTCACAACGGGATGCATGGCGACATGTTGTGAGCTTGTAGATCTGCTACTTTTGCTGCTTTTGTGTGACGCTACACTATGATCAAGTGACAAGCTAAAATATGGAGATAAGAGGTTTCTGCCTGACAGCAACACAATGTACCGAGTTACTTTCCACCGCTGTGTGTTTCCCACTCCTCTATCTGTGTCCTGCTATACAACTGAGTGCAGTAGGAAGACATCCAACATCTCTAAATTATAGCGAAGAAATGATTCCCTCTGTTAAGCTGGCCAAAACCCCACAGTGGAACAGTAGTCTACTGTAAGAGAACTAGATTTATGGCGGATTATTATTGGCTTATTATTGTGCGTGCAGTGCGTCAGGGGAGTAAAGAAAGTCATCACAGACCATGCCACAGTAGTATCCAACAGCCTTCATCTAAGTCTTCCCAAAATACAATAAATATCGCCGGCCTAGATCCTTTCGGAGATATAAATTCCACCAGATTAATCGTCAGACAATGGCTGATTTATGTCTGAAAATCTGTTTTTGTTGGAGTCCTTCTAAGAAGACTACATTGAGAGTGTGGACTTAATTACATCTTTTAATGAATACATTTTTATTTGAACTAATCTGTATGGTAGAGTACGTTAATAGACTGTAACTAGTAGCCTACAGTGGTTGCACAATAACCACCCCAGGCCAAGCAGGGATTACCTCTAGGAAGAAAGTTAGAAATGTGGTCTCCCATGTGGTCTACCTGGGTTCAAATCCAGGGTAGAATATTACTTATGGATTTCAGATTTAAAGCCTAACAAAGTAACATAGGGCTGAGGGAACATAGAGGGAACATAGAGGGAACATAGGGCTGAGGGAACGTAGGGATAAAGTACCATTGGGCTGAAGGAACATAGAGGGAACATAGGGCTGAGGGAACATACGGAGAACATACGGAGAACATACGGAGAACGTACAGAGAAGTTTGGGGGGCACTGGAGGCAATATTTTGTCAGTATCATGTCTGATAGAGTCATTTCATTTGATCTCTTATCTTAATTATCATAATGTGTCTAGGGTCCTTAACCTGGTTAAAATGACCTATTAATAATGCCATACGGGCCTGTACTTTGTCATGGTAAAAGTACTCTGTACTCTCTACTAGCAGTCTCTGTGTCTGCAAGCCAAGGTCAAACGCATGCAGGCTTTCTCTGCGGCAATCTTTTGTTTTAAGAACACTGTATCTAGAATGCTCTTCTCTACAGCTGTCTCCCTTTAGTGTCACCCAAATCATCATCTGACCAGTGACAGGTCAGAGCAGTCAGATGTCAAACGTGTTTGACCCAGACATGGGGACGCTGTTGTCCAGAGATAAACTGTCACACAATCATCATCTACCATCATCTACCATCATCAGACGACGACGGAACCTCATCGCTCTCCACCAATGGCAGGATTACACCTCCGACGGCTGGACGATTGATCTGTCATCCTATGATGTCATATGTTTATGTTACTGGACTCTGTTAAAAGCTACTGCTTTCTCTGTTACACTACAGAGAGACGCGACCGATGATGCGGAACCATACCTGTGATATACTGTAACCTTCTATATCTCTCTGATCTGAATACAAACATGTTTCCTTATACCCTTGGCTGCCTGTCTGAGTCTGGTTTTTCCTTATTGTCTCCGTGCTACAAGTATCTGTACTTTGTGTGGGTCATAAGGTGAAATTCAACTCCAACAATGTCTGTATCATGTGACATGATACTGACATGATACTGACCATGATACTGACCATGATACTGACATGATACTGACCATGATACTGACCATGATACTGACCATGATACTGACATGATACTGACCATGATACTGACCATGATACTGACCATGATACTGACCATGATACTGACATGATACTGACCATGATACTGACATGATACTGACATGATACTGACCATGATACTGACCATGATACTGACCATGATACTGACATGATACTGACCATGATACTGACATGATACTGACCATGATACTGACCATGATACTGACATGATACTGACATGATACTGACCATGATACTGACATGATACTGACCATGATACTGACCATGATACTGACATGATACTGACCATGATACTGACATGATACTGACCATGATACTGACCATGATACTGACATGATACTGACCATGATACTGACCATGATACTGACATGATACTGACCATGATACTGACATGATACTGACCATGATACTGACATGATACTGACCATGATACTGACCATGATACTGACCATGATAGTGACATGATACTGACCATGATAGTGACCATGATAGTGACATGATACTGACCATGATAGTGACATGATACTGACATGATACTGACCATGATACTGACCATGATACTGACCATGATACTGACCATGATAGTGACATGATACTGACCATGATAGTGACATGATAGTGACCATGATACTGACCATGATAGTGACATGATACTGACCATGATAGTGACATGATACTGACCATGATACTGACATGATACTGACCATGATACTGACATGATACTGACATGATACTGACCATGATACTGACCATGATACTGACCATGATACTGACATGATACTGACCATGATACTGACCATGATACTGACATGATACTGACCATGATACTGACCATGATACTGACCATGATACTGACCATGATACTGACCATGATACTGACATGATACTGACCATGATACTGACCATGATACTGACATGATACTGACCATGATACTGACATGATACTGACCATGATACTGACCATGATATGGAGTCACAATGAATATATTAAACTGGCACATAAGAAAGTAGCACCCCCCCCAGAGCACCTCACCACCTCACCCCTGTTGAGAAGCACTAGCCTAACTCTTACCGATGATTAATTTTACCCATCATAATGTTGGTGCTAAATATCAGTGGGTAGGAGAGTACTGTACCTTTGGCCCAAACATCCCAAGAAACCCTGGAAATCCTTGTTCGCCAGCATCACCCTGGCAGACAAACATGGGAAAAGCACACTGTGATCCTATCCTCTTACTCGCAGCATATTAAGCAATTTAACTACCAAATAATGCCTTTGCACAAAGTAATACGTTATGGATTATGATTTCTGTCAAAGCAGCACTTACTGGTTGCCCTTTGAGCCCCTGGTCCCCCTGATTCCCTGGCAACCCCATCACACCAACGTGGCCTCTCTTTCCTGGCGGTCCGGTTTGGCCCTTCAGTCCTCTCTCACCCTGGAACACGCATATGTACGTTAAACAAAAGCATGGGTGAGGTTAAGTTGAGTGGCTGGGTGTGGGAATCCATCTTTATTAACCCATTAAGACCGGGAACGCATCTGTGTCATTTTAGATTTATTTGGCTATTCAAAAATAGCAGATATACAAGCTCATAGCGCGGCACCGCTATGAGCTTACAAATAGATCTGCTATTTTTGAAAAATCTTGAAAATTTGAGCAAATGTATGAATATATATATTTGAGCAAATCTATTAATATATATATATTTTGAAACAGAACATTTTTTACTCTAATCTTTGCTTCTGGGGGTCCCCGGAACAAAATATTTTCAGATCCGCGGCCAAATACCTATAATTTTGAGGGTCCTTGACATACCTTTTTTTTTTCCAGAAAACTGTTAGGATTTAGAAAGCATTTGTAGATGTGTTCCCGGATTGAATGGGTTAAATAGTATCCTGATAGGATACTATCTGGTGCGGTCAGACAAAGAGCTCGATTTCTAACCAGAACTATCAGTCTCACCTTGGGTCCAAAGGAGCCCTGACTCCCGGGAAGTCCTGTCACACCGGTGTCACCTCGCTGCCCGCGTTTGCCAGTCAAGCCATATTCTCCGTCAGCTCCCTGCTCCCCCTGAACAGAGGCAAATAGATTACATTGATGACTCCCAGCCCACTGTTGGTCTGACTTTAGTTGGGAAAGAGCACCACTGCCTCGGACGTTTACCTCGACTCCTCCGTGTCCGTCTTTACCAGGATGTCCGTCCATTCCATGCTGACCCTCCAGTCCTTCCCTGCCCACCACCCCCTTTGGGCCAGGAGGACCCTCGGGACCCTTCGAAAAGGAATCAACAAGCACTTATGTGAAAAGCTTGCAAATATACCAATAATTCCCAAACATTTCTGGATTACTGGCCCACTTGAAAAGCAAGTCCACTCGGCCGTGTTAAGTGGTCAGATGTGTGGGCCCCATGCATTTTCAGAGGATGTTTGTTTCAATGATCAAATCAATCGATTATGTTCCAGCTTGGATCAATGGAACCAACGTAGTACACTTGAAGTTCCTATTTATCGGTGTCCAATGAAAACACATTTTCAAGGTTTTATAGAAAAAAATACCTTGACGTTTTTTTTTTTACACAAATCTTTTAATATCATTGTTATATTATCATTAAAATCTTAGTGTTTTGCCAATTATTTTGGGGCCCACTTTGCAATTTCCTCATGGCCCACCAGTGTGTCACAGCCCACAGGTTGAGAATCGCTATATATAAATGATATAGGGCACAATTCTTATGCCTCTGTTTCCATTTCATTTTGTCAGTGACCAATAGAATGGCTGGAAAAACGGTCTTTTTGACCCCCCCAAATCAGGCAGTGTGTGGGATAATGAAACCCCAGTCATGCTAGTGTTAAATGATCAAAGTCATGCATTGCACTGACCGGTGGTGCTTTGGTCCCCGTCGCGCCCCTCGACCCTGCTTTTCCTTCCCGACCCTGGAGGCAAAAACAGTTCATAACCCAACATGCTCTCTCACATCACAGTAGCAAAGAGTAGTTTGAATGTATATCATTATGCAGAAAGCAAAGTGAATTTACTCTGCTACTATTTGCGTCCTTACTTGTTCACCTTTGGATCCTTTCGGTCCTGTGTGTCCCTTTGGTCCAGGATGTCCCTGAAATGATAATCACCACTTTATTTGTTCTGACAGCAGGTCATATCCTGAGTGTTTAAAGTAACTCTGAGTGTACAAAATGGATACATTAACGCTGAGGATTTTCCATACATTTTGGACACTTTGTTGTCCACGTAGTGTTTTAAACCCATTCAGATTCCTTTGGGCTATTCAAAAATAGCAGATCTACAAGCTCATAGCGCGGCACCGAGTGCCGCGATATGAGCTTGTAGAGCTGCTATTTTTGAAAAATCATGAAAATTTTTGCAAATATTAGATTATTTTCTTTTTTAAGCGGACATTTGTAACTCAAATCTTTGCCTCTGGAGGTCCCTGGAACTAAATGTTTTACAAATGTTCGCTTTAAAAAAATACATATTCAAAGATTTTCAAGATTTTTCAAAAATAGCAGATATACAAGCTTCATAGAGCGGCACTCGGTGCCGCGCTATGAGCTTGTATATCTGCTATTTTTGAATAGCCAAATAAATCTAAAATGACAGATGTGTTCCCGTATTGAAAGGGTTAAACCGGGGAGCATACTCCAAACCAAGTCACACCTTTTTTTCGGCTTGCCAAACTGAACAAAGTTATCTGAGTATTAAAGTGTTTCACACTAAATGCAGCTCCACTCTGATCTCTGAACTTTAGACCTGCCTGGAACAGTGATTTTTTTTTACCATAGATTTCAGTTGTTTGTTTGCATCAAACTCTGTGGTGCTTTGAGTCAGACATTTCACCATTTCTGGCGACAGACACGGTGGACAACGTGTGTGCTATCACTCTCCATTAATTAATTACCATCTAATTGTGTTTGTAGTCCCTCGGAAAGAGATTATAGTGGTTTGCACCAGCCTAACCTCCTCAGATAACCTTAATTAACCCTTTAAGGCCGGGAAGGAAACGCATGTGTGTCATTTTAAGGTTTATTTGGCTATTCAAAAATAGCAGATATACAAGCTCATAGCGCGGCACCGAGTGCCGCGCTATGAGCTTGTAGATCTGCTATTTTTTAGAAAAATCGTGTCCCTGGAACAAAATATTTTTAGATGGGAGGGGGTCCGCGGACAAATACATATTATGTTGGGGGTCCTTGACACCAAAAGTTTGAAAACCATTGATAATAATAATGAGCAACATAAGTACAAAAAAATATTTTAAAAAACTTTAGGAAAAAAATAATGTTAGGATTTACAAGACATTTGTAAAATTTTGAGGTTTTTTTTGTGAATTTGTAAAAAGATTTGAGTTAAAAACTTTCGCTTTAAAAAAGTATATATATATATATTCATATATTCAGATTTGCACACATTTTCACAATAAAATAAAAAAAATAGCAGATCTACAAGCTCATAGCGCGGCACTCATAGGTGCCGCACTATGAGCTTGTATATCTGCTATTTTTGAATAGCCAAAGAAACCTTAAAATGACACACATGCGTTTCCTTCCCGGCCTTAAAGGGTTAAGAACTGTCCATGGTACATTGCAGGCAGATTGCGGAACTAACAATATAAATCAGGAGCAAACAGAGAGTCTGACCTCGCATTGGTGACTCTGCTGTGGTGTCGGGCTAATTAGAAAGTCTTGTTTGGGGGGTACTGGAAGCAATTTTTTTTTAAAGGGGGGGCACTGAGCTGCTCTTTGGGGGGCAGTTTTATATATTTTCTTCGTTTCATCCTAGATTTTTTTTCATTTTACTCAATTGTGTCAATAAGGTACTGGTCATTGTGTCTCCATAATATCGTGGAACTGCAGGCAGATTGCGGAACTAAAACAATATAAATCACGAGCAAATAGAGAGTCTGACCTCGCGTTGGTGACTCTGCTGTGATGTTGCGGGCTAATTAGAAAATCTTGGCTGTGCAAGATCTGCAGAACCAATGTTAACGCACTGCATTGTTTGTTCCTATAGACCTGCCGGACTTCCACAAGCAGTACGCTGCAGAAAACACTCGAAACTCGCTGGCAGTGGCTTAGCAAACAATGTTTTATTTCTGGCAGTCAAACTTAAGGGCGCATTTCACTTCTGGGGTCATTTTAACGTCTAATGCAGGCTTTTGTGCGTGTTTAAATTAACTTATTCAATATTAAGATATTTGATATAAATTTTTATCAGACACGCACCTCTCCAATATAAACCCATTGAACTTCAAACTCAATTTATATTGATATATAATGCTATACTAATTGAAAACACATGTCCCTGGTTCTGGTGAATGCTATTGTCCTTCTGATGCGTGAGAGGGTTGTGTTTTTCAATACATTTTTCATTTATTTAACTTTTTCATTAAACAAAAAAGAAATAATGAAATGAAAACCAATCTTACTACAATCTAAATATTGAATCAAGCAACTTAAAAACTGTCTGAGCTGCACACGAAAGCCGGAGTAGACGTTAAAACGACCCCAGAAGTGTTTTAAAGTGAAATACCCTTTTAAGTTTTGAGATGTGACACCACATGGCTACTCACAGCAGTGGTTCTCAAAGTAGGGTCCGGGGACCCCCAGGGGTCCTTGAGAGATTTCGGGGGGGGATCCCCAGCCAAAATGATCGATAGTTAGGAACCAAATCGACCCTTACAGGATTGTAACGTAAACGTACACATGGAACCAAATGGACCCGTGTTCACTCTCAGAGTTACAACCCATTAATACCTGGAACGCATCTGTGTCACTTTAGATTTCTTTGGCTATTCAAAAATAGCAGATATACAAGCTCATAGCGCGGCACCGAGTGCCGCGCTACGAGCTTGTAGATCTGCTATTTTTGAAAAATCGTGAAAATTATTTTTAAAATATTTTTTTCCGATTTTTTAAAATGTTTAGAAGCGGCCTCAGGTCTTAATGGGTTAACACTGATGATTCTACAGTGTAGATTGGGGGTTCCCCAGAGATCAAAATGGTATCAAATTCGGGTCCATGGTATAATGGATATCAAATGCTAGGGGAGGGGGGGGGGGTCCGTGAAATTAAATCGTTTGTGCATCACTGCTATAGCCGTAAAAATCGCCTCTTATGGGGGTCCCTGGCATATCGTTTCAAATGGGGGTCCGCGGGCTAATATGTGTCAATTTGGGGGGGTCGTTGACATGAACATTTTTGATAAGCACTGACTCACAGGAAGTCCCGGCGCGCCCGCTTCACCTCTCTCTCCGTCAACACCAGCCTGGCCCTGAGAAACAGCACAGTGATCCAGTCTTAACAGTGTGTCACTTCAGCTCCGTTTTGCCTCGGAAGCCGATCACATCGGACAGCATTTCAATATTCTCCTCAACACTCACAATGTATCCGGGGTCACCTGGCTCTCCTCTCTCTCCTCGGTCTCCGGCCGGGCCCTGAGTTGACGATAGGAACCAGACACATTGAAGCAAAAGGAAAAAAAAAGGAAAAAGAAATAGATCTAACAAACCGCCAGACACTCACAGGATAAATCAGAAACATGTGAGGAAAACTCACTCTGTCACCTTGGGGACCTGCAGGCCCTTCCACTTTACTGTCCTCCCCTTGTTCACCCTGCAAAAAAAAAGCAAGAAGAAAAAGTGAAACTCAAATCAATTGGAATTCTCCTCTAAGCTATAGTCTATTCAGGATCTGAAAGTGTTTAAAAGCTGCTAGAAGTGTGCGCGCACACACACACACACACACACACACACACACACACACACACACACACACACACACACACACACACACACACACGTGCGCACACACACACACACACACACACACACACACGCCTGCAGTCCCTTTCTGAATGGCAGATCATATGTGGCTTGACTCACAATGACACTATTTTAAATAAAAGGAACATTGTTTGACTGTTCCAGTGACTTAAAGGGACCCAATAAACAACGGATCTGAGTATATTTTTTATTGCCCGCGCGTGGCATCCATATGCCGAATGAAACAAATAACCAAAGCTGAACAATGGTTGAGTCACAAAACTGGCGAGCTGGTCTTGGCCATCGATCAAATGGTTACAGGAAATCCTGTTTTTCAACCGCTTCTCACATAGTGTTGTGATTGTGATATCGCTCTGAATGTGCAAAACCTTAAGCCTATGTTATACTCAGGAGTGGATTGAAGCACGGGCCTACCGGGCCCACTAGGCCGAGGGGCCCAAGAGCTCAGGGAGCCCCTAGCCAGAGCCTTAGTGTGAATGTTCGCTGTTACCTTTGCATTTCTTCTCAAAGGACTTATTAAGGACTTATATTATTCATGTCTATAACAGAGCTCCAAAAGTCCTATTGAAAACGTAATGAATATCCTAAACATTTATGTTGTAGACGTCAGGGCCGGATTACCCATAGGCCGTAGGGGGCAAGTGCCCTGGGGCACCAGCCAATGGGGGCACAAAAAAATACAATTTTTTTTTTTATAAGAATTAAATAACATAACCTTAACATAACCCTAACCCTAAAATCGAAATAAAGTAACCAAAAACAGAAAAGAAACGAACAAAATCCGCCAATTTTTCGCGCGAGTGCACAATTTCGGCACCCGCGCGCTTCGCCCGTGCCCCCCGCGGGGCACTTCAACTTGAGGTCGCCCTGGGGCACCACATAGTGCTAATCCGGCCGTGGTAGACGTTACAAGAAAGAAACCACCATGATACCATGATACAACATTGGAAGCTCTAAAATCCTGTTGAAATGCAGGAGTGCTAATATTAAAGAGATGGTGCCATGGTTTTGCACTTTTTCTGTGTTTCATGTGTCTATGAGGTTGATAGAACTTCATTAAGCCCCCTGGTGCTGTTTTTATGGTGTTTTATGTCTTCTCTGACTATTTTGAGTTTCTTCTTGGAGGCTGAAACCTTGAGGGTCAAACGTGCCAATAGAAAAACTGCGCTCTAGTGACACAGTAGAAATATACCCTCCCCCTCATTATCATAACACAACAGGTGTGGGCATGAGGAGGAGGAGGGACTAGGACAGGAGGCGGAGGGACTGGTTCAGGTGGGAGGTGCTAAGGTGAGAACCAGGTATACTTGAAGGAGAATTTTGGACTAAAGTTTTCTTACCTTTTCTATGACGTTATGATATCTTAGGATGAATGGTACAGTAGAAAAATGTCATAACTCCACCCCCGCCACAGCTTAAAAGGTGCGCGGATAGGCCTTAGGTTAGATCACATCACATATTTGAATAGCTTTTTTTAAATTTATTTTTGGTGAGATCTGACGTTCATAGTGACAGAACACTGTCCCCAAAAAAAAACAAAAAAAAAACAGAAGACTCGCTAGACGAGATTGAAATCTCGAGATTTCAATCTCGTTTAGCGAGACTTCTGTTTTTTTTTTTTTTTGGGGACAGTGTTCTGTCACTATGAACGTCAGATCTCACCAATTAAAAAAAAAAAAAAAGCTATTAAAATATGTGATCTAACCTAAGGCCTATCCGCGCACCTTTTAAGCTGTGGCGGCTCAGGGGTGGAGTTATGACATTTTTCTACTGTACCATTCATCCTAAGATATCATAACGTCATAGAAAAGGTAAGAAAACTTTAGTCCAAAATTCTCCTTTAAGGAACTGGAGGCGTGTCCACATAAAAACATAATTTTAACACTTTCTGTACACTTTTTTGAAAAAAATCTTCCTCCTAGTATAACCATAATACCTGATGATCATGTTTTAGGGGGGGGGGGGGGGGATCACTGAAAATCACAGCACCCCGTCTTTAATAATAATACGGTGTAGGCGTCCAGTGTAGCCTATGCATGTGCCCCGTAGATCCTGTTGCAGTCGAAAATAGTTATTATGGTGTTGACTGCAAGTCAGTGTACCTGCCGGGGGGGTGGGGGCGGGTCTTTTACATGTCTGTGCCCAGGGGCCCCATTGTCTCATAATCCGCCTATGGTTATACCGGTACTTCCGAAAACAGCAGATATACAAGGTCAAATGTGTCGCAGCGCAATGCCTGGTGAGTTTGTAGATCCTCTATTTTTGGTGCACGACGCCCGCGCACAACTAAGTATAAATCCGGCTTAAGTAACGTAGCACTGCAGAACTCTGGGGGTCCTCACTGACTCTCGCTGGAAGAGACCCCCATATGTGGTTCTGGTGGAGTCACAATAATGATCTCGTTAGACAGCGAGTAAACCTGTTAGTTCGGTGAATGTTTGCAAACAAATAAAAAAAAGTGCCACAAATATTCAGTTCCTAATGCGCTCGTATCAACGACAATGATGACAAAGAAGTTTCAGTCCAGTCCAGGTGCTGGCGAATAATTACAAGGATTTTGACAGTTTTGCTAACGAGTTAATGAGCTGCATCCACATCCATATCAGCGATAAACAAATCAAGGACATCTTTACGAATATAATTAAAAGTGCTGCGAGAGAGACAGCCAGCGACATTAATTGGATGTGTAATGTGTGCTCCGTCGTGCGAGGGTGTCACTTGCCAAAAAGAACAGATCTACAAGTTGTTAAGCTTGTAGACCTGTTCTTTATGGCAAGCAATATACGAACGGAGTATAAATTAGCCTGACCTCAGGGATTTAGATGTAAAGCGCTGCAGGACAGTTTTACAACGTTAACTAATGCCATCATTACTAGCACATCACACACACCATTTGTCTACTCTAGACACAACCCATTAAATTGGAGAAAAGCTTTTAGGCAAATTAACCCATTAACACATTAACTGCCAAGACCGTAGCCCTACGGGCCGTTAAATCCAACTGTTAAGCGCCGAGACCGTAGCCCTACGGGCTGCGGTCTTTTCGCGCATGCGCGGTCCGGGTGCACTTTCGGATTTTTTTGATCCACTTCCGTTTCCGGTTTGATGACAGGAAATAGAATTATTTGGGATCCGGTTTTCACGATCACGCCCGCCCTCGTTCTACAGACGAAACTGAAACTCAATTCTCTTCCTGTAGTTTTTTCTCCTCGCATTTCACTGTTTAACGTAATCCGCTCTAACTCAAACATGGATGCCCCGTTTGACACGTGGTTTTCACTGGGAGATACAGGGAGATCGCGCGGATGTAAACAGACTGTGTAGCGCTCAATCTTAAGGATTTTAACAAGATCTATGGCGACATGAAAAAAACAA
The DNA here is from genome assembly GCF_963280865.1 of Gymnoscopelus braueri. NCBI lineage: Eukaryota > Metazoa > Chordata > Actinopteri > Myctophiformes > Myctophidae > Gymnoscopelus > Gymnoscopelus braueri. Next base: position 45,073,729 of record NC_137608.1, on the reverse strand, counting down.
AAAAACAACAAAAACACCTTGGCACTGGTGAGTACATTATGAGATTAGCCCTTGGCAGTGGATGTGTTAAGACCTGGAACTGTGTCATTTTTAGATTTGAGCTAAAAAGCATTATTTTACACTTTGGGCTATTCAAAAATAGCAGATATACAAGCTCGTAGCGCGGCACCGAGTGCCGCGCTACGAGCTTGTAGATCTGCTATTTTTGAAAAATCGTGAAAATGTGTGCAAATCTTTGAATATATATATTTTTAAAGCGAACATTTTTAACTCAAATCGTTGCTTCTGGGGGTCCCTGGAACAAAATATTTTGATGGGGGTCCGCGGCCAAATACATATAATTTTGGGGGTCCTTGACATGAAAAAGATTGAGCACCACTGATATAGAAACATACGTTTTTCAGAAAACTGTTGGGATTTAGGAGACATGTAGAATCGGCTTCAGGTCTCAATGGGTTAATGTGTAAAGTATAACGTACCTTTTCACCTCTGGGTCCAGGAGGGCCAAGGGGACCCTGTTGTCCCGTGTGACCCTATGACAATAGAGAAGACGTGAAGGAAAAACTGTGAAATATTGTAACTCATCATCATACAATCGTACAAGTAAAACATAATACGGCAGACAGTAGTGGCTCAGGAAGTAGAGCAGCGCCGCTTATAGGAATCGGATGGCTCCTAGGTTCGATCCCCGGCTCCCCCTGGGTTACTGTCGAAGTGTCCTTGAGCAAGACACTGAACCCCTAACTGCTCTTGCCTGGTTTCCTCTGCCATCGGTGTGTGAGCGTGTGAATGTGCTTTGGAGAAATGCACTATATAAAATGCACCATTTACCGTACAAGTCAATAGTGTCATTCAGTGGGGTGTACAGACAGACAGTATAAAGTCTTATACCATCTCACCACCTGTATCACGTCTAAAAGTTACACTATCTTGATATTAACCTCAATATTGTAAATACAATAGAAAGTATCAAACTAAATGTTCACTCACTAGAAGAGGCTGCAATGAAACGTCATGCTATATGGGCCTGTTAAGATGCTGTTGGATATGTAGGCGTTCAGTAACGATGGATAAATTGATCCAAGACATGCTTAGAAAAGATCCTGCATGAATATTAGTGTTTTTTACAATAACGTTTCCCCTTTTTGTTTGCCTCCTAATTTAGTGGTTATGCCAATTTCTGATTCCCCATGTATTCTAGTTGCTTTGTACTGCTATTCCTACAGTTGGTCATAGGGAGAGCACAGACATTCACGTACGTGTTATTTTCACCTGACAGTGAGGAGTTTCACCAGGAGGATGCAATGCATTAGCCCATTCAATCCGGGAAAGCATCTGTGTCATTTTAGATTTCTTTGGCTGTTCAAAAACAACAGATCTACAAGCTCATAGCGCTCGGTGCCGCTCTATATGAGCTTGTAGATCTGCTGTTTTTTTTAAAGAAATACTTGGGTGAACTACTCCTTTAATAATCACTTAAACTACATATAATTGAGTCCCCCAAGCCTTGGTGGTATTTTTGTCACTGTACTTAGGTGAAATTTGTCCTCTTCATTTATCCATCCTGACTATTCGGAGCAGTGGTCACAACTAACACAGGGCCCAGGGAGCATTTAGGGGTTAAGTGTCTGTCTTACTCGGGGACACATCGACTGGGCTGGCTGGGGGGAAAACCGGAGACCTTTTCATTCAAAGACGGCCTCTCTACTCATTTAGCGGCCTCTCTTACTCACAAGCTCACAACGTGTCGCATTGTGAGCTGGTAGATCTGCTATTTTCACAGAATGAAAGTGGTTAAATGTGCTGTAAATTATATTTTGGTTCAAACTTTTTTTGTTTTTGTTAAAATGTTTCAAATTCCAACTCTATATTTCAGGTTTGTCTACACATTTCTTCATTTCTTCCAAATTCATTTGTTTATCCTGTATTCTCTATGAGTTCTCTCTCCTGATTTTAGTTTTTGTTTACTAAAGAGCTGGAGAGACCCTGTTACTGAACAACCACTATAGCAATGATTACAATCATTACATAGATCTATTTTACATAGATTTTTAAAAATGTACATCACTTACACAACCTCTAATCAATCCTCGTTCACAGACTTGCGCTCTCTGCAAACGCAACCATTTTGTTCAGTAGGTGGAGTAGTAACGTCTTACCTCATATCCTGCAATGCCTGGATCTCCTTGTTGGCCCATCCTCCCCGGAGCACCCTGTGAAAAACACACTCATTCAGCCAACAACCAATAACATCAAAGCAACGTCCTGGTCCTAGTCCAGTGGTCTTACCAGTGGTCCAATGGTTCCTCTCGCTCCCTTCGGTCCGACGAACCCCGCCTCTCCCTGTTCGCCCACTGAGCCCGTCTCGCCTAGGTGACCTTGGTGACCCTTGGTTCCCTGGAAAGAAGAAGCCGCCGTGAATCAAGGAAGCAATGAGAACACAATGTCTATTTAGCGTGTGTGTGTGTGTGTGTGTGTGTGTGTGTGTGTGTGTGTGTGTGTGTGTGTGTGTGTGTGTTCCTGACGAGATGGTGCAGATGATATTGGCAACCCTATAGTCGGACTCGAGCCAAGGTTCTGACCCATGATGGTGAGACTAAAGAATCTGAGATACTGGCGGGCGTCCTACAGGCTGATAAGCCCTGGCCCCCTGTGTGGCGATGGACCATGCCCTGAGACTCGCAATCAGTGGCAGGGAGGGGACACTGGGTTTCACGCTGGTCCCCATAGAAAGACTCAGCGAGTACTGTACATCCCATCACGATCACCGACGTCAACTGTGCAGATATGACATTGCCCTGGTCTCGGACACAGCAGAGAAAGAAAGGGAACTACTACTGGCAGTAGCAATGGAGTACAAGAAGATCGGCCTCAAGCTCAATGCCAAGAAAACCAAAGTAAATGGTATTCAACCCAGAGGACAGAACCATTGCTTCTGCTTCTGGGACGGTGCTCGAGGTAATCAAGGACTTCAACTATCTCGTGCCTGGACTGCCTCGACGGAACAGGATCTGAAGGTCCGGATGGCACCATCTTGGAATGCCTTGGAAATCTGAGATAGGAGATGACCTCAAGAGGCGGATGTTTGTGGCTACGGTTAGAATCAGTACTAATGTGCAGGGCCGAGACATAAACGCTCACAGTACAGCAGGAAAAGGCCCTGGTTGGCTTATACACAAGAATGCTACGAACGGCACTTGACGTCTCATGGGAGGACCACATCAGACATGTGGACCTCTACGGGGGCCTTGTCTGTGGGTCACAGACAAGGTCAGGTATGGATGAGGCTCGCTGGGCACTGTGTGTCAGGCACCCGGAAGTGATGGAGAGCAAACTGTGAGAAACAGTGGGAGATAACCCAAGGCACAGCTAAGAGGGGAAGAACGCGCACCACATACGCAGATACACTGGGTGTCAGAGGAGCTAGCAACAGCTCAGAACCCTGATGCTGGATAGGGAGGAATCCAGGAGTTCCGAGTTGGTGTTGGCAGGTCTGCACCCTCACATCGCATCGCATCGAAAGGTTAAGTGGTTACATTTTCTGGATAGTATATTTGATTGCAAAGTTGCAATGTGACACAGCCCTGTTTTCTAGTAGGCCTATATTCTAATTATACATTAGATTAGATTAGTGTTGATTTGTTTTCAGTCAAAACGTTAAACTACTAAAGCTTTGACTGGGAGCCCTTTAAGCCACAGTGGGCTGACTTTATTGTTGTTTTCCCCATGCCAATAAAGCCCCTTTGAACGTAATTGAAAATTGGTTAAATATCATATTTGAAGAGCACTTTCCAATAATGTCACGCTTTGGCAGGTCACTCAGCACTTAGCTTGTTTACCACGACAGACAGCAGGCAGCCATTAAACTCTACAGACAACACAGAGAGCAGCGTGACAGACAGATGGCATGAAAGATGTGTTTTCCCAGTCAGCGGGTGGCCTGACAAACCTTTTCTCCTGGTTTTCCTCTCTCGCCAATTTTTCCAGGCTTGCCTTCTTGACCCTGGTAAACAAAAAGGGGATGTGCACGTGTAAGTGAATACAGAGAGGCACTTAAGTGCTGTGTGGTGTGGTCCATGCGAGGTGATGACTGGAACACTCACCCTCACTGACACCAGTCCAGGCAGACCGAGGGAACCTTCCTTTCCTTTGAGTCCAATGGTGCCCCTGTCTCCTTTAGGTCCATCTGGTCCAGGCTCTCCCTTCTCACCCTGAGAAAACCAAATATAAGCATGTCTGTAACTATGAAGCTACTTTGAAAATGTAATGTAGTACAATAATTCATGTTACATTATTATTTTCTGTGCCAAGTAAAGTGTTGCATTACTTTTGTATTAATACAATACCTTAAAATGAAGCAAAAAAAAGGACAAGGCATAGCATTAAACACAAGTGGCTAGACTAAATGTAATAAAGAAGAATACCACAATAATGTTATTGTTGTTAAAATGTTATTGATCAAACACTTCAGAAGCTGCAGCGGCATCTGTCGGGGCAGGGTATGTATTTTGAGAAATCGAGTAAAAGCCTAACCAGCAGCGAATGGTAACAAAATGATGTGCACCATCAGAGTACATAAAAGCAGATCCATTCATCGCAAACCAAAATAAATGTATTGCTTATTTTATATTAATTGAAACATTGTAATTCAATTCATGAGTCACAATTTATGTGATTTTTACCACTTGACAGCAAATGTACCGCCACCAAACGGGGTGTGTTCATTAAGGAAACAAATAGACTGATAATGTACTGATTTCTCCTTTACTTTGATTGAAATGACACTGCGGTGAGTTAACAGCCGTAGCTGCAAATCACACAGCTGCCAGTTCACACAGAAGAGCTTTCCTTTGGTGTATCTGTAGCCAGGTCACCTTGGATGCAGTTTGCTCTCCTTACTACCTGAAGGCATCCTGCACTAAATGAAGCTGTGGTAGACATTCTCAGGTCCACTCTGTCGTAAGCCTCAATGTACTCATTATAATGTAGTCTTGTAAGACACTTTCAGCCCAAAGCTCTGTGGATGTGTGAGTCACACATTCAGAAACATTGCTCCGAAAGATTTTTTTTTTTTCATGCCTTTCCAAACTATTTTTTTCTGGCTTCTTGACACCATTTGCTATTTGTGGCTAACATACAGTGTTAACTAAATTGTTAAATTGTGATATCATCAAACAAAAATATCAAACATACCAGACAGTCTACATTCTCCTGGTCCCCCCCCCCCCCCCCCCCCCCAGAAAATCTAACAGTTTTTCACAATGACAACAAACTGGAGGCCAAACTGTGCAACCGCCAGCATCTCACACAGTAATGCTTGAATTGATCTACCAATGATAAGCTGTCGTCCCAATAATTCTGTACGAATACAACTATGGCGCATATTTTCAGTGGTGGAAAAAGTAATCAAATCCTCTACTTAAGTAAAAGTACCAATACTGCAATATTAAAATACTCTGTTACAAGTAAAAGTCCAGAATTCAAAATTTACTTGAGTAAAAGTACAAAAGTATTGGCATCAAAATGTACTTAAAGTATCAAAAGTAAAAGTACTAAATATTTGAAAATAGCAGATCTACAAGCTCACAACGCGTCGCATAGCGACGCGTTGTGAGCTTGTAGATCGGCTATTTTCAAATAGCCTATGTATAAAATAGGGCTGAAGTGGTTAATGTATGTTTTATAATGTAATCATTTATATCTGCAAAGTAACTAGTAACTAAAGTTTTCAAATAATTGTAGTGGAGTAAAAGTACAATATTTGCCTCTGAGATGTAGTGGAGTAGAAGTAAAAGTACTGAACATTGGAAATACTCCAGTAAAGTAAAAATACCTAAAAGTTTTACTTAAGTACAGTACTTGAGTAAATGTACTTAGTTACTTTCCACCACTGCCGATGATGATGCCAATCTGTGTCTTTCAGTTAACCACAGCCACACAGCTGTCACGCAGACGTGCATATCCCTAGTCTGATCAGTGGTGTGAATTGCAGAGAACATCAAATGTATGTATCACAGTGAACTCAAGCTTGTGTGTACAAACAACACTCTCCTCCCACCTTTACGCCATCAGGTCCACTTTGCCCCGCCTCCCCATCGATGCCTGGCTCGCCCTGTGACAAAGAACCATCACACTGAGGTTAGAACATGGATAATGTACATTAATGCAAGAACCATAGCACTGAGGTTAGAACATGGATAATGTACATTAATGCAAAAACCATAGCACTGAGGTTAGAACATGGATAATGTACATTAATGCAAGAACCATAGCACTGAGGTTAGAACATGGATAATGTACATTAATGCAAGAACCATAGCACTGAGGTTAGAACATGGATAATGTACATTAATGCAAGAACCATAGCACTGAGGTTAGAACATGGACAATGTACATTAATGCAAGAACCATAGCACTGAGGTTAGAACATGGACAATGTACATTAATGCAAGAACCATAGCACTGAGGTTAGAACATGGATAATGTACATTAATGCAAGAACCATAGCACTGAGGTTAGAACATGGATAATGTACATTAATGCAAGAACCATAGCACTGAGGTTAGAACATGGACAATGTAAATTAATGCAAGAACCATAGCACTGAGGTTAGAACATGGATAATGTACATTAATGCAAGAATCATAGCACTGAGGTTAGAACATGGATAATGTACATTAATGCAAGGAGGTAAAAGTTTAATTGTGTCTTTTTGCATTCCAGTGTGGAAGCCAAACCTGAGCCAAATGGCTGGTTTGGTGCAGTTTTAACTCTTGTAATAACTAATAGTGTATTACTTCCGGTGCGCTACACATGCAGCAGCAACCTGTCGCCTTTGTTTTTATGTTTACATACTGTCCTGTTGTCCTAATGTGGTTGTTGTCGCTCCCTGTCTGCAGTGGTGGAAACAGTACTCAAATGTTACAAAAGCTTGTAGCTCTGCTATTTTCAAATGGCCGAAATGTATATATAGGGCTGTAATAATAAAAATTAACTAGTAACTAAAGTTTTCAAATAATTGTTGTGGAGTAAAAGTACAATATTTGCCTCTGAGATGTAGTGGAGAACAAGTAAAAGTACAGAAAATTGGAAATACTCCAGTAAAGTAAAAATACCTCAAAATTGTACAGTACTTGAGTAAACGTACTTAGTAACTTTACACCACTGCCTGTCTGTCACATTGTCATTTTACTATCATGTACGCTGTGAACTTCTTGCTTGTGATATTGCTCTTATTCGCGGCCTGCAGTGCAACCAGCAGCTATGGATTCAGCCACCATTATATATCTGAAGGAAGGCTGTGGAATGCACCCCAGAACCAGCACTGTTCGGGTGAGATAGAGGGGAAGGGAAGGGAGGAATGCACTAGAGCCTGCGGACGGAGACAACAGTTACACTGTATAGCCCTGTGCTCTATTATGCTCACCGATGTGCAAGTCGTGACCGAAACCTGGCTAAAAAGAACAGGGACTCAAACTGTAATGTTGAAATCGAAGGCTTTGGGGCAGCCGTCGAGATTGAATCGGGACCCTCATAAGACTGGCAAAGTACAGGGGGATTATATGTAAACCCCCGCTGGTTAGACTGTGGTTGATTTATCTGTCAAAATCATCGGCTTATGTATCCACCCTAAAGCAAACGTTGACAGTGCAACATCAATCATCATTGCAGTGATGCAGCATTTATATCCCCTGATGTTCCTACGTTTTTTTATGGGGGATTTTATTCGCTGTGCTATGGCCGAGTCCCTCAGTCACTTTATTCCAGTGGTGGAAAAAGTACTCACATTGTCTACTTACGTAAAAGTATCAATACTGCATGTATATATATAGAAAATACTCTGTTACAAGTAAAGGCCCGTGTTCAAAATGTTACTTGAGCAAAAGTGCAAAAGTATTGGCATCAAAATATACTTAAAAGTACCAAAAGTAAAAGTACTAAAAGGTTTGAAAATAGCAGATCTACAAGCTCACAACGCGTCGCGATGCGACGCGTTGTGAGCTTGTAGATCGGCTATTTTCAAATAGCCTAAATATAAAACAGGGCTAAAGTGGTTAACACATTAACCGCCAAGAACGTAGTCCTACGGTCCGTTAAATCCAACTGTTAAGCGCCAAGACCGTAGCCCTACGGTCCACGGTCTTTTCGCGCTAAACATTTCCGGGTTCACTTTCGGAATTTTTTTGATCCACTTCCGTTTCCGGTTTGATGACCGGAAACGGAATTATTTAGGATCCGGTTTTGACGATCACGTCCGCTCCCATTCTACAGACGAAACTGAAACTCAATTCTCTTCCTGTAGTTTTTTCTCCTCGCATTTCACTGTTTAACGTAATCCGCTCTAACTACAACATGGATGTCCCGTTTGACACGTGATTTTCACTGGGAGATACGTTGAGATGTCGCGGATGTAAACAGTCCGTGTACGGCTCAATCTTAAGGATTTTAACAAGATCTATGGCGACATGAAAAAAACAAAAAAACAACAAAAACACCTTGGCACTGGTGAGTACATTATGAGATTAACCTCTGGCGGTCGATGTGTTAATGTATGTTTTATAATGTAATAATTTATATCTGCAAAGTAACTAGTAACTAAAGTTTTCAAATAATTGTAGTGGAGTATAGGTACAATATTTGCCTCTGAGATGACCAGGTAAAAGTACTGAAAATTGGAAATACTCTGGTAAAGTAAAAATAAATCAAAATTGTACTTAAGTACAGTACTTGTACTTAGTTACTTTACACCACTGCCTTTTTCAGTGCATCACCTGTCCTATGAGACATGGTAAGGTGATGGTAAGGTGATGGTGGACCATTTATGGCACCATCAAGGGAGCCTACAAGTATTACTGCTAAGCTCCTTCAGGGCACCTCTGACCACAATTCTGTTCATTTAGTTCCGCTCTAGCAGCCGACTGTGAAGAGAAAAGAAAACCCAATTCAAGGACGTCATGGTTTGGTCGTGAAGAATTACTATATTTCACTGTTTCAATTGTACAGGCTCTTTAAAGAATCCTGTGCTGCAGATCTGGATTCACTTTCTCAATGTTCTGTTTATTGATTTTTAGATTCTACACACACACACAGAATCAGCATGAAATGAAATAGAAAATAACTGTTTTTTTTTTAAATAGCCACGAAAAATTGATAAATACAGAGAGTGAACATTTATGTAATTTTAACAGAATAATAAAACATTTGCACTTTGAATACAGGCCTTTTACTTGTAACAGGGTATTTTTGCATTGTGGTATTGCTACTTTTACTTCAGCAAAACATCTGAGTACTTTTTTCCACCCCTGGTTGGGAACGCAGAATGAAAAGAGAAGTATGGAAGCTTTTGATATGTCTGACACTGAATTGGCAGAGGAGTTGAATAAGCTTCAAGAGAGGGTTGAGGGATGGAAGGAAGGCTGACGAAGAGATGTCTCAGCCTTATCAAGGAGAGGAAGAGTCCTGACAGACCTGACTGACTGTGTTGGCGTAAGCTCATGAAAAGCTGTGCTAGACAACTAAATGACATTTAACCCATTAAAACCTGAGGCCCGATTCTACAAATGTTGTGTAAATCCTAACAGTTTTCTGAAAAACCTAGGTTGCTATATCAGTGGTTCTCAAACTTTTTCATGTCAAGGACCCCCAAAATTTGTATGTAGTTGGCCACGGACCCCCATCTCAAAATATTTTGTTCCAGGGACCCCCACAAGCAAATCTGAGTTAAAAATGTTCGCTTAAAAAAATATTGAAAGATTTGCACCAATATTCACGATTTTTCAAAAATAGCAGATCTACAAGCTCGTAGCACGGCACGAAGTGACGCGCTACGAGCTTGTAGATCTGCTATTTTTTAATAGCTAAAGTGTAAAATAGTGGTTAAAATGTAAAATGACTCAGATAATCTGTGGGTCCTCTTTGAAACAGCAGAAGGTACCCAGACTCAAATGATTATCGCCTGATGGCTGTTATTTGCCTTGTAATGAAAAGGTTTGAACAAATGTTACTGCAAGCCTGTTAACTCTTGTTTTGAAGGCAACAGGAAGGGGAAACAGACTGCTCTACAGTACATCTACCACTCTTCAGCTTGTTAATTGCATTCAGCTTCACATCCTTGCCCATAAGCTGCAGAAATCTTGTAATTTGGATGACCAAACACAGAACAGAGAGTTGATGTGACTGTTTCTCTGTCTAGTACACTGTCATCTTCCACCGGGTCTCCTCAGGGCTGCATGTCTTTCTACGCTTTCGTCTTGTATAAAAATGACTGTCAGACTTATTTTAAAGACAGATACTGCAGTCAGCTTTTTGCACAATGAGGAACAGAGTGGACGTAGGAGAATTTGTCAGCTGCTGTGAACAGTATAGGGCTGGGTAATATTATCAATATATTGTATCTATATCATGATATACGACATATCGTCTGGGATTTTGGATATCGTAATATGATATGCATCATAACACGATCTTTTCCTGGTTGTACCCAATTTAAAAAATGCTAAAATATTTATAAATTATCAAATACAAATTATTGGCCACACGCACGCACACACACACACACACACACACACACACACACACACACACACACACACACACACACACACACACACACACACACACACACACACACACACACACACACACACACACACACACACACACACACACACACCTAGTGAACAGTCTTTCCGAGAATGTTCAAAGAGATGTTCATTGACATTCACGGGAGTCCTAACTACTTTTCTAGCTCCTGCCACCTGGATGATAAATGTACCTTTGATGCCAAGACTGACCAAAGATCGATTTTCTTAAGGAAGCTCAGAAGATGTAATGTTTGTGAAGTCTTTGCTGAAAGTGTCTTTGCTGAAAGTGTGATTTGTGTGAGTGCTTTAACATTTATTATCTGTTAGCCATCTCAGTGTGACAAACTATAACATGCTGGGGAAAATTGCGTATGTGTGCCGTAAAGTCACTGGTGTAAATGTAAATTATCTTTGCCACCTGCACCAAGTCAGAGCCACAGAGAAAGCTCGGGTCATTATTGGACTCCCAGCACACTTTACACAGTGAGTTTACTATGCTCCCCTCAGGGTGGAGGATTTAACACCCTAGAGGTGACACAGACAGATATACGAGGTCTTTTATTCCATCAGCTATTGGCTTTTCAAACAAAATGGGACTGTGCCTATCTGTGGATGTGATACTTGCGTTAACTGTGTACTTGTGTTTATGAGTGTACTGTATGTATAGTGTATGTACTGTATAGTACATATTGAATAAATTAAGAATTTCATTTTATTGACTGCTGTTGCAAGCCAAATGTCTGCTCGGGGTACAAAACTACCCTACGCACTGACTCCAGTGTTGGAGTTTTTCAAGTGCATAAAGTGTTTGTCAAGAGTCAGGACTCAAGTAAACTTCAATAAGTTCAACTATTTGACACTATATTCACCCACAATTAGTCTTAAAGGTGCTGTAAGTAATATTTTTTGTTGGAAAAATAATGTGTTTTTTTGGGTAGAATTAATGCTCAATATTTTGATAGTAATCATTGTTGTTGAGTGTTTGTTCAGTAACAGGGGTCTCCGTCTCTCTCCAACTCTTTAGCAATCACAAAAAGATAATTCATCACAATTATCAGCATCAATGTTACAGTGTTCTAGTTCCAATTTTGTCTGCTCATTTTCTTTCGTTTCATCACTTCCAAATGCACTCGTTTAAGCTGTACGAGTACTCTCTCCTGATTGGATAGAATTGGTATCCTGACCCGAGAATGTATTCTCCGTTTACTAAAGAGCTGGAGAGACAGGCAGACCCCTGATACTGAACAAACACTCTATGATTACTATGAGAATATAGAGCTATATTTAACACCTGATTCAACAAAATAATATCACTTACAGTAATACATCCTCTTTAACCATTCAATCCGGGAACACGTCTGTCATTTTAGATTTCTTTGGCTATTCAAAAATCGTGAATGTTTTTGCAAATCTTTGAATATATATATTTTAAAGCGAACATTTGTAAGTCAAATCTTTGCCTCTGGGGGCCCCTGGAACATTATTATTATTATTTGTTTTAACTGTTAGGATTTAGAAAACATTTTTAGAATCGGCCTCAGGTCTTATTGGGTTAACAGATGCATGCAGAGGTGAATTGTGGGATACTTACCCTCTCGCCCATCAGGCCCTGCTCGCCGATGTTTCCAGGCTGACCGGTGGGCCCCTGTCAGCCAGAGAAATAAGACAGTAAAGCCACTGAGGCTCAAAAACATACAGACCGACCGCATTGAAATCATTCAGTCTTTTACTGATAACTTGTTGTTGAAAAGGAACAGAATTTTACCTTCTCTCCACGTTCGCCAGCGAGTCCCCACTCCCCCACCTTCCCTGGTGGACCCTGTCACAATACAATGATCACAGCTCAGATAGTTGATATTTATTATCAGTTTATACATATAATAGTCTATAGAAATAAGATATGTAACCACATGAACCCTAGCATTCCTATTCTAGAGAAAACAAAGAAATAATAATAAATTAAAAAAAGCAGATCTATAGGGCATAGCAGTGGCGGCCATTTTCTGGTTCCACTTCAAAATAATCAATGCATTTTTCCCATTGACATTTCCAAAAATATTTATATCAATTCATTTAAACCTAGAATCAAGCCATCCAGGGTCCTGGTGAATCATGACCATAAAACATTTTTTTCTGTGATTTTATTTTATTTTATATTTAATTATATGATATACTATATTTAATAAATACCCTTTGTTTTGCCGTTTTCAAAAAAGTTTTTTCACAGAATCAAACGTGTTATGGTCATGATTCACCAGGACCCTGGATGGCTTGATTCTAGGCTTAAAATAATTGATATAAATATTTTTGGAAATGTCAATGGGAAAAATGCATTGACTATTTTGAAGTGGAACCAGAAAATGGCCGCCACTGCTATGCCCTATAAGGCTGTTCATGCCACTACTGTGAAAACGGCCGGGCAAGCTCAAGGCTATACAACCCGCAGTGTCAAACACCCAATTTTGGAACACTTTCTACCCGGCTACCATCAGACTGTTGAAACAAGGCATGAACATAATTCCCTCATGTTGGTTTAGTCTCCCTATTTTACATTAACCCCTCATGTAGACTACGTTCACACTTCCCTATGCTGATTTACCTGGCGTGGTTACACCTGAGGTGGTTTTAACCATGTGAAATATGTACCGTTTTTTTTTTACCTTTCCATGTTGCACAAACCCGGTCTTGAAACAGTACCTGCTGCACACAGCACCGAAGGTAGCGGCTTAACCCTTTCAATCTGGGAAAGCATCTCTGTCATTTTCGATTTCTTTGGCTATTCAAAAATAGCAGATATACAAGCTCATAGAGCTGGTAGATCTGTAATTTTTTGTAAAAAGCAAATCTTTGAATAGATATTTTCTAAAGCGAACATTTGTAAAATATTTTGTTCCAGGGACCTCCAGAGGCAAAGATTTGAGTTACAAATGTTCGCTTTAAAAAATATATATTCAAAGATTTGCAGAAAAATGTTCAAGCTTTTTCAAAAATAGCAGATCTACAAGCTCATAGCGCGGCACTCGGTGCCGCGCTATGAGCTTGTATATCTGCTATTTTTGAATAGCCAAGTATAAAATAATGGTTATAGCTAAAATTTAAAATGACACAGATGCGTTCCTGAATCGAATGGGTTAAAGGCCATGAAGTACAGGTGATCGTTTTCATGTTCACCCAAAGCCCCCAGGAGTCGGACCGGGGAGATTTTTTTTAGGCGCAGTCTTCCAAGTGGCCAAATCTGGTATTGTAAGTTCGGGCCGGTTGGGCACCACACTACATGAACGAGCGAAAAAGGGTTTCGACGTAGACACATAAAGGACACTACCGCTTATGCAAATGAGCCTCATGATGTCATCAAAACAGCATGCCCAAAGGGCAATGCGCAAATTAATTGAAACTAGAAAAAGTGCTCCTCGGAGCACAGGTCTCCGCCAGGTCAGGTACGTTATTCTGGCCTCCTGGTGGCGCTATAATAGGCCAATGTGAAAAGGGTGCCATTTATTCTTAGGTCTTTCACGGCAATCAGACACAGCATTCATGATTTGAGGCATTTTGTTCCAAAAATGTGTTTTGCTAAATTAGACCTGCTGGTGGCGCTATAACAGGCCAATGTGAAAAGGGTGGCATTTCTTCCTCGGCCTAGTGGGAATGTGCGTGTGAAATTTCACGGAAATCGCAAGCTGCGTTCATGATTTGAGGCAGTTTGTTCAAAACGGACCAATCCTGCAAACTTTGGATGGCAACCTTAACCAATGAGGATGGAATATGGGAAATCGGACAGTTCAGGGTTGATCACATGACTATAGAGATACTGTGTACCGATTTGCATGACGTTTGGTTAAAAACTGTAGGAGTAATGTGAAAAAAAGGTTTTGCACAAATCGGCCTCCTGGTGGCGCTATAACAGGCCCATGTGAAAAATTTGAGGCAGAGTTTCTGAATTGGCATCCAGGGAGTGTGTGTGCACAGTTTCGCAGCGACCGGGCCAACTGTGCCGGAGATTTGGTGGTAACACACGGACAGGACGGACACACACACAGACACACACACACGGACGGACGGAGGGTAAAACATACATAACATGCCTTCGGCCTGGCGGAGACAATGAATGGCTGGGAATCTTCGGTCTGTACTCGTAGTGTTTATATAACTCTATGGTTCACCCACAGTGAGTCAGCGAATCACTAACTTTTAGCCAGTGGTGGAAAAAGTACTCAAATTCTTTACTTAAGTAAAAGTACCAACACTGCAATATAAAAATACTCTGTTACAAGTAAAAGTCTAGAATTCAAAATTTACTTGAGTAAAAGTACAAAAGTATTGGCATCAAAATGTACTTAAAGTACCAATAGTAAAAGTACTAAATATTTGAAAATAGCCGATCTACGATCCACAACGCGTCGCGATGCGACGCGTTGTGAGCTTGTAGATCTGCTATTTTCAAATAGCCTAGGGTATAAAATAGGGTTAAAGTGGATAATGTATGTTTCATTATATCATAATTGATATCCAAAAAGTAACTAGTAACTAATATTTTCAAATAAATGTAGTGGAGTAAAAGTACAATATTTGCCTCTGAGATGTAGTGGAGTAGAAGTAAAAGTATTGGAAATTGGAAATACTCAAGTAAAGTACAAATACCTCAAAATTGTACTTAAGTACAGTACTTGAGTAAATGTACTTAGTTACTTTCCACCACTGCTAACTTTTAGCACAACTTCGGTGTTGTTTCAAAGACACACAGTAAGACAGCTCAGTGTCACATTGGAGTGATTGGAAAAGATAACGTTTCAAAGTTGTGATGGTAGTCAAGACTCAAACTCACCTTCAAGCCCATCTCTCCTAGCGGCCCCATCGTACCCGGTGGCCCCACTGGTCCCTGGAAAGAGGAAGACAATCAAAAAGCCTGTCTTCTCTTAAAAAGCAGTTTCAAAATCCCCAAGCAGTGTCTTTGTAAATGACACTCAAGGAGGGAAAGATGTGAAAGGGGAAGAAAACCCATGTGGATTTGTGGAGATACGTTGATCAAGAGATGGCTGAGAGCTATGCTAGCCCCCGGGCCAGATTCGATCCCTCAGAATAGTCCTGCCAAAAAGCTTCTGTGAGTGATGGAAACAGGCCTGCTGTTACAGAGACTCACTCGGGCTACAACAAAGCTGTCTCTCGAGTAAGGAGGTGGTATAAATCAAAAAAGACTCTTTTTCTTTGAGTCTAAAGTCTTGGGCAGAGAGAGGAAAAGCGGATTAGGTGCCTTCAGGCTGTTCTGACCACCAGGGGATGGCTTTCCAGTCGGTAATTTAACCCATTGAGGCCTGAGGTTCCGATTCTGCAAAATGTCTTCTAAATCTCTTCTAAATCCTAACGGTTTTCTGAAAAACGTATGTTTCTATATCAGTGGTTTTCAAACTTTTTCCATGTCAAGGACCCCCAAAATGATATGAATTTGGCCGCGGACCCCATCTCAAAATATTTTGTTCCAGGGACCCACAGAAGCAAAGATTTGAGTTAATGTTCGCTTTAAAAGAATATATATATTCAAAGATTTGCACACATTTTCACGATTTTTCAAAAATAGCAGATCTACAAGCTCATAGCGCGGCACTCTGTGCCGCGCTATGAGCTTGTAGATCTGCTATTTTTGAATAGCCAAAGTGTAAAATAATGCTTTTTAGCTCAAATGAAAAAGTGACACAGATACGTTCCAGGTCTTAATGGGTTAAGATGGGGCAAACTGAAGATACATAGTTCATATCTAAGAAAAATGAGAAGAAGGTATACAGCAGGTGCTAGAGAGCTCCGTATTGCTAAAGTAACCCTGTAGTTTCCATCTGTTCCCTGGATTCAGCCTCTGAGACCTGCTGCTATTAAGAAAACTCTTTTTAAACCAAAGAGAGAGAGAGGAAGGTCCCAGAAAGGTCTGCAGCAACGATGCGGAGAAGGAAGAGAGTAATTGTCATCCACGCACGGGTCTCTTACTGGGGGGATTCTAAAAATGGCAGCCAAAATGAGCAACTGTCATGTAGCTAGGCCTGGGCATTTGACCAAAAATATACGAAACTTATATTTATAACCAATATTCGTCTTTCTCATGTAAGTTAATCAAATAACCGAAAAGCTGTTTTTCTTTCTTATATCAATGAATCAACACAAAAACAATTGTCAGTATCATGGTCCTGACATGATACTGACTTCATACTGACCATGATACTGACATGATACTGACCAAGATACTGACATGATACTGACCATGATACTGACCATGATACTGACCATGATACTGACATGATACTGACATGATACTGACATGATACTGACCATGATACTGACCATGATACTGCCATGATACTGACCATGATACTGACTATGATACTGACCATGATACTGACCATGATACTGACATGATACTGACCATGATACTGACATGATACTGACCATGATACTGACCATGATACTGCCATGATACTGACCATGATACTGACATGATACTGACATGATACTGACCATGATACTGACATGATACTGACCATGATACTGACCATGATACTGACCATGATACTGCCATGATACTGACCATGATACTGACTATGATACTGACCATGATACTGACATGATACTGACATGATACTGACCATGATACTGACATGATACTGACCATGATACTGACCATGATACTGACCATGATACTTACTGACCATGATACTGACATGATACTGACCATGATACTGACATGATGATACTGACCATCATACTGACATGATACTCACATGAGACTATAATGGATTTTTCATAATCGACTAAATCAATTAGTCAAATTAACCACCTATGTTATACTTTGTCTTCACTGGGTGGTGTGCAAAAATTGTGAAACTATCCGATTCACAAGCTCACAACGCGTCGCATCACAGTGCGTTGTAAGCTTGTAGATTTGCTCATTTCAAAAATCTTTGATAACCGTAATTGAGGGAAAAGGTTGAAATAATGGTGATATTGATTTGAAGTCATATCATCGCCCAGCACTACATGTAGCTGTGTTACTCACTGGCTCTCCTGCGATTCCTTTGGCTCCCGGAGGCCCTGAAGGTCCATGGATACCCTGGAAATAAGAACAGTCCTTTATAATACACTGCTACTATTCATTATACACATGCATTCTGAAGTGCTACAACACCCGCTAGAATAACAGTGCACCACACAACTCTCTCTTATCCTTTGCTATAACGTCTATTCCCCCAAAATGTGTCCACCCCGAACTCAAAACTGACCTAAAAGAGACCTCTGTTAGCCCCCAATCACTTACTGGAAATCCCTTAGGCCCTGCTTCACCTGGCTCGCCGATCTTTCCCTTGAGCAAAACAACACACAACAGGAATAACTTACAAACAGAGTCACGTCTGAGAAACACAGGGACGTAATCGTAATTAGGTCGACACTATTGTTTACTGTTATAAATGGAGAGGTGCACAAAAGCTTAAAACTCCATACCATCTCGCCAGGGAAGCCCAATTTTCCTGGCGGTCCATCAGGGCCCTGCAAGGTTCACGTTCAAAACACACAGGATTTCATTATTCGCACATTTCAACGATTTTCCTTCCATAAAGCTACAACATAAAGTTTAGCACTCTTTTGATTGAAGGTTCTGTTGTTGGATTTAAACGTGGCCCTTATAACATCCTTAGACATACAAACATTATAGACTTGCATAAAGGTTTTCAAAATGTTTGTCCCCCTCACTAAAAAGTAAGAAAAACAGAGTAAATAATGACTCTGAAAAGAGCTGGCCTAGGTCCTGATCTTATTGCAAACTTTTACATCTTGACCCTTTCCTTACCTTCAGTCCTGCAGACCCTTTATGGCCCACTGGGCCTTCAAGACCCCTCGGACCCTGTGGAAAACAAAGAAAGTAGTGACGCACGTGTTTGGAATAATCAGGTATTGTACTGGCACAATGGCACCATTGTATGAAATATGAGATCAGTGGGTTGTTGGGCACAATCCCTGTCTTGTGTAGATCCTTTGGTAGACCTGGGTAAATACTATCATTCCAATGTCTCAATTAGGTATCATGGTTTAGGTACAGTCTAAGTAATAACAGTAATTGTAATAGTGTCTTAATGTGAAAGAACAGCTATTCACTATGTATGACAGCAGATTAGTTTTATTTGAAATTAAATTGAACTTGTTGTGTTATTTGTTAATTGCTGCTAAATTGCTAAAAAGGGGAGGAGTGTAATAGAGTGTCTTCATGTGAAAGAACAGCTACTGATTAGGAACATTATTTGCACCTGTGCTGATTACCGATATCCCCTGCACTGCGCTGTCTGTGTCGGTTTATATGTGAAGTCTACCAGTAAAGACCTATGTTTGAAAGCTCACCCAAGTTAGCCTCACGTGGCCAGACTATAGACGAATCCACAGACGCGCTCGTGTATATCACTGCGTGGATATGAGTCTGGTGCTTCTATGAGGACGTTTTTTTCAAAAATGGCTCGACACGCAATTGGTTAGACCTACAACTAACTAACAATTACAGTCTCCCAAATTTGAATAAAGGTCACCCCAGACTTCGGGAGATGGATTCACAACGGAGCGGTGCCAGACCCAAATCGCAGAGGGCTTTTTTTTTTTTTTTGCACTGGCAGATTCGTCTGGTCCCAGGCTACACCCAAGTGTGGTTATTGAGTGTCACCAGTATATTACAGTAATTCATTAATTAGTCGATCAATTTAACTCAGAGAGTGTACAAATGAAACCATGGTTCCCTTTGCACACTCTCTGAGTTAAATGAACACTGAGGATTTTACTGTGTAACCGTCAGTGGTGGAAAGTAACTAAGTACATTTACTTAAGTACTGTACTTAAGTACAATTCTGAGGTATTTGTACTTTACTTGAGTATTTCCAATTTCCAATACTTTTACTTCTACTCCACTACATCTCAGAGGCAAATATTGTACTTTTACTCCACTACATTTACTTGAAAACTTTAGTTACTAGTTACTTTTCAGATATAAATTATGATATAATGAAACACACATTAACCACTTTAAACCTATTTTAAACCTAGGCTATTTGAAAATAGCCGATCTACAAGCTCACAACGCGTCGCATCGCGACGCGTTGTGAGCTTGTAGATCGGCTATTTTCAAATATTTAGTACTTTTACTTTTGGTACTTTAAGTACATTTTGATGCCAATACTTTTGTACTTTTACTAAAGTAAATTTTGAATTCTGGACTTTTACTTGTAACAGAGTATTTTTATATTGCAGTATTGGTACTTTTACTTAAGTAAAGAATTTGAGTACTTTTTCCACCACTGGTAACCGTGACCATTGGACGGACACCGCTTAGAATTGCGGCCACTTTGCAAATAGTAATCATTTCCAAAATAGATCCACAGTACAGTATATTACACTGTAATGCTTTGTTTCATCTTCTTTCCGTGACCATACACACAGTGGCACTGTGGTGTTCAGCCACGCCACACTGGGGACATTGTGACATAGGTTTTGAAAAGGTCACGGGTGGGCGGGAGACCTATAGATGACTCATCCTTGCCTCTCAGGTCAGACCCAACTGTCAGCCTGGTCTGGTAGCATTATACGAATGAGTGTTCTTTAAAAAAATATATATATCTTTTACGTGCTGTATGTACAGTACAGTTGGGGGCGGCAGTGGCTCAGAAGGTAAGAGCGGCCGCTTGGGAATCGTAAAGGTTCCTGGTTCGATCCCCGGCTTAGCGTTGAAGTGTCCTTGAGAAAGGCACTGAACCGGCGAACCCCCTAACTGTTCCCGGTGAGCGGGTTTGTGCCGTGCATGGTTTCCTCCTCCAACGGTGTGTGAATGTGTGCGGATGGGTGAGTGCCGCGCTACGAGCTTGTAGATCTGCTATTTTGTTTTAATCCCTGGCACAAAATATTTTTGAGATGGCAGGGGTCCGCAGCCAAATACATTTTGGGGGTCCTTGACATGAAAAAGTTTGAGAACCAGTGCTGTAAATGCACCATTTACCACTTTAATTTTAACGAGTACATCTAAACAAGCCAGAATAGAATGCAGGTTACAATTCAGCAGACGCTGTGGCTAGTTAACACCGTCGCTAGCAATTGGGGAGTGGTGAAAGATTTGTGGAAAACGACCATCACGAGAGGAACAGTCTTCGTTGGTCAATGCGTTTTGGAGTGGCTATTGCTTCAACAGCAACTATCGTTGCTACAAGGTCATGGGATCAAAAGCTGTTGCACATTTTAGCCCTTACACAGCCTTTCTTGGCAACAACATATACAGTAGCGTTACTGTCGGTCGGAAAACTTGCATCTCCTTCGCAATGTTGTGAGCTTGTAGATGGCCTATTTTCGCTCCAAAAATGTATAATAATAAACATTTTGAATGTACAAAATAGTGACTCCATGTTGAAAGTGGTTAAGACTGTAGGTTTTATATTTTTTTTTACGAATGAACCGTATTAAAAGGTGCTGTAAGTGTTAAATATCTCTATATAGGTAAAGAGCTACAGTATAGAGCAGGGGTCTTCAACGTTTTCAGGCGAAGGACCCCCTAGCTGAGAGAGATGAAGCAGGGACCCCCTACTCTATATTGTATAAAATTGGGTTTCAGATTATACTTTTTTTGTTTACTTGGTCTGCTCTTTTTTGACTCTACACCTATACCTCTTTGCCAAAAATAGCCGATTTACAAGCTTGTAGATCTGCTATTTTTGTCTAAAGTTCTCCTCAGAAAAGTGATGCTAGGGTTCAAGTGGTTAATGTAAAAAAATAAAAATCATATCACAAAGATTTGGCGGACCCCCTGTAGTAACTCTGAGGACCCCCTAGGGGTCCCGGACCCCCTGTTGAAGACCCCTGGTATAGAGTGTAAAGAGATGGAGAGCCTTCACCTCTCCATCTCTTGAGTCTTTAGTGAGACAGAAAAAAGCATTTTCAGGGCAGAAAACCAATTTCAGAGACAGGACTCAGACGAAACTGGAAGTGGAACACTACAACTTTGAGACAGATAAATGAGTTCTCTCTCCAGATTGGATGAAATTGGCAACCGACAGCACCTGCAAATGTATTTTCTGTTCACTAAAGAGATGGGGAGACGGAGAGACCCCCGTTAGTAAACAAACACTCTTTAATAGCAATGATTACTATCAGAATATAGAGCTTTAACTTTTTAACACAAAAAGTTTGGTTTTAACCGAAAAATACCACTTATAGCCAGTGGTGTAAAGTAACTAAGTACATTTACTCAAGTACTGTACTTAAGTAAAATGTTGAGGTACTTTTACTTTACTGGAGTATTTCCAATTATCAATACTTTTACTTTTACTCCACTACATCTCGGATCCAAATATTGTACTCTTTTACTCCAAGTATTTGAAAACTTTAGTTACTAGTTACTTTTTAGATATAAATTATTATATTATGAAACATACATTAACCACTTCAGCCTTATTTTATACCTAGGCTATTTGAAAATAGCAGATCTACAAGCTCACAACGTGTCGCATCGCGACGCGTTGTGAGCTTGTAGATCTGCTATTTTCAAACATTTTATTACTTTTACTTTTGGTACTTTAAGTACATGTTGATGCCAATACTTTTGTACTTTTACTTAGGTAAAGAATTTGAGTACCTTTTCCACCACTGCTTGTAGCATCTTTAACAAGCTTGTGATTCAATAATAACTATTGGATCCATTGCAGGTTTGTTTTAGCATTGCCTGAAATGCAGCTTGTACTTTTTTTTTTACTGAATGAGCTACTAAGGAGATATTTGTTTTTGACTGTTTCAATGACTTCCGATGTAGCAATTATGTGGATTAACAAGCCATGATTTACATTTAAAAACATAGGTACAGCCAGGGGCGTCACGGCCATTCACTGTGCGTACGACGCGACACCCTCACTCTCACAGATCTGTGATGTCGTACCCCCCACTTTTTGAAAGAAAATACCTATAAAAGGTGTTTTTGATAATAAATCGGTAAAATCAGGCAAAAATAAAAATTTACCTAAATCCTAATCCTAACCCTAAAACCGAAATAAAGTAACCAAAACACGAAAAAAAACTAACAAAATCCGCCCAAAAAAAACGCAAAATGTTGAAAATCCAAAATTTGTTTACATTTGACAGTTACAAATGTTTTTCACGATTTTTCTAAAATAGCAGATCTACAAGCTCATAGCGCGGCACTCGGTGCCGCGCTATGAGCTTGTATATCTGCTATTTTTGAATAGCCAAAGTGTAAAATAAGGGGTATAGTCCACCGAAAGTCCATCCCCCCCACCTTCTGAGAGCCCGTGACGTCCCTGGGTACAGCGGGACATCATTTAGCAATTTCACGATATTCTCTTGACTTTCTAACGTTGACTATTGCGCAGTGTGTTTTCCATCTTGCAGCAAGGAGAATCCTCTGTAATTACGCCGATCTTAAAAATCTATTTTCAAAAGCCCCCACTGTAATTTTCTCCTATTATACTTATTAAATATTAAATTCAATGATTGCGATTTTAGGGGAACCATGTGAAACTAATCTACCGAATGAAATGCCCCAATTATACCATTTATGAATATCATATCAATTATTCATTTAGCTCAAGGATCCTGCTGTGCTACCAAGGGCTATTTTCCATAGCAAAATTCTCCTTCCATTAGGATGATGTTGTGTTATTTGCAGACATGGTCATGTGGGCCTGTTTTCCATGCAACGACCCTCCGGGGTGTTTAATGAATGACATTTCTAAACAAGGAGTTTTGTATGTTTGAATGTATGCAGGGGGCAAAGTTGGTTTTTCAACTTGCTAATACAGTCATAATAATTTGTCCTCCAACGTTGTTCCCCCAGAGCGTGTTTCATAATTAGCAAGCGTTAGGATCCCCGTGAGTGCCAAGGCGTGCAATAACAGTATAATTGTCGACTCTTGATAATTCCCTGTACACGACTCTGATAATTATCTATAATTTTTCAGTTTTGACCGCCAAAATCAACAAGCCAATAGAACATATTGCTGTGTTGTGTTAAGTCTAACAATGGTAAAGTTGGTATTTGAAGATTGCTATCTTATACGTACAGCGATTGTTGCTTAAAGGGACACTTCACCCCAAAAAAAACTAAAACAATTGTTTCAATGGATTAGTCACCCCATGGAGACTTGAATTCATGGATATTTTTTAGTTTTTGTCTCATTCCTAAGACAATAATTTGATGAACAGCGGAAAAACTAAAAAAATATCCATGAATTGAAGTCTCCATGGGGTGACTAATCCATTGAAACAATTTTTTTTGGGGGTGAAGTGTCCCTTTAACAACTTGAACCTTATCGTCCCTATTCTCGGCATGTCATAATAGGCGAACGTAATAACAGATGGCGAAAACAACAGATCTACAAACTCACAGCCTCGTAGATTGGCTGTTTTCTGTAAAGATATTTGGTGTACAGGGAGGAAATGAAGGGGCCAATGATGGTAGCCTGGCATCAGTGGTGGAAAGTAACTAAGTACATTTACTTAAGTACTGTACTTAAGTACAATTTTGAGGTATTTGTACTTTACTTGAGTATTTCCAATTTCCAATACTTTTACTTCTACTCCACTACATCTCAGAGGCAAATGTTGTACTTTTACTCCACTACATTTACTTGAAAACTTTAGTTACTAGTTACTTTTCAGATATAAATTACGATATAATGAAACATACATTAACCACTTTAAACCTATTTTATACCGAGGCTATTTGAAAATAGCCGATCTACAAGCTCACAACGCGTCGCATCGCGACGCGTTGTGAGCTTGTAGATCTGCTATTTTCAAATATTTAGTACTTTTACTTTTGGTACTTTAAGTACATTTTGATGCCAATACTTTTGTACTTTTACTCAAGTAAATTTTTAATTCTGGACTTTTACTTGTAACAGAGTATTTTTATATTGCAGTATTGGTACTTTTACTTAAGTAAAGAATTTGAGTACTTTTTCCACCACTGACAAGGATACACCCCCTGGAGGACCCCAGTCACTGAAGTATATAGGGCATTGGTTCTCAAAGTGGGGTCCGGGGACCCCCAGGGGCCCTTAGGGGGTACCAGGGGGTCCCCAGCTAAATTTGTTAATAAAGCGTTCAATCATTTTAAGCCCTTTATCCATATTTTATACTTTGGCTATTCAAAAATAGCAGATATACAAGCTCATGAGTGCTATGAGCTTGTAGATCAGCTATTTTTGAAAAATCGTGAAAATTGTGCAAATCTTTTGAATATATATATATTTTATCTTTATATATATATATAATCTTTACTTCTGGGGGTCCCTGGAACAAAATATTTTGAGATGGGGGTCCGGAGCCAAATACATATAATTTTGGGGGTCCTTGACATGGAAAAGTTTGAGAACCACTGTTTACCGCTGGGTTTAAGTATTGCATTCTCTTTTATTACCTGAAAGTAAAAGAAAATTGATTACAGAAGCCGTTTAATTTTTTTTTGAGAGGTCACTTCTGGGAGTACTTTGAAAATTAAGGCAATGAAAACATGCCTAACTCCTCTCATGCTTTGTGATTAGCCACGAGTGCCAAGTGGAGCTGGCTGCGTGACGTGGGGCAGTCTCTCAGGCTGACAGTATCATCAGACAGCGTTCCAGAGCACAGTCAAACAGCCAGACAGATGGGGATTACACACCATCTGCTGGTGCTGAGAAATGCCCTTTCAAAGGAGAAGGAGACATCAAAGATTCTGTATCCGCAAGTCATGCAAAGCTGTCCGAAAGCGAAGCTTTACTTGAATGAAACTCCCAATTAACCACTTGAAACCCAGTGTGTCCCTATTCTGGGGGTGAACATTCGGTGAGAATAGCCGATCTACAAGCTTTTTTGACGAAGGTATTTAGTGAAAACAGGACGGGGCCTAGTATAGAGCCCTGGGGAACTCCAGTCAACTAAGTATAGGGTTTAAGTAAAGGATTCAATGTCGGGGCGTCTAGGTGACGTAAAGGGCACGTTCTTGCCCACGGTTCCTTCCTACTAGGCTGAGCGCTCCAATGAACACAATCGGCTCTGTGCATAACTGTAGTCCCAGGTTTATAGTAGCTGTTTTCTGTTCCAGTTCATTTTCCCATAGCTTTGCTTGCTTGACTCGACAGCATATTTGAACTGTAAACCCATGTGAAGGTGTCATATGTGCAGTGGTGTAAAGTAACTAAGTACATTTACTTAAGTACTGTACTTAAGTACAATTTTGAGGTATTTGTACTTTACTTGAGTTTTTCCAATTTCCAATACTTTTACTTCTACTCCACTACATCTCAGAGGCAAATATTGTACTTTTTACTCTACTACAATTATTTGAAAACTTTAGTTACTAGTTACTTTTCAGATATAAACTATGATATAATGAAACATACATTAACCACTTTAACCCTATTTTATACCTAGGCTATTTGAAAATAGCAGATCTACAAGCTCACAACGCGTCGCATCGCGACGCGTTGTGAGCTTGTAGATCGGCTATTTTCAAATATTTAGTACTTTTACTTTTGGTACTCGAAGTACATTTTGATGCCAATACTTTTGTACTTTTACTCAAGTAAATTTTGAATTCTAGACTTTTACTTGTAACAGAGTATTTTTATATTGCAGTATTGGTACTTTTACTTAAGTAAAGAATTTGAGTACTTTTTCCACCACTGGATGCGATGTAAAAGTGGTCACAGCACTCACGTGTAATCCCATCAAACTTTCAGATGCTGTTTTCCTCCCAGTGTGGAAGAAGAAGGTTTAGGATGGATGTTTGTTTACTGAGATCTCTCGCTCTTGAAATATATACCTTGTGTTTTATGTTTACGTGTTGTCCCCCAAACCCCACCTCCAGTCGCAGAGGGAGCGCTCCTTATAATCAAGCTCAATGCTTGATAGCTCAGCTGTATCCCTTCAAGCCTAAGTTCTGCTCCGCTGCGCGAAGGTGTTGCGCGCAGAGAACGGCCGAGAACAGCAGACCTCCAAGCTCACACCGTGATGTGCGCTTGTATGTCGGCTGTTCTCGGTGTGCAATACATTGTGTCTTGCCAGGGCGCGCCTCACTAGCCAACACACAATTGAATGAACTGAAACCAGCGCTCCCCAAAACAACAGGTTTGGGGATCTGTTGGGAATTGATTACATGAAACCGGCACCTGCGGGTGCAGTCCCAATGTTTGTAAACAAATAATCTGTCTGTATGTCGCTGCACTAGCGACGCCTACAGGGTGGTCGGGGGGCGCCTGTTCAGCAGGGAGCGGTACTGGGAGGGATAGCCTGTTCCTCCACAGGAGTTACACGCTCACTGTCCGGTGACAAGAAGCAGAGTGTGTATCGGAGGATACATGTGGTTGTCTACACCCTCCCTCCAAGATGACTTGGTGGTCACAGGGACTATATAAACATGGAGGTTTGTGTTTAGTACTTTCAAGCGAGGTTGGCGTCTCCTGATAACTTCCTGTATACACCTAGAGTGTTTACAGTATGCTCTACTATCAACCAGTGGTGGAAAAAGTACTCAAATTCTTTACTTAAGCAAAAGTACCAATACTGCAATATAAAAATACTCTGTTACAAGTAAAAGTCCAGAATTAAAAATTTACTTGAGTAAAAGTACAAAAGTATTGGCATCAAAATGTACTTAAAGTACCAAAAGTAAAAGTACTAAATATTTGAAAATAGCCGATCTACAAGCTCACAACGCGTCGCGCTGCGACGCGTTGTGAGCTTGTAGATCTGCTATTTTCAAATAGCCTAGGTACAAAATAGGTTTAAAGTGGTTAATGTAGGTTTCATTATATCATAGTTTATATCTGAAAAGTAACTAGTAACTAAAGTTTTCAAGTAAATGTAGTGGAGTAAAAGTACAATGTTTGCCTCTGAGATGTAGTGGAGTAGAAGTAAAAGTATTGGAAATTGGAAATACTCAAGTAAAGTACAAATACCTCAAAATTGTACTTAAGTACAGTACTTGAGTAAATGTACTTAGTTACTTTCCACCACTGACTATATAAACATGTAGGTTTGTGTTTAGTACTTTCAAGCGAGGTTGGCGTCTCCTGATAACTTCCTGTATACACCTAGAGTGTTTACAGTATGCTCTACTATCAACCTTACACATTCTACTTCCCTGAGAACAAATGACTTAAATGCAAGGTTTTGAAACTTCTGTAGGATTGTGCAGAATTTAGGTTCCTAAATACATGTGTTCATACAGCTGAGTGTCTGCAGCTACTAACTTTGGGAAAAGTAATATTGAGAAGACCACCGGTCTATGTATGGGCTAACAGGGCTAACTAAAAGCTAGCGAAATGTAACAAAAATACATTTTTAAACAGCAGAACTTTGGTTCGAGCGTATCAGACTTACCCTCCTGCCCTTGGTTCCTCTGACGCCAACAACGCCCCTCGACCCAGAAGGCCCCTGGATATGAGGAAATGTATATTCTTACAATAATGGCTACGCCAGATTATGAGAGATACACCCGAAGGACAGCCAATAGTCTTACTTTCATCTTAGCGTCAATAGCTACGATGAAAGTTAAGATGCGCACGTACAGTACATATAAGAAGCAGGCATGCATATGATATGCATATAAGAGCCATTATGCGGTGTCTTTACACATTTTCTTTATTCTAACCACTTAGGCTGAAGCTCAGAATTGCACATCATCATAGGTTAACCACTTAATATCTATTTAAAAACTCTAATCATGTGGATCACAGACTTAATGTGGCCAGCCTGATTCATTCATCTATGAATACAGCACATCGCAACGCACTGTGAGCTTGCAGATCTACTATTTTTGCTATTTTGGATTTTTTTTTTTTTACCTATAATGATCATCTAATCAACTAAATCAATCAGTCTGATTAACCACTTAACTCTGTATTATACTTCATCGTACAATGGTGGCGTACAAAAATATATTAATTTTTTTAACCGGGAGATTTTAGCGTTGGCTATTCAAAATAGCAGATATACAAGCTCACAGCGCATCACTTCTTGAAAGTACTGATTTAGAAGGCGTTTGTAGATTCGGCCTCAGGTCTTAATGAGTTCATGTTCGTTCATTAGTCGTATTTGAGGCAAACGTTGAAATAATGGTGAAAGCTCAATGAGATGATAACAATTCCAGTTACAAACTCACTGGTATGCCTGGCGGTCCGGTGGGTCCGCTCCCTCCAGGTGTTCCGGGATGCCCCTGATGAAGAGAGCAGAAACATGACCCTCAAAAATAATATCTGCATAATTCTGTCATAAAAAAAAAAAGAAGCTTCAATCCATAACTTTTTTTCTTGTCCTACCCGGGATTCAATTCCGGATCGTCCACTTAACCACTTAAACCCCAGCCTCCATATTGTGGGGAAAGCTTTCACTGAAACTAGCAGATCGACAAGTTCACGACGCATCGCGTTGCGACGCATTGTGAGCTTGTAGATCTGCTATTTTCAGTGAAAGCTTTCCCCACAATAACAGAAAAAAGTTAAGGCTCCGGTCAACCATATGGGGTTTAAATGGTTAAGCGAGCGCTGAAGTTTATACTGTTGAATTATACCGGAGGAGAGCTCATTCGGGAAGGCAAGATATTTCCCTTTGAATTTCAAGCAATGTCTCTCGTCAACCAGTAGGTGTCCTACATGATCTAAACGTCTGAATGAAACCACCTCCCATCACTGTATTTGTTGTTATTTATATTGTATTAATATATTCTACTAATTCTACCATACAGAATTGGTTAAAAGAACATCGTTGTTTTTTAAATCAACAAAAGAAAGTTATGGATTTCAGCTTTAAATACCATATGTAGCTGTCACGTGAAACTTTGAAACTAATTAAACTTTCTATATATAATAGGGTGCTAAGGTTTGTACATTAGTCCTAAAACAGGTAAGCGAGAATAGCAGATTTCCAAAGCCGGTTTTGGATTTATGCAGAAAATAAGACCTGTTGTTAACAAGAGCCTAGGAGAGTTTCACATTTTGGAGTCAATTCTGAAGCCGGTTATGTGCTTAGATTAATTACGTGTGTTCAACATCATAAAAAGTCTGCTGAGTTGGGGAGATTATCTTGTCGCAGGAAAATGTGTTAATATCATAAGTCTATGTTTGCTACAGAGCTTATTTTCTCATTTAATCCAAAACCCAGTTCCACTGGATATCAGCGGAGGGAGTTAAAAGGTGCTGTGAGTGATATCTTTTGATTAAACCAAAACGATTTTTGTTAAAAAGTCCATTCTATATTAAATCACTGCTGGAATGGAATCCTGTAACATGTACGACACGCTCCAATGACTGGCTCACACTAAAGGTCACCAATATAAAGACTGAAATGGGGGAAAACTGCCTTTTGTTTTAGTGCCTCAACCACTTGGAATGACCTACAGCTTAAATTAAAGATCTGTTCTCCCATAACATTATGGTCAATTTAAAATCTTTGATTGCAGACCTACCCACACATGTCTGCAACTTGCTTTTAAACTTGTGTTTAAGATGGGGGAAAGTTTCTGTTTTGTTTTGTTTTATCACTGATGTGAATACTGATGTGAATATGAAATTGTACTGTGATGTATCTCGACGACACTGCAAATTAATGATCTATTCTCAATGTCTTTCGAGAATAAATAAAGGTTTGAATGGAAATGACAATTTGAAATGACTATCGTTGCTGTAATGGGTTTGTCCCGTCTCTCCAGCGCTTTCATGAACAGAAAATACATTTTCAGGTGGGTCACCAACATTGTCCAGTCAGGAGAGATAACCCATTCATCACCTTCAAATTTTATAGTGGTCCAGTTCCATATTTATTTGCTCTCACTTGTTTAGTTTCATCACTTTCCAATTTCACATGTTTATCCTGTATCCTGTGTGAGTTCTCTCTTCTGATTGGATGAAATGAGTATCCCATTTACTAAAAAGCTGTAGAGACTGGGAAGTACCGCCGTTACTAAAGAAACACACTATAGCTATTGATTAACACAGCACCTTTAACCCAATCAATCCGGGAACGCTGGCTATTCAAAAATAGCAGATACACAAGCTCATGAGCTTGTAGATCTGCTATTTTTGAAAAATCATGACAATTTGTGCAAATCTTTGAATATATATATATTTTTAAAGCGAACATTTGTAACTCAAATCTTTGCTTCTGGGGGTCCCTGGAACAACATAATTTGAGATGGGGGTCGGCGGCCAAATACATATAATTGTGGGTGGTCCTTGACATGAAAAAGTTTTGAGAACCACTGAAATAAACATACGTTTTTCAGAAACCTGCTTCTGTAAAATCCCCAAAAGCAAAGATTTGAGTTGCAAATGCTCGCTTTCAAAATACAGTATATATATTCAAACTAAAGATTTGCAAAAAAATAAATCACGATTTTTCCAAATAAATTGCAGATCTACAAGCTCACTCAGTGCCGCGCTATGGGCTTGTATTGTATGTCTGCTATTTTTGAATAGCCAAAGAAATCTAAAAATGACACAGATGCGTTCCCGGTCTTAATGGGTAAAGTACAGTAAGAGGTCATCCCTGTAGCACTCTACTCACTGACCACCAGCGATCATCATCTCTGTTTGATAGGTATTGTTAGAGCTACATCATCACATTAGCTACTGTACATGGAGGACATTTGAACCACTTTCAACCCGCCGCCGTGCATGTTTTTGGGCATGTCGACATTTTGTCAACGCTGTTGGGCAGAAACCATTCTACATGTTTGTGTGAATCAATGCCTTACTTGATCATACTACAACTACAGCGTCACACAAAAGCATCTATTTTTGAACGATATTCAAATATAGAGAAAATGGCAGATCTACAAGTTCACGATGAGCTTGTGAGCTTGAAGATCAGCTATTTTTCAATATTTCAATGCAACGCCGTCATGCGACGAAGTATAAGATAGGGCTTAAGTGATAAACCACTTAAAACCCTGTTCACTTCCTTGACCAGGGTCACCAAGAGGTCTGTACTTGGCGGCCCACTCTCTTCTGTCTCAGCCCCCCAAAAAAAGCGCTTGTAGATCTGCAACTTTTTTCAGAATGTTACGCCTATTATGGCATGCCATAATGCCGTTTAAAAGTGGTTAAAGTGGCCTCTCAATAGAAGCCTTTTCAATCCCTCAAATACACACACCCTACCCAATACCCATATAGACTTTCACACCCCTGCGTAAGAGAGACGGGGTCCAAACTTACTCCTTACCATCGCCCCCTTTTCCCCTGCCGGCCCGGGGAAGCCTGTGTCCCCGCGGTCCCCCTGAAGAAACCAGACATCCTCGTTAGAAGAATAATAGCCCACCAAAAAATAAATCAACACATCAACTTTCGCAAAAAAATGGATTTACGACAAAGTAGGACAAAGAGAGGCGCCCGCTAACCTTTTCTCCAGCGGTGCCCGTCTCCCCAACAGGCCCGATGAAGCCAAGCAGACCCTGTTGGAGCAAAAAATG
This sequence comes from Gymnoscopelus braueri, assembly GCF_963280865.1. Lineage (NCBI taxonomy): Eukaryota > Metazoa > Chordata > Actinopteri > Myctophiformes > Myctophidae > Gymnoscopelus > Gymnoscopelus braueri. The sequence goes on along the minus strand of NC_137608.1, from coordinate 45,041,689 downwards.
GGAAAGTATGGCGTCTTGATTTTCACATCCTTCTTATGATTCTTTTGAGATGTTTATCGTTTATTTTTTTTATAATCGTCTACAGAGCTGTAGGGTATCAACAACAAAACTCTCTCTCTCTCACACAAACACACACACACACACGCGCGCACACACACACACACACACACTTTTAAAAAAAATATTATAAATAAGGAAAAAGAGAAAGAAAAGCCTTTACCCTCTCGCCAAGCTTTCCAATCTCGCCACTTATTCCGGTCTCGCCCTGCAGCAGAGGAGCTAATTAGCATATTATAAACGTATTCATGCTACTGCTTTTTTCAGCTTGAGTCATTACAGTGTAAAATGTGCTTAGAGGCTCGTTCCCTGTGGCGGCGGAAGGGAGTATTAACATCTAATTTACACACATTTGGGATGATACATTATCATTAAAAAAAAGTTTTGCGGGGAGGAAGAGTGTGTTCTGTTAACCCTTTAAGACCTGGAACTGTGTCATTTTTAGATTTGAGCTAAAAAGCATTATTTTACACTTTGGGCTATTCAAAAATAGCAGATATACAAGCTCATAGCGCGGCACCGAGTGCCGCGCTACGAGCTTGTAGATCTGCTATTTTTGAAAAATCGTGAAAATGTGTGCAAATCTTTGAATATATATATTCTTAAAGCGAACATTTTTAACTCAAATCTTTGCTTCTGGGGGGTCCCTGGAACAAAATATTTCGATGGGGGTCCGCGGCCAAATACATATCATTTTGGGGGTCCTTGACATGAAAAAGATTGAGCACCACTGATATAGAAACAAGATCTTAATGGGTTAAAGAGGGGAGTGTGTTTTTCGGCGGTCGGTGCGTTTGCTCATTAGGTCTGACCTTGAGTCCCTCTGGGCCTGTCTTCCCGGGGAACCCCTGCCTCCCCGGCCTGCCCTGAACAGAAAGAGAAAATGACACGCCGTACCGCAGATCGCCAGCATAGACAACAACAAAGTCGCTCTTTACAGTAAACGTGCAAATGTATACAGTAATACATGGTCCAACGACCATGTTGTACAACACAAAAACAGGTATTTTCTACTGAGCATAATTCAGATATTATTAGGCAGATTTTTTTTCGTAAATGTATGCCCTACTTGTTCATACTACAGTATCACATGAAAGTATCAAAAGCAGCAGATCTACACGTTTTGAGCTTGTAGATCTGCTACTTTGGCTATTTTTGAATTTGAATCCTGAAAAGTAGCTGTTTTGGACAGATGAGGTCTCAAAATGACTACTTTTAAGCACATAAATGAACACAAAAAAAGCGTGTTCTGCCAATATATGATAAACAAGTCCTGGTACTTAATTTTGGGAAAGTGAAACTGCATCCATCATATATTATCGGTGATGGAAATTCTCTTCAGCTTGTTCGTACAGTATATGCAGTGGTGGAAAAAGTACTCAAATTCTTTACTTAAGTAAAAGTACCAATACTGCAATATAAAAATACTCTGTTACAAGTAAAAGTCCGGAATTAAAAAAATACTTGAGTAAAAGTACAAAAGTATTGGCATCAAAATGTACTTAAAGTACCAAAAGTAAAAGTACTAAATATTTGAAAATAGCAGATCTACAAGCTCACAACGCGTCGCGATGCGACGCGTTGTGAGCTTGTAGATCGGCTATTTTCAAATAGCCTGGGTATAAAATAGGGCTAAAGTGGTTAATGTATGTTTCATTATATCATAGTTTATATCTGAAAAGTAACTAGTAACTAAAGTTTTCAAGTATATGTAGTGGAGTAAAAGTACAATATTTGCCTCTGAGATGTAGTGGAGTAGAAGTAAAAGTATTGGAAATTGGAAATACTCAAGTAAAGTACAAATACCTCAAAATTGTACTTAAGTACAGTACTTGAGTAAATGTACTTAGTTACTTTCCACCACTGACAAGTCCTGGTACTTAATTTTGGGAAAGTGAAACTGCATCCATCATATATTATCGGTGATGGAAATTCTCTTCAGCTTGTTTGTACAGTATATGCTAAGTGGGATTTTGAGACATTTTGAATGAATGGAATCGGTAGCTCCAGCTCCTCGATCACAGAGCACCAGATGCAACAGATAGATCTGATGGACAATATTTGGATAACTGATTGCCAAAACAAACAAACAAAAAAAAACACTCATTTTGAGAAATTCAAAGAGCTGATAAAACCCATCAATACCAAAAAAGACAGGCAGTTACTGCATCAAAGACTGCTTTTTACTCCCCAAAAAAAGCCTGGGCCAAGTGTGTACAGTATTATTTCCAGATATCATGTGCGGGGGGTTGCACATTGGGAGACGTCAGTGCTGCCAAATGCAGAGGTCAGTCTGGATGACTTTCATTGGACTCATCTAGTGCTATTGTTTAACCTCGGGCGAGCTCCAGGCAAACTCAGCATGGAGACTCCGATGGGACTCTAACAGGGTGGCTCTGTACCAGCATGCAGCATGGTCAATTCAAAAGCAAGGCTCAAAATCACATGGTTGGTCTGCTTGTGTTATTGATTACCAGAAAAATAAATACATTTCTCTATGCTGGAGAGACTTTACGACACGAACCCTAAGCGATCGGTGCATAACTGTAGTCCCGGAGTTCTCGAAGGAGGTATACCCTTTTCCTGTTTCTGCAAGGTTAGGGTTAGGGTTAAGGACAGGGTTAGGCATAGTGTTTGTGAGGTTAGGGTTAGGGTGTAGGTTAGGTTTAAGCATAGTTTTGGTTAACCCATTGATACCTGGAAAGCATCTGTGTCACTTTTAGATTTCTTTAGGCTATTCAAAAATAGCAGATATACAAGCTCATAGCGCGGCACCGAGTGCCGCGCTACGAGCTTGTAGATCTGCTATTTTTGAAATTTCGTGAAAATTATTTTTTTACATTTTTTTCCGAAAAACTGTTAGGATTTAGAAAATGTTTAGAAGCGGCCTCAGGTCTTAATGGGTTAAGTTAAATTATGACCGAAAGAATAAGATTGTGGATACAAGCGGCCAAAATGAGTTTTCTCAGACGGGTGGCCGGCCCTCTCCCTTAGAGATAGGGTGAGAAGTTCAGTCATCCGTGAGAGACTCGGAGTATGACCGCTGCTCCTTGACTTGGAAAGGAGCCAGCTTAGGTGGTTTCGGGCATCTAGTGCGGATGCCTCCCCGAGCGTCTCCCTAGGGGAGGTCCTTGCTGTGCAACGTCCCACTGGGAAGAGACCCCGTGGCAGATCCCCCAGGAGGAAGTTGCTAAAGTTGCTCTGGAAAGGGAAATCTTTGTTGGAACTGTTACCCCCGCGACCCGATTCCGGATAAGCGGTTGAAGATGGATGGAAGGTTAGGGTTCAGGCGCAACCTGGGCGACACACCAAAGGAAGAGGGAGTCCCTAGACGCCTCATTGGCCACTGGGGCCACACGTCAACGCCGGCTCTGTATTAACCCATTAAGACCTGAGAAGATTCTAAAAATGTCTTCTAAATCCTAACAGTTTTTTGAAAAAAAATCTAAAAAAAATATTTTCGAGATTTTTCAAAAATAGCAGATATACAAGCTCGTAGCGCGGCACTCGGGAATTATATGCCTGAGTCATATAGGTACATGAGACAAAAACTTTTTTATGTTTTATAATCATTACTGTTACCATCTTTGTAAGATACAGTGTTTTGGCATGAAAATGTTTAATTTTCATTCATTTTAAAGTATCCTTTATCATAACATTATGTCTGACATTTGTAACAAACCAAACCAAATATGGGCGGCCGCGATGACGCATTGCTCCAATGAACAGCAGCAGCCAATTGCGGTATCTACGTGTATCTATGCCTTCAAGAACCTCGGGACTTTTGCACAGAGACAATTCTAGGGCGAACATCCGGGGAAAACGGCAGAGCTTGTACAGTAGATTGGCTATTTTCACTCAAGTGTAGAGATTGGAACAGGGGGGGGGAAATTAGCGGACCAGGTATAGAGCCCTGGGTGGCTCCAGTCATTCGGTTTTAAGTGGTTAACTGGAAACACATAATAGTATAATCGATAAGGGTGTCTTTGCCGGCAGTCTACAACAGCCACTTGTTGGCATCTACAGCATTATCACACAAATTGTACTTCTCGGATATCCTGTGAAACAATGTCTGCGTTGGGTTAATGTGGCATTTCTCCACAAGAAATAATCCTAAAAATTTAACCAATATTTGTACTGTGTTTATCCCATTAAGACCTGTGTCATTTTTTGATTTCTTTGGCTATTCAAAAATAGCAGATATACAAGCTCATAGCGCGGCACTCGGTGCCGCGCTATGAGCTTGTAGATCTGCTATTTTTGAAAATGTGTGAAAAATTGTGAAAATCTTTGAATACATATCTTTTTTTAAGCGTTAGGATTTAGGGAAAAAAAAGTTTTAATCGGCCTCAGGTCTTAATGGGTTAAATTCTAAAAATGTCTGTGTATGGAGACTCAGAGCACATCTTGAGGAAAATGCAAGGTGTCATTTCATCATCCGTCGTGACAGTGATGAGCTTTTCGTGACCACGAGAAGCCCATAGCAATTTGCTAACCAATCTGGCTGATGCGAGTGCACAGTAAGCAATAGGACGTCTATATAAATAGCTCCGGAACAATAGAGTGATGCTCCTGCCAGCGACCTATCGCACACTACTGGCCATATTTATACCACTGATAGTATATATATATGGTAAGCCAAACATAAAGTTAGAACTCCAGACTCGTGGGCTCCTGGCGTGTCAGATGCGGTCTGGTGTGCGGGGCTGGTAACTGTCTGTGCTACTATTGCGTTTCCTGCAGTGGTGGACAGTAACTAAGTACATTTACTCGAGTACAATTTTGAGGTGCTTTTACTTTACCCTCTCCAGCTCTTTAATAAACAGAGAATACATTTTCAGGTGGGTTGCACATTGTCAGCCAATCAGGAGAGAGTACCCATTTATCAGCTTCTTCATTTATCAGCTTATATTTTATAATGTCACAGGTCCAATTGTGTCTGCCCATTTCTTTGTGTCATCACTTCCAATTTTGCTTGTTTTATCCTGAATCCTGTGTGAGTTCTCTCTCCTGATTGGCTTGGTATCCCGACATGTGATTTCTGTTTACCGAAGAGCTGGAGAGACATGGAGACTCCTGTTACTGAACAAACAACTCTATAGCAGTGAGTACTTTCAGAATATAGAGCTATTTAACAGAAAAAAATATCACTTACCCAACCTTTGAGTATATCATTATTTGTATACTTTATACTTTGATACTTTTGCAGAGGCAGATATTGTACTTTTTACTCCATTACAATTATTTAATATATTTAATTACTTTGAGATTTACATTATTATTACCCCTATTTTATACATTGGCTGTTAAAAATGTGCTCACAATGCGTCACATTGCGATACATTGTTGTGAGCTTGTAGATCGGTAATTGATAGTTTTTGAAATGTTTTAACTTTTTTTTTAATGGTGAAATGGGCCATTCATAATGAGTACAGTAAGAATATTTTGATGCCAATACTTTTCGTACTTTAACTCAAATTTAAAAAATAATAATACAGGCCTTTTACTTGTAACAGAGTATTTCTACAGTATATTGTGGTATTCTATTGGTACTTTTACTTAAGTAAAATAAATCTGAAAACGTCTTCCACCACTGCTTATTGCACACCAGTGGTGGAAAAAGTACTCAAATTCTTTACTTAAGTAAAAGTACCAATACTGCAATATAGAAATACTCTGTTACAAGTAAAAGTCCAGAATAAAAAATTTACTTGAGTAAAAGTACAAAAGTATTGGCATCAAAATGTACTGTACTTAAAGTACCAAAAGTAAAAGTACTAAATATTTGAAAATAGCCGATCTACAAGCTCACAACGCGTCGCGATGCGACGCGTTGTGAGCTTGTAGATCTGCTATTTTCAAATAGCCTAGGTACAAAATAGGTTTAAAGTGGTTAATGTAGGTTTCATTATATCATAGTTTATATCTGAAAAGTAACTAGTAACTAAAGTTTTCAAGTAAATGTAGTGGAGTAAAAGTACAATGTTTGCCTCTGAGATGTAGTGGAGTAGAAGTAAAAGTATTGGAAATTGGAAATACTCAAGTAAAGTACAAATACCTCAAAATTGTACTTAAGTACAGTACTTGAGTAAATGTACTTAGTTACTTTCCACCACTGTATATACAGTATAATGGTAAGACAAAGCTGAAGTTAAGACTCAGACTGGTGACAGATGCGGTGCGGTGTGTGGGTGGTACTGGAGGTGTGGCTACTATTGTGTTCCCTGATTGGTGTGCAGTCTTTATCCATGTGACATCCAAATGACACTCACCTCCAGTCCAGGAGGGCCAGCTGGCCCCGATGGCCCCTCATCACCCTGAAAGCACAACAATGGCTACTGGTCAGGACAGTTAGGATGGGTAAATACTACGCACAGTACAGTACAGTACAGTACAGTATGTGCAAATACTGTATACTGTAGCAAAGTGGTTCTCGCACATTTTCCATGTCAAGGACCCCCAAAAACTATATGCATTTGGTGGTGAATCCCCATCTGAAAATATGTTGTACCATATTTCTTTCAGAAATATCAGACATTCTGTGAGCTTTGTCTATTTTTCAGGCCAAGGACCCCTTAGCTGAGAGAGATATGAAGCAGGGACCCCCACTCAGTGGTGTAAAGTAACTAAGTACATTTACTTAAGTACTGTACTTAAGTACAATTTTGAGGTATTTGTACTTTACTTGAGTATTTCCAATTTCCAATACTTTTACTTCTACTCCACTACATCTCAGAGGCAAATATTGTACTTTTACTCCACTACATTTACTTGAAAACTTTAGTTACTAGTTACTTTGCAGATATAAACTATGATATTATAAAACATACATGAACCACTTTAGCCCTGTTTTATACCTAGGCTATTTGAAAATAGCAGATCTACAAGCTCACAACGCGTCGCATCGCGACGCGTTGTGAGCTTGTAGATCGGCTATTTTCAAATATTTAGTACTTTTACTTTTGGTACTTTAAGTACATTTTGATGCCAATACTTTTGTACTTTTACTCAAGTAAATTTTTTATTCTGGACTTTTACTTGTAACAGAGTATTTTTATATTGCAGTATTGGTACTTTTACTTAAGTAAAGAATTTGAGTACTTTTTCCACCACTGGTGAATGGGTGAATGTAATGCACGATCTATGTAAAGCGCTTTGGATAAAAGCGCTTTATAAATGCACCATTTACAGCTCTTATTCCCTCTACGCCAAACCTCTTTGCCAAAAATAGCCGATCTACAAGCGATGCGTAGTGAACTTGCAGATCTGCTATTTTCGGCAAATGGTCCACCTCCGAATAGGGATGCTATTGTTCAAGTGGTTAATAATAAAAATAACAAAAAAATCCTATCACACAAAGATTTGGCGGACCCCCTGTAGTAACTCTGAGGCAGTGGTGGAAAAAGTACTCAAATTCTTTACTTAAGTAAAAGTACCAATACTGCAATATAAAAATACTCTGTTACAAGTAAAAGTCCAGAATTAAAAATGTACTTGAGTAAAAGTACAAAAGTATTGGCATCAAAATGTACTTAAAGTACCAAAAGTAAAAGTACTAAATATTTGAAAATAGCCGATCTACAAGCTCACAACGCGTCGCGATGCGACGCGTTGTGAGCTTGTAGATCTGCTATTTTCAAATAGCCTAGGTACAAAATAGGTTTAAAGTGGTTAATGTAGGTTTCATTATATCATAGTTTATATCTGAAAAGTAACTAGTAACTAAAGTTTTCAAGTAAATGTAGTGGAGTAAAAGTACAATGTTTGCCTCTGAGATGTAGTGGAGTAGAAGTAAAAGTATTGGAAATTGGAAATACTCAAGTAAAGTACAAATACCTCAAAATTGTACTTAAGTACAGTACTTGAGTAAATGTACTTAGTTACTTTCCACCACTGCTCTGAGGGGTCCCGGACCCCCTGTTGAAGACCCCTGCATTAATTGATAAAAAGATTAATTTAATTATTATTTTAATTTATCTGGTGTAATACAAGACATATTTTCACATGTATTTTGAATGCACAAAAAAAGAACATTTCAAGCACTACTTTTAACCACATGCGTCCCTATTCTGGACATGTCATATTCATGATAGGCCAACATTCTGCAAAAATAGCAAATCTACAAGCTCACACAACGCGTTGTGAGCTTGTAGATCGGCTATTTTCAGCAAAGATATTTGGTGTACATGGAAAAAATGATGAGCTTGTAGATCGGCTATTTTCAGCAAAGATATGTGGTGTAGATGGAAAAAAGGATGAGCTTGTAGATCGGCTATTTTCAGAGAAGATATTTGGTGTAGATGGAAAAAAGGAGGAGAACTCTGATCAACGAAATATAGTCATTAAAAGTGCTCAAAGCACTTGAACTGTAAAATAAAGTAAACACTACAAATGGCTGTCTAGAATGAAGGACACGTGCACAGACAGTGGAATCAAATTATAAGAGTACATTAATAATAAATATAAGAATATTTAAGAGAAACAATCTGTGATCTGCCTTCCTGTTCTCCAAAAGATTGGAATGAGTATCGGCCTTGAAAACTCTATATCAGCCCAAACTCTAATCTACAAGCTCATGCTACGCGTTGTGAGCTTGTATAATCTATTTCCGGAGCGCGACAATCGTACGGTGAAGTATAAATCAAGACACACAATAAAGTGAACTCAAACCCACCTCCATCCCAGGTATTCCTCTTGGGCCAGGCAAACCCCTTAACCCTGGCTTCCCCTGAGGGCGACAACACAACACAACACGACACAAGCTTTTTACTGTTTCTACGTTGAGCAAGTGAGCTGCACAAGGATTGATATCCAGTAGGACGCTCAGTGGTGGAAAAAGTACTCAAATTCTTTACTTAAGTAAAAGTACCAATACTGCAATATAAAAATACTCTGTTACAATTAAAGGTCCAGAATTAAAAATTTACTTGAGTAAAAGTACAAAAGTATTGGCATCAAAATGTACTTAAAGTACCAAAAGTAAAAGTACTAAATATTTGAAAATAGCCGATCTACAAGCTCACAACGCGTCGCGATGCGACGCGTTGTGAGCTTGTAGATCTGCTATTTTCAAATAGCCTATGTATAAAATAGGGCTAAAGTGGTTAATGTATGTTTCATTATATTATAGTTTATATCTGAAAAGTAACTAGTAACTAAAGTTTTCAAGTAAATGTAGTGGAGTAAAAGTACAATGTTTGCCTCTGAGATGTAGTGGAGTAGAAGTAAAAGTATTGGAAATTGGAAATACTCAAGTAAAGCACAAATACCTCAAAATTCTACTTAAGTACAGTACTTAAGTAAATATACTTAGTTACTTTCCACCACTGAGTAGGATGCTACTATACATCAGTGGGATGCCACTATATACCAACCTTGGGTCCCTCAGGGCCATTCTGTCCTGGTGGGCCTATGTCTCCGGGGAAACCCTTCAGGGAAAAAAAATGCCAGAAAATGATTAACAATTCTCAGCACAGCAAAATAAATGTAGTTAAACAGCAGCTGGTAGTGGTGTGGTGTGGTGCATCTAAAGTTATACTTAGTTGCACGCGGGGTGTCGCACACCGAAAATAGCAGATCTACAAGCTCACAACGCGTTGCAGCGTGACGCACCCACACACAACTACAGTAAGTAAAATCAGGCTTAAAGTCAATGAGGAAATGCAGTTTACTTAGTTACTCTTACCTCGGGACCAAGAGGACCTGGTAAACCATCAGGGCCTTTATCACCAGGTTTACCCTAGAAAACATCCATCCGTCATAATTATTATCACATATCTCATGCCTCTGGGAGCTCTGTACTAGCCTGGAATCCAGGCTGATTCGCTACGTTCGTCTTTTTCTCACTTCGCTACTCAGTCTGGCCAGGGTCCTATTTGACTCGTATTTCCATTACGTAGGCAAGTCAGGAAGTGACTCGAAGTTTTATGCCCCACCCCTCCCCCCACAGACCAATCAGAAGACGCGGGTCGTTTTCTCCCGTTTGTGCACGGAGATAGGAGGCTTGTCAGACTGTGAAGCGAAGTGAGAAAAAAATAAACGGTGAACGTAGCAAGCAGTCTGGATTCCAGGCTAGCTCTTATACTGACTTATTATACACAGTGGGTGAAAAGATACAATATCACAAGCGAATCGATTCCTTGAATCGATTGCTAATCAGAGCTAATTTTGCCAGGCGACACCATGCGACAAAGTACTTGTATAAAATTGGGCTTAGGTGGTCAAAGTGCCAGTTCACAACTTAGGTTACAATGTTTTGAGAACATTTTGACACACACACGCACACGCACACGCACACAGTGTCCAGTATAAACAACGCAAGCTACAGTACAGGTCCGTCTTTAACCCCACCTGCCTCCGAAGCTCTTGCCACCTTCTGAATTCAGCTCCTATTTACAATAATTAGCGATTTAGGCATTTAGTGGCGTGTGCTTGTGAGCAAGTGTGAGATGGGAATAAGCAGAGTAAGCATGAACTCCAGTCAACAAACAAACAACAAGGTAAATAGTCACAGTAGTTGTTGAGTGGAGAGAGAACAACGTAGGGCCTCAGAGAAACTAGGATACCAGTTAAACAATGAACCTGTAGCATCTGTCTACATCTGCCTACAACATGGATTCTTACCAGTTGTGGGCGAGACCAAACAAATCTGAGTAACAAAAACATTTGTTCCATGGTCCTATCTATGTTTGTTCTAGTCTTACAGTGACCTCTATCCAACGGCACCTTTTGTTTTGTCATTATATACCGCCGACAATGCAGGAGCAGATCATTTTGCTCAACATTTGCGTTGGTGTGAACCATAGCGGCCGCTACCTCCTGAGCCTGCATGTGAGCCTGCGTGTGATCAGTGGTGGAAAAAGTACTCAAATTCTTTACTTAAGTAAGAGTACCAATACTGCAATATAAAAATACTCCGTTACAAGTAAAAGTCCAGAATTAAAAATTTACTTGAGTAAAAGTACAAAAGTATTGGCATCAAAATGTACTTAAAGTACCAAAAGTAAAAGTACTAAATATTTGAAAATAGCCGATCTACAAGCTCACAACGCGTCGCGCTGCGACGCGTTGTGAGCTTGTAGATCTGCTATTTTCAAATAGCCTTTGTATAAAATAGGGCTAAAGTGGTAAATGTATGTTTCATTATATCATAGTTCTGAAAAGTAACTAGTAACTAAAGTTTTCAAGTAAATGTAGTGGAGTAAAAGTACAATATTTGCCTCTGAGATGTAGTGGAGTAGAAGTAAAAGTATTGGAAATTGGAAATACTCAAGTAAAGTACAAATACCTCAAAATTGTACTTAAGTACAGTACTTGAGTAAATGTACTTAGTTACTTTCCACCACTGCGTGTGATCACACACAGTTTGATCGTTTCGGGTGTAAATGCCTGTGTCCTGAAACAAATGAATTTGTTTTACAATTACAATTTACAATGGAGGCGTTTAGCAGTATAGTTCTAGAGTGTTATATTATATATTATTTATTGTTGCATTGCCTGTTTTGTTTGTCCCAGACCAAGGACCACAATGGAAATAAGTCACTGACTTTATTGTGTTTTTAACCATTTCTGTGATAAGCATGCAAGGCGTTTTTCTTTTTACCATGACATCTAATAAATCATATCAAATAATCTATTAATTATAATAACTATACGATAGTTGTAGCCGACCTGAGGTAATGCCAGCTAGCCTACCAGAGAGCTATTCGTAATCATCTCCTCGTCTCCGTTAACCCTTTAAGACCTGAGGCGATTCTTTAAAAAAATCAAAATCCTAAATTTTTTTGGAAAAAAATCGAAACATTTTTTTTTCACGATTTTTCAAAAATAGCAGATCTACAAGTTCATAGCGCGGCACTCGGTGCCGCGCTATGAGCTTGTATATCTGCTATTTTTGAATAGCCAAAGACATCTAAAGTGACACAGATGCGTTCCAGGTATTAATGGGTTAATAACAAAACTTACCGAGGGCGAGTGAGACAGATTTCATCCCAGATGTCTTTCTGGTGGATTTTGATTGGCTGTCACGTGTATCTATCATTTATTAAATCACCCTGAAAGTGTTACAAATTATATCGTTTACGACTAATATCGTTGTCATTATATCTGTGGTGTGGACTGTGCTATCGACTTTAGTTTAGAACGATTTTTAAAACAACATATTTATATTTATCGTTATATATTTATCCGGACAAGTTTTAGAAAGAGGGTATCAAGTACTCTGTGCTGGATTTCTGTCACAGAATCTCTTTTTTACGATCACGACCAATTAACCATGACCGTTCCCCGATATTGTTCTAGAAATGAAGCTGTGAACTGGCACTTTAAAAGGTCACACTTTAAGAGGCGAAATCTCATTCATTGCATTGCAAAAACAATTAACAGTGACAACAGTGGTTGGTGTTTTTGCCTGGCCAGTGAAACTGGCAGTATAACAGATGTCTGGGCAGCTGATTTATGGATTCAGTGACTGCTTATGCACATTATAGCCAGTATTTCACTGACGGTGGGAAAATACCTGTGGTCCAGGTTTTCCGCGAGGACCTGGCAACCCTGGTGAACCTTGGATACCCTATAAAATAAGACCACCACAGTGTAAACATGGCAATGAGACAGAGACACATGTCGCTTGGCCACCAGAAAAACAAAAGGAACACATTTTCCCATACATTTGTGGTTCTCAAAGTGGGGTCTGCAGACCCCCAGGGGTCATTGAAGGGGGTTTCAGGGGGCAATGCAGAAAAATGTGTTAATTAAAGGTAGGGTAAGTGATATTTTTTTCTAATTATGATTTTTTGTTAAAATACTCTGATAGTAATCATTGCTACAGAGCGTTTGTTCGGTCACAGGGGTCTCTCCAGCTCTTTAGTAAACAGAATATAATACATTTTCAGGTACTGTAGGTGACAACATTCAAACCAATCAGGAGAGAGCACTGAAAATGCATTTTCTGTTTAATAAAGAGCTGGAAAGACATGGGAGACTCCTTTTACTGAACAAACACTCTATAACAATGAGTACTATCAGAATATAGAGCTATTTAACACTTATTTTAACCAAAGTAAATCACTTAGCCTACCTTTAAGTATCTACATTTTTTACCACTTTGACCCTACAGTATATACATCGGCTATTTGAATAAAGCCGATCTACACATTTTTGAAACATTTTTACCAAACAAATGTATTTGGGGGTCCTTGATATGGAAACGTTTGAGAACCACTTGTATTAAATGACCAAGCTGGTTGGATAAAACGAAAACAACATCGATCAAGCCTCTTATCGCGTGAAGTCTAAAAATAAATAACCTTGTCGCCCTGGAATCCACGCTCTCCCGCCTCTCCGGGCAAGCCGAGTTCCCCCTGAAAAAATGCAATGAAAAAACAACAACATAAGAACATTTACCAGAATGCCGATTAAAGGTGTTCAATAGGCAGGAACCGCCAGTGTTGAACAGTAAAAGCCCCAGTGTTACTTTATCCATTTGTAACCAGTGGCGTAAAGAAACTAAGTACATTTAAGTACTGTACTTAAGTACACTTTTGAGGTCTTTTTTACTTTACTGGGGTATTTCCAATTGTCTGTACTTTTACTTCTACTCCACTACATCTCAGAGGCAAATATTATACTTTTACTCCACTACAATTATTTGAAAACGTTAGTAGATTATTACAAAACATGCATTACCCACTTCAGCCCTATATACGCACATTTGGGCCATTTGAAAATAGCCGATCTACAAGCTCACAATGCGTCGCGATGCGACGCATTGTGAGCTTGTAGATCTGCTATTGTCAAAAGAATAGTCTACCTTTTATACATTTGAAAACTTGTGAAATGGGACATTCAGCATAACAAGTACTTTCTACTTTTGGTACTTTAAGTATATTTTGATACCAATACTTTTGTACTTTTACTCAAAGTAAAATTTGAATTCCGGACTTTTACTTGTAAACAGAGTATTTCTACATTGCAGTATTGATACTTTGACTTAAAGGGCAAGACCACTTTGGTAGAGGTTTGGGTTGTGTAGTTAGTTACCTTGCCATGATGTAACTCCAAAGGTGGGCAAGAAATCAAAAATAATTGCTCCATTGATTAGAAATTGATAATTCAAAATATGCTCCTCATTGACTTACATTGTATGGTAAAACAGCTCTCAAAGTCACACTTTTAGCACAAAAACGAACAAGTTGATTCAGACAATATAGAACATCACCAAACCCAATACTGTTTTTTTTTATATAAAAATCTCAACTTCCTGTTGATTTTGCCATTTTCAATAAGTAGAAAACCCGGAGAGCTGTTTTACCATACAATGTAAGTCAATGAGGAGCATATTTTGAATTATCAATTTCTAATCAATGGAGCAATTATTTTTTATTTCTTGCCCACCTTTGGAGTTACATCATGGCAAGGTAACTACACAACCCAAACCTCTACCAAAGTTGTCTTACCCTTTAAGTAAAACGTTTTAGTACTTATTCCACCACTGGTTGTAACTCAGAGAGGGTGCATTTGTACATTCGTACCCTCTCGGAGAACACTGAGGATCTTACTGTGAACCACTCGAGTCAGACACTGTGTCTGTTTAGCTTTTCCCGAGTGCGATGTGCGTATAATGTGATGCGGTCGTCTCTAGCATGCTTGGATGCAGGTGGTTAGTAGACTAAGAAAGACATATTCAGATCACCTTATCACCTTTGTGTCCTGGTTCCCCTGGATTGCCTGGTACTCCCTTTTGGAAGAAGAAAAACCCAAAAAAAAAGAAAAGGAAGAAAAAACTAAACAAAACGGAAACATGATGAATGAGCAGCCCCTTGGTATTTCCCTATTAACTACAGTTTAAAATGCCCAAGCGTCCCCTTTTCCAAAACCCTTATTCTCATTACGTCCAAATCAAGACCAGAAAGAGAACGCTTAACCCACTGAGATCGGGAACGCATCTGTGTCATTTTAGGTTTCTTTGGCTATTCAAAAATAGCAGATATACAAGCTCATAGCGCTACATGCTTGTAGATCTGCTATTTTTGAAAAATCGTGAAAATTTGTGCAAATCTTTGAATATATATATTTTTTAAAGCGGACATTTGTAACTCAAATCCTGGGGATTCTGGGGGTCCCTGGAACTACATATTTTGAGATGGGGGTCCGCGGCCAAATACATATCATTTGGGGCTCCTTGACATGAAAACGTTTCAGAACCACTGATACAGCAATTCTTTTTTGTTTTCTCAAAAAACTGTTAGGATTTAGACGACATTTTTGTAGAATCGGTCTCAGGTCTTAATGGGTTAAAAGCTACGCATTTCGGTAGACGTTTACCTTGAGTCCTGGCGGTCCGGGCGAGCCCATCGTGCCAACGGGGCCCATGTCTCCCTGCCACCAACAACACAGAAGACACACACACTTAGAACACGGTGAGGGGAGGCACACACACACATACCATAACGCCATTAGGACGGCGGCCAGTCTCAACATTCAGCGCACGCTCCGCCGGGCGTGCTGTGACCTTACAGCGCATGGAGCATGTTAGCAGCCATTGTGTTTCGGTTCATCGCAGAGGAGGACCAGCAGCACATGCGTGCGTATGCTGGGCTGAAAAAGGGGTCCCTATAGAATGCTTTTTTGGGGGCGCCTGGTGCAAATTAAGCTGCACCAGGCGGTGAGGTGGTCCGCAACACTGGCTTTGAAACGCAGATTTTATCCGACATGGGTGACTTTGCGCGCCATGGTTCCACAATAGCCACTGGTTGGACAGTTTTTGTGTTTTTTGAAAATATATTTTTGGGGTCTTTTTGGCCTTTATTTATAGTTTTTACAGTACAGTACAGACAGGAAACAGGGAGAGAGAAATGGGGAGGGGCATGCAGCAAAGATCGTCAGGATCGGGACTCAAACCCGCGATGCGCTGTCAGGCTACTTTGGAGCCTATAGGTGTCTGGACCGCTACGCCAGCAGTCCGGGCCTTGTTGGACATTTTTCATTACACCAATTGTACTTCTTCACAATGTTGTTGACAATGTTTGGTTATAATGTTCCATTTCTTGCTGTGTTTGGTGTAGAGTGAAAGAAGTAAAGGACCTTGTAGAACCCTGAGGGACTCTGGTCCTCCTAGCCATTTATCTAGGGTGATTAATACTCACAATCAGGCCTCCAACTCCACACGGGCCGGGAGCTCCCAGTTCACCCTAGAGACAGAGAGAGAGAGACAGAAAGAGAAAGACAGAGAGAGAAAGACAGAGAGAGAAAGACAGAGAGAGACAGAGAGACAGCGGGACAGAAAGACAGAGGGGGGGCTTCAGACTCCATTCAACACAAACACTACACTGTCAGAGAGCTGTACAGCTGTATGTATGTATGTATGTATGTATGGGAACATGTGTTACTGTGTGGGCAGTCCATGCTGAGCAGCGCACGTATCAGCTCAGTGCACACTCTATAGTCTATACTGTATGTTTCTTTATTTTGTGTGTGTGTGTGTGTGTGTGTGGGGGTGTGTGTGTGTGTGTGTGTGTGTGTGTGTGTGTGTGTGTGTGTGTGACCCCTGTTGGCTCATGTAATAATGAATGAGGTTCTGGCGCTAAACTAAGAGACAAGCGTGTCATTCAACATATCTAGCCCGTTGTTAACACGCCATGCCCGTATCCTCTCCAAGCATCAGAGGCAACGCACAGTGAGAGATACAGAGGAGAGAGAGAGAGAGACAGAGACAGTGAGACAGAGTGAGAGCGAGGAGAGATAGACACAGAGAGACAGACAGATAGAAAGACAGACAGAAAGAGAGAGAGAGAGAGAGAGACCCCCTCTGTTCTGTGTGTATGTATGAATGGAGACGCATTCAGCCAAGTGGAACATCCCCTCTCTCCCCTCTGCTGTGACAGGAAATGAGGCTGGGGAGAGGTCCTCGGAGGTCGGCCAATCGCCGTCTAATGCTACACTCGTCAATCGAGAACCGTGAGGGTCAAGCTCAGGGAAGTTTAAAGGGACAATGAGCCTCCTGGTGTTGTCACAGTATCAATAGTGGCAGTGCCAGGTGGGTGAGTGAGTGAGTGAGTGAGTGAGTGAGTGAGTGTATTGATGAAAATTAATATCAAAAATCTACATGACGTGACACGCACGTCGCTTAACACCTACACTACAGGTCACACAATGGACAATTGATATGCATCTAGGGCTCATTCCTATGTTAATTCACCTGGTGTGAGTCGGGAGCCTTTGTCAACTTTGTTGAGGTGTGAATTTAAAGTCGTTTTAAATCTATGCGTGTGCCTGCGCGTGCTCCCGGTCAAATAGGTTCCTGCACGGCATGCAAGGCCGTCCCATGAGCAATACAACCCAGCTTGAAATGACATGCCCAAAATAGGGATACCGGGGGGGGAAAAAAAT
The DNA here is from genome assembly GCF_963280865.1 of Gymnoscopelus braueri. Lineage (NCBI taxonomy): Eukaryota > Metazoa > Chordata > Actinopteri > Myctophiformes > Myctophidae > Gymnoscopelus > Gymnoscopelus braueri. Next base: position 45,024,244 of record NC_137608.1, on the reverse strand, counting down.
TGCCCTCAATCTGCAGCTGCACAGTAGATAGTTGTGCTGCAATGGCATCTGAATAATAGGTTTTATTTGGGCAGGTGTGTGGACTAGTGTATACACTCCATCATCGATCCAAATATTGCTATTAACACATCGACCGCCAGAGGTTAATCTCATAATGTACTCACCAGTGCCAAGGTGTTTTTGTTGTTTTTTTGTTTTTTTCATGTCGCCATAGATCTTGTTAAAATCCTTAAGATTGAGATTGAGCCGGTCTGTTTACATCCGCGAGATCTCCCTGTATCTCCCAGTGAAGATCGCGTGTCAAACGGGGTATCCATGTTGTAGTTAGAGCGGATTATGTTAAACAGTGAAATGCGAGGAGAAAAAACTACAGGAAGAGAATTGAGTTTCAGTTTCGTCTGTAGAACGAGGGCGGACGTGATCGTCAAAACCGGATCCCAAATAATTCCGTTTCCGGTCATCAAACCGGAAACGGAAGTGGATCAAAAAAATTCCGAAAGTGCACCCGGACCGCGCATGCGCGAAAAGACCGCAGCCCGTAGGGCTACGGTCTCGGCGCTTAACAGTTGGATTTAACGGACCGTAGGACTACGTTCTTGGCGGTTAATGTGTTAATAACGCAAATGTGTGGTCATGAGCAGGTATTTGGACCCAAGCGGTGCGATGTTCAGGCATACTCTAAGCTAACACATACAGTACGCCCTCAATCCTAATGGTTCATTCTAGGCGGTCTTTTGAGCAGATCACTGTTCACTGTTCATCATACTGCATGCTCAGCAGCATGCTGTAGGTCACTGCACCGTAACTCCCTCCACCGCCCCAGCCTCCTCCTCGTGGCAAATTAGTTCTTCACAACGTTAAATGTATGAATTCTGTGGATTGTAAGATGGTACATCTGTGCATCTTAACTTATGTTCAGTGTTGGAAAAGTTACTAAAACATAGTAATATATTACTTATTACATATTACTTGTTTAAAAAGTAATATAGTTACTTTACTTATTACTCCCTGCCAAAAGTAATTAGTTACTTTACTAGTTACTGGAAAAAAGTAATATATTACTTTAAGTTACATATTTCTTTATAGTTACTTTCCAACACTGTGTTGGAAAAGTTACCAAAACATTAGTTTCCAACACTGTGTTGGAAAAGTTACTAAAACATAGTAATATATTACTTATTACATATTACTTGTTTAAAAAGTAATATAGTTACTTTACTTATTACTCCCTGCCAAAAGTAATTAGTTACTTTACTAGTTACTGGAAAAAAGTAATAATATTACTTTAAGTTACATATTATTTTAGTTACTTTCCAACACTGCTTATGTTCATCTAATAACTCTGTATCTTAGGCTCTGCTTCAGGGGGGTTATTGACCTTGCGCAGATGATCTGTAGTATTACGGGAGCAGAGTCACAACTGCATTCCATGGCTCATCTTGACGTAAGTGTCTGACTGAACTCACAAAGTGTATTGAGCCGCAGGGATTTGAGGGTTGGGGACATGTTTCAGATTATGTATCCATCATAATCAATAACTTACTGGGTTCCCATCAGGGCCTGGCGGTCCCTTCTCTCCCAAGTCCCCAGGAAACCCCTGCACGCACACACGCACACGCACACGCACACACACACACACACACACACACACACACACACACACACAGAAACAAACAAACGGAGAAGAGAGAAGTCCTGTCATCAAACAGGCCTTTATCATATTCACAGTTTATGTTTGATCAAAGGCCTCATTTCGAGGTTGAATTGTTTGCTTGCGTTAGGAGCGGCGCACTAAACGCGCAGCCGCCGCACAAAAAGCACTTCCCCAAAACAAGACGTTTTGCATTGTAAACCCCAGCAAATACCCAGCAAACACACAAACTCAGCACATCATTCCTGGGAGACCGACAGGAAATTCCAAGGCTGAGGGTTTCCGAGAGACGGGCCATGCGTGTTGCGTGCTGGCAGCGAGCGCCAGTGGTGGGATAAGTACTTTGATTGTTTTACTAAAGCAAAAGTATCAATACCACAGTGTAAAGAAAAATACTCTGTTACAAGTAAAAGTCCTTTATAAAAAAAAATACTTGAGTAAAAGCACAAAAGTATCGGCACCCAAGTAAAATAATAAAATGTAAAAAAAAAAAAAGCTGATCTACAAGCTCACAACGCGTCACGTTGCCACGCGTTTTGAGTTTGTAGAGCAGCTATTTTCAAATAGCTTTAAGTATACAATAGGGCTTAAGTGTTTAACCCATTAAGACCTAGAACTGTGTCATTTTTAGATTTGAGCTAAAAAGCATTATTTTACACTTTGGGCTATTCAAAAATAGCAGATGTACAAGCTCATAGCGCGGCACCGAGTGCCGCGCTACGAGCTTGTAGATCTGCTATTTTTTTTTATCGTGAAAATGTGTGCAAATCTTTGAATATATATATTTTTAAAGCGAACATTTTTAACTAAAATCTTTGCTTCTGGGGGGTCCCTGGAACAAAATATTTTATGTGTTTGGTCCGCGGCCAAATACATGTCATTCTCCTTGACATGAAAAAGATTGAGCACCACTGATAACAAAGAATAAGAAAACTGTTGAGATTTAGGAGACATGTAGAATCGGCTTCAGGTCTCAATGGGTTAATGCATATTTTGTATTAAAAACATAAACCTGAAATGTAACTAGTAACTAAAGGGTCCAATAATTGTAGTAGAGTAAAAAGTTAAATATTTGCTTCTGAGATGTGCCTCAAGAATGTACAGTACTCGAGTAAATGTACTGTTACTGGACCAAAGCCCTCCCCATCCGTCCCCTCCCCACCTCCCTCGGACTAGTGACTGAATGCCCCATCGAAAAAAAGAAAAAAAAAGCTTGGCTCGGGAACTGCTGACAGGGCCCCTTTTTTTTATTTTTTTTGCTTGCCGTTCATGATTCCATTATGGAAGCAGAACAAGAGGCGTGACGCCGCTGCCGAGGCCACACGCTCATCGTGCGCTTGTCGCCGTGCCAAGGTCAACAGCAACGCTACCGCGCATCGCGGCACGGCGCTCGCCCACAGAAGGCGCTGAGCGCGAGCGTGTTTAACCCATTAATACCTGGAACTGTGTCATTTTTAGATTTGAGCTAAAAAGCATTATTTTACACTTTAGGCTATTCAAAAATAGCAGATCTACAAGCTCATAGCGCGGCACCGAGTGCCGCGCTACGAGCTTGTAGATCTGCTATTTTTGAAAAATCATGAAAATGTGTGCAAATCTTTGAACATAATATATTTTTAAAGCGAACATTTTTAACTCAAATCTTTGCTTCTGGGGGTCCCTGGAACAAAATATTTTGATTGGGGTCTGCGGCCAAATACATGTAATTTTGGGGGTCCTTGACATGAAAAAGATTGAGCACCACTGATATAGAAACATACGTTTTTCAGAAAACTGTTGAGATTTAGGAGACATGTAGAATCGGCTTCAGGTCTCAATGGGTTAAAGCTCTCCGTGATAAATGGCAGAGCAGCGTGGAGGTCTTTCTCTGCCTCTACCCGCGAGACGAAAATAAAAAAAAAATAAAAAAAACGAAAGTAGATGAAAGTAGCAAGACCTCAAAGATGGCAGGACACAGGCGTGTTCGTGTGACAGCGCTGATGTAGAACATTAGGCAAAAAATATGGAGAAACTAATAAGGGGTAATTGTTGCAACATGGGGCCCACAAGCGATCAGACGGAAATGTGGAAAAGTGTTGTTCTTTCCAAGAAAACGTCAATAAGTGAATTGTTGTTGATCAGAAACACATGCATCCTACAAACTCTTCCATTATGCATTGACTACTTGGGTAGCAGGGGTGCTAATTGAAACATTTTGATTACTTGTGGTATCCTGTCACCCCGTCATGTGCAGAACATGCCCGTGGTACTGTCCAGGCAGTGGTTAGGACCCCCTGCATCTCGAACACATGTAAACGTTTGGTACAAGTTTGACAGCGTGGCAAATATCCTCAAGGAGAACAGACTGGCCACTCTCTTTTAACCGCTTAAGCCTTACACCGTCGTATGACTTTGTGAGCTTGTAGATCGGACATTTTTGAGAGTTTTCACCTATAACGAATATACCTATAACCTATAACCCAATATAGGAGTGCCAGGGTTAATGTTAAAGAGAGGCAGCCTTCATGTGATTTGACTTTTACAAGCTTGCTGAAATCATTTTCTGTGCACGTGTGCGCATGTGCGTGCGTGCGTGTGATGTCTCGGATAATCAGGGCATAATAAAAACACTACGTACAACCAGACTAGGCCTGGGAAAAAGTCTGCATTACATGAGCGGTTATAAACATGAGTATTTTCCATGTTAGCCTGGCAGTATCGGGAATCCACTTCCAGGCGCCAATAACTATAGACTTCCCTGCTCTGTGGGCAGTTACTCTGAACATCCAAACCCACAACTGACACAATATATTATCACAGAGTCCCATGTAAAAAAAAAAAAAAAACACTGTACTTCAATAAGCATAGTTAACGCACAGTAAATTACAATCAATGAAGAAAGAGTTTGGAATTGTTTGCCACAGTATATAAATGACCCCATTGCGTGTGAGGATATTAATCTCTAATTAAAAGAAGTGATTAAGTGACAATGAGGAGGAGATACGCCTATGCAACGATGCATACTTTCCGTAATAATAATGTCAACACATACATACTGTAGGGTGTGGAGACTTACCACATCCATAGCAGGGGGCCATTTATACACAATGTTTACTAGAGTCCCTTTGAATCAGTCATTAATAACATGGTCATTTGATCATATGTGAGGCATTTATATCAGGATGTTTACCCTGTTCACTCTGCCCGCAGCAATGCGTGGCAGGATATTGTATAATCGTGTCTCTTTTTGTCTTTTAACCAGGCAGGTCACTTAAGACCAAATTGTTATTTACAAGAACGGCCTGCTGGCACACAAACTGTTTGTGTGTTTGCGCGTGCGTGCACGAGCACATGCTAGCGTGATTGCTTGAGAACGGATGGCCGGATTTCCATGAAACTTGTGGGGAATGATCCATAGCTGCCCCAAGAGGTTCATTCGATGGTTAAGGCCAAAACGTTCAAAAACGTCCCGGTCACAATCGAGAGACATAGAACATATTTCAAACTGGTGTGGTCACGGTTTGCATTCTGCATTTTTGTTTAATCACTTAAACCCTATATACTATAATAGTAAAAACAGCCTATCTACAAGCTCACGACGCCTCGCATCGCAAACTGTAGATCAGCAATTTTTTTACAAATTTAATGACATGCCCAGAATAGAGGCACCAGGTTGAATGTGTTTAATTGAGTTCATGCTATTGCATTAAAAAGGCTTTCTAAAAAGTATGTTGAGAGAAAACTTTACCGGCCTACCCATCTTGCCCTTCTTCCCATGAACACCAGGAATTCCCTGGAAACACACAGAAAAAGAGCACAAACGTGAGGGGACAGAGAAAGGGATTTGGGGCAAAGAAGGAGGAAAGTACATAGATTACTATTATTGGCCAAAAAAACGGGAGGAAGGGAGACATGTAAATATTGAGACTCGGCACTAAATATCCTCGGAGAGTTGGAACTGCTATCCTAATACACTGCCCTGGAGGCTCATGGGAATTTGAGTCCTGGCTGGGTTAATCCAAAGCAGTTCTGTTTCCATCTCTCCTAGGTGTTACTCTTTTCCAAAACAGTAGGGGGGGGATTTGGCCTTCCCCGCTAAAGGCTCAATCCTGTGTAAATATTGTGAAAGGGACGTTGTGCTGCTGAGGGCATAGAGTAGCGCATGAATGGGGTTTGTGCCCAAGGCACACTAATAGGCCAGTAAAAATATCAAGGCACACCTGTATTCATACAAAAATAGTAGCAAAAATAGGCCATTGTGACTTTTTTTTTCACCTGAAATGACAGGTCGATTATTAATAGATTATTTTAATAAATGATCAATTATCGATTATATTGTATAATTGATTAAATTGATTAGTTCGATTAACTAAAACTGATACTCACTCTCTCCCCATCAGCACCGGGGAGACCAAAAAGCCCGGGGACTCCGATGTGACCCTGACGAGATGAATGTGAGGAAAAAAGGGGATGAAAAGGGACGAGGAAAAGATGAAGAGGAATACAGAACGATAAGGATAAGGGAGAAGGGCAGGGAAAGGAAAGACAATGGAGACCGGGGGGTTAGATTTTGGCGAATCTCCCGTGACTTTCGTGGAGGGACGCTTGGCTTCCGTTCGGGGTTCCAGGTGTGGGCGTGCATGCAGGTACGCTACGGCGGTCTTGAAGAAACAAGCCTTGAGGCAAGTGTATATGCCCATGGACTGCATGGTGCTGGCTTCCACGATGTAGTCCAAGGGCACATACCCTCACCTCAGGGATCTCAGAAGACTCCACAACCTGCTCATCGGGAGGGAGAGAGACAATCACTGGGGTCAAGAGGTCAACGCATTCTCACATCCGGGTTCGTACGGCGGTGACGAGTTGGGGCGACATCTGACCAAACATCAGACGTCTGACACACCGGGCTTTATTTGACGCGTTGCATATTGACAACTTGATCTAGGATTCTTCCAGTGGTGGAAGAAGTACTCAGATATTTTACTTTAGTAAAAGTAGCAATACACAACATAAAAATACTCTGTTAAAGTAAAAGGCCTGTGTTCAAAATGTTACTTGAGTAAAAGTACAAAAGTATTGGAATCAAAATATACATAAAGTAACAAAAGTAAAAGTACTCAAATATTTGAAAATAGCAGATCTACAAGCTGAGCATTTGTATTTTCAAATAGCCTAGGTATAAAATAGGGCTGAAGTGGTTAATGAATGTTTTATAATTTAATAATTTATCTGCAGAGTAACTAGTAACTAAAGTTTTTAAATAGTTGTAGTGGAGTAAAAGTACAATATTTGCCTCTGAGATGTAGTGGAGTAGATGTAGTGGAGATGTAGTGGAGTAAAATTTCAGTAAAAAATTGTACTTTAGTGCACTTTACACCACTTTACACCACTGGACACCACTGGATTCTTCTAAGCCTATCGGTATGCAACCCGAGCGGCGCTGAGTCGGCAAAAGCTGACATCACACTCACTCGGCTGGCGCCTCCGGCACACTTCTGACGGCACAAGCCTGCCTTGTTTTAAATGTGTTTACTGTCAAGTCGATCTACTGTATAATGAGTTGGGATTGAGAACGCACGCCCTCTTTCCATGGTCAGTCACGTGACGTGGGTCAAACGTCTGACGTGACAGTATATTTTTCCCCAACTCATCACCATATTAAGACCTAGGAGCAGTGGTGGAAAAAGTACTCAAATTCCATACTTAAGTAAAAGTACCAATACTGCAATATAAAAATACTCTGTTACAAGTAAAAGTCCAGAATAAAAAACTTACTTGAGTAAAAGTACAAAAGTATTGGCATCAAAATGTACTTAAAGTACCAAAAGTAAAAGTACTAAATATTTGAAAATAGCCGATCTACAAGCTCACAACGCGTCGCGATGCGACGCGTTGTGAGCTTGTAGATCTGCTATTTTCAAATAGCCTAGGTTTAAAATAGGTTTAAAGTGGTTAATGTGTGTTTCATTATATCATAATTTATATCTGAAAAGTAACTAGTAACTAAAGTTTTCAAGTATATGTAGTGGAGTAAAAGTACAATATTTGCCTCTGAGATGTAGTGGAGTAGAAGTAAAAGTATTGGAAATTGGAAATACTCAAGTAAAGTACAAATACCTCAAAATTGTACTTAAGTACAGTACTTAAGTAAATGTACTTAGTTACTTTCCACCACTGCCTAGGAGTGAGAATGTGTAGAAAGAGGAAGCTACAGTATAAAGCCTGATTTATTCTTGCTTGGCGCTTTGTTGTCGTGCGTCGAAAATAGCAGATCTACAAGCTCACAACGTGTTGCTCTGCAACACCTTGTGAGCTTGTAGATCAGCTATTTCGTACACACGTCATCGGCACCCAACCAATTATAAATCAAGCATAAGAAGGCAAGAATAATGGGATAACAAACATGGCCACAAAATGAGAGAAAATTATCCACCCGCAAACGTCCATAATCTCCTATAGCCGCAGGAAAAAAGACATGGTGTTTTATAGGCAGCCTTGAACGGCAACAGTAGCATGTGGAAGATTTAAGCTAGGCTTGAAATTGGGAGTTAATTGCTCATACAGCACCTCAAAAATGCTAACGCACACGCATCTGTCATTATCATCATGGAGTTAACAACCAAGCAGAATGGCGTTTACAGCCCAGCTCTTTTTATGTGCCCACTCTGGTTAAGTTAATTCATTTAGCACACATTTTCTCAGTTCATTTACAACGCTGAGCGCTCAAATAAATCTGTTCTCAAATTGTATTTTACCTTCAACGTTACTTACCCTGGCACCTTTAGGCCCCATTTTCCCTACAGGCCCAGGTAAACCCTGAAAAAAAAGGAGAAAACATAAGAGGTTCCAGTCACATATAATAGCCTGTACAAGAGTAGAATTTGTGCAGGCTTTCAAAAATGCTTTCATACGCATAGAAATAAAAGGCAGAAAAGTATCTGCGTGTATAACACATCTTGCAAATCCATAATTACAACTGTGCGTGGGGGTTGCCAGGTCTGTCCATTAACCTGCAAATCTCGGGGTAAAATAATCAACATTACAGTGTTGCTTCAAAAAGTAACCCAAGTCTATGGGGAAAAAACCTGGCAACGCTATATGTTAACACCAAAATTCAGCCACACTTCTGTGACCGTTTTAGCATGCAGGTCAACAGAGCAACGGCCTCAATCAACAGAGTACGCTCTACCCGCCACACCCCCGTAAAAGATAAAGTTCCGACCATGCAAAATTCCTCACTGGAAAATACAATGTCTTGAGACATACTTGCAGCCCTAGTAGCTCTCTCTCACACACACACACACACACACACACACACACACACACACAGACACAGATGGTAGGGGGTGCTAAAACCTAATCCATCACACGCCGCCAAGACTCTACAGGGATCAGAGCTTAGCACGGATAAAGCCTGAGTTATACTCCATTGGCAATCGAAAAAACAAACCGATCAGCAAGCTCAGGACGCGTCACACTGCCGCGCGCCGTGAGCTTGTCGATCGGCTATTTTCGGCGCGCGAAACCGGCGCACGACTAAGTATAACTCAGCCGTAATGCCGCCATGACTGAGACCCAAGCCTGAACTCCAAGGCTATCGTAAACATTCAAACAGCACGAGTGACTGAGCGCTTTCCCAGCTGCCTCCTCAGACTGTCAGCCTGCTTCAAGTGAAAGGGAGAGAACAGGTTTTAAAGGACAGGAAAAACTGTCCTAAATGCTCCTCAGCGGAGACTTTTGAAAACTTCTTTCAAACATTACTTCCCCGAAGGGGAAGGGGCTGAGCTGGAGCTCACAGTTTGTACCGGGGTAAAGGCTGTAGTTACTGTATAGGCACACACTCGTATTGCCTTCACGGTAATACTTACTATGTCGTTGCTGTCGGGCAGAAACCTCTCATCTCCATATTCTAAAGTTTTGTGTTTTTTCTTAAACGAATGCCCTACTTCATCATGCTACAGCGTCACACAAAAATAGCAGATCTGCATGCTCGAAACGTTGTGCGAAGCAACTCGTTTAGAGCTTGTCGATCTGCTATTTTTGCTACTTTTGAATTTGAATCCTGAAAACTAACAGTTTTGGACATAAGAGGTTTCCACCCGACAGAGTCAATGTAATAATACATATCTAGATGGCTAAGTACTGTACACGTGACTGCACTTACTGTACTGTTCTACTGTACCATTTTACTGTACCTAGTTTTAAGTTTCATGGGGATCTCATCTTAAACAAGCTCAGTGCTTAATGAGTCTTCCAGTTTTTGTGCTTCCATGTACTGTTGTTCTCATGTCTTACTAAATAAAGTACATCAACCATCAATCAATCGAGTCTATCTGTTCATTATAATTACAGTATGCTAACTCTTGTTGATAGAATGCACACGATACAGAACCTATACGCCTGTATTTCCACCTTCTGGTGGCCTAGAAAATATGCTTCTTTACCATTATTACCTGTATCTTGGTTTCATCCTTAACGCAGTGCTGCCAATGACAACTGAATTTCCCTCAGGATCAATGAAAGGTCTGTCGGTCTGTCTGTCTGTCACTATTCTATCACCTCCAGTGGTCTTCAACTGGTCAGACCACTGGTTCTCAACATCAGATCTGGGGACCAACACAGGTCCAAGTGGACCTATACCGGTCTGTAACTCTTGAGTGTATACAAATGGAACCAAATGGACCCTTACGGGTCCATTTGGTTCCATTTGTACACACTCAAGAGTTAAATGAACGCAGAGGACTTTACAATGTGATCTATACGTCCTTGAACTTCAAAAGGTTGGGAATCACTGGTCTGGACCAGTCTCCCTTCATTCCACTCTTCCCACCACCAAAAAGTTGACTGTACAGTACTGTCTGCGGCGCTAGTCCTAGTGCGTGTGCGTGTGCGTGTGCGTGTGTGTGTGTGTGTGTGTGTGTGTGTGTGTGTGTGTGTGTGTGTGTGCGTGTGCGTGTGTGTGCGCGTGTGTGTGTGTGTGTGTGTGTGTGTGTGTGTGTGTGTGTGTGTGTGTGTGGCCCTGCTCAACCATCACTGCAACACTAGATTTACTGCACCTGCCTGCCAGGATAACCTTTGGCCCCAGGACTTCCTTCGCCTCCCCGCTCGCCCTGTAGAGAGAGAGAGAGAGAGAGAGAGGCAGAGAGAAAGAGAGAGAAGGAGAGAGAGAGATGAGGCAGGAAAACAGACCACAGAGACTTTTCACCGCCTGCCCTACAATCTCTGTCAGAACAGAGTGAACTAGAAAAAGTGCTCCTCGGAGCACAGGTCTCCGCCAGGTCAGGTAGGTTATTGTGGGCCAGCAATGTTGATGGAATATAAAGAATCGGACAGATCCATCTTGATCACATGACTATAGAGATAATGTGTACCAATTTGGGTGATGTTTGGACAAAATCTGTGGGAGTATTAAAAAAATTGTTGCAAAAATCGACCTCCCGGTGGCGCTACAATAGGGCAATGTCAAAAGGGTGGCATTTGTTCCTCAATGTAGTGCGAATGTGTGTGCAAAGTTTCACCGCAATCAAACGCTGCGTTCATGATTTGAGGCATTTTTTTCAAAACGGGCCACTCCTGCCAACTTTAGCCAATCAGGATGGAATATGAAAAATCAAACACATCTGTCTTAACCACATGACTATAGAGCTCCTGTGTACCGATTTGTGTGAAATGTGGATTAAATCTGAATGAGTAATATAAATGTTTTTTTTTTACATAAGTCTGCCTCCTGGTGGCGCTATGAAGGGCAGGTGTGAAAAATGCAGGGAAAAGGTTTTTCCTTGGACTCTAGGGAGTGTGCATACAAAGTTTTACACAGATCGGTGCACACGGTAAAAACACGAATCAACCTGTTTTAGCGCCACCATGAGGCTGATTTGAACATTTTGGTAACACTTTTCAATTGCCATTTCTTCCTCTGCCTAGTGGGAATGTGTGTGCAAAATTTCACGGAAATCGCACGCTGTGTTCATGATTTGAGGCATTTTGTTCAAAACGGAGCAAAAATCTGAAAGACCTGTTTCATTTAATGACTATATAGAGATACTGTGTACTGATTTGCGTGATGTTTGGACAAAATCTGTACTGTCAAAAACTGTGTTTTGCAAAAATCGGCCTCTTGGTGGCCCTATAACAGGCCCATGTGAAAGATTTGGGGCAGCGGTTTGGCTCTGGCATCCAGGGAGTGTGTGTGCACAGTTTCGCTGCGATCAAGCCAACGGTGCCGGAGATTAGCTGTTCATAGACATCAAAATCAGAGGACATGAGCGAAAGAAAAGAAAGAAAGAAAGAAAGAAGGAAAGAAAGAAAGAAGGAAAGAAAAAAGAAAAAGAGCGTAACGAATCAAAGCTGAAGGATGAAAGAGAAGAGAAATGAAGTAAATCTCTGTGAGGACTGAGGAGTCTTTTTTAATAAAGAGCTTTTGTTTAATCAGGCCAGCATTGCATAAGGGAAGCTGTGCTGTTATGGATATTGGCTCTTTAACTGTTCCATTAAGCTGCCAGTCAACACTCTTCTAATGTGGCTGTATGTTCAGCTGTTTGACTACTGTACGCTGGGATCTGACCTAATAAGTTTGTCCTCATCAAATACATCAACCCCCTGCACGACTCATCGCTTCCATGTGGCGAGAGAGAGAGAGAGAGAGAGACCAAATCAAACCTTTGTATATGCATGGGAACAATGGTGGAAAGTAAGCACTAAGTACATTTACTCAAGTCCTATGCTTACTGTAAGTAACTTTTACTTGAGTATTTCCATTTAGCCTTACATCTCAGGGGCAAATATTGTACTTTTAACTCCACTACAATTATTTTATTAACTTTAGGTACTATAGTTACTTTGCAGGTTTAGCTAGTTAGTTAGTTTAAATATATATATGAACCCATTGAGCCCTATTTTATACTTTGGCTAATACTATTCAAAATTGCTGCCCTACAAGCTCACAATGCGTCGCGATACATTGTGAGCTTGTGCAATAAATGTGTTATTTTTTGAAAGATTTTTAGTTATTTTACTTTGGGAATGTAAGACTATATTGATACCAATACTTTTACTCAAGTGAAATTCTGAATACAGGACTTTTACTTGCAACAGAGTGTCTCTACGTCGTGGTATTGCAACTTTTACCTAAGTAAAGAATCTGAGTACTTCTTCCATCACTGCTCATCGCTTCCATGTGGCAGAGAGAGAGCAAGAGAGTGAAAGAGCGAGAGAGCGAGAGAGCGAGAGAGCGAGAGAGCGAGAATCAAACCTTTGTATATCGTTGCCGTCGGGCAGAAACCTCTTATCTCCATATTTAACCCATTAAGACCTGAAGCAGATTCTACAAAATGTCTTCTAAATCCCAACAGTTTTCTGAAAAACGTATGTTTCTATATCAGTGGTTCTCAAACTTTCATGTCAAGGACCCTCAAAATGATATGTATTTGGCCGCGGACCCCCATCTCAAAATATTGTGTTCCAGGGACCCCCCAGAAGCAAAGATTTGAGTTAAAAATGTTTGCTTTAAAATAATATATATATTCAAAGATTTCCACACATCTTCACAATTTCTCAAAAATAGCAGATCTACAAGCTCATAGCGCGGCACTCGGTGCCGCGCTATGAGCTTGTAGATCTGCTATTTTTGAATGGCCAAAGTGTAAAATAATGCTTTTTTAGCTCAAATCAAAATGACACAGATGCTTCTTCAGGTCTTAACTTAATGGGTTAAACTTTTAGTGTTTTTTCGTAAATGAATGCCCTACTTGATCATACTACAGCGTCACACTAAAGTATCAAAAGTGAGCTTGTGGATCTGCTACTTTTGCTATTTCGGAATTATTTTAGTTCTGAAAAGTAACAGTTTTGGACATGTGAGGTTCCCCCCCCGACGATACGCATGGGAAGAAACATACCATAGCATGGGGTTAGTTAGCGAAAGGCATGTGGAAAAATGATAGGTCGTTTGCATATTGAAAGCCGACCGCGGTAATTACATGTGGCGACCGGCGTGTTTATGCCTCTGTATTCTCAGCTTCCTGGGGAAACCCAAATGTCACCAGATGAGAATGTGTGTCAGGGGTGGCAGGAAACCACTATATCAGAGGATAGGAGTAATAGCAGCCATAGCGAGCACAGTAAAAAAGCTGTTTATTAATCCATTTAAGACTGTGTAATTTTTTTAAATTTCTTTGGCTCTTTAGTGAACAGGTCAGGTCAGGATACCGACTGCATCCAATCAGGAGAGAGAACACAGGATACAGCATCAAGAAGTGTAATTGGAAGTGATGACACAAAGAAATGTGTGCAGACACACTTTGAACTGGAACACTAATGTTGAAGCTGATTAATGGGTTTTCTCTCTCGTCTCGCCTGCTTGGATGAAATTTGCAGTGGTGGAAAAAGTGCTATTTTTTACTATTTCTTACAAGTAAAAGTCCGGAATGCAAAATGTACTTACGTAAAAGTGCAAAAGCATTGGTATCAAAATGTACTTGAAAGTACCAAAAGTAAAAGTACTAAAATGTTTGAAAATAGCAGATCTACTTTTTTTTCTTCTTTTTTTCGCAGGTTCACATTTCATTGTAGGCCTCTCTAGCAGTGACACATTTCATTGTAGCACACCCGGAAACGGAAATATCCGTATCCGGAGATTTTCGTTCCCACCCGCCTCCGCTCTAAACTAATCCTCCATTTTCTCGGTTGTTGTTTTTCTCCTCGCTGATCGCTGTTTAACATAAACCGCGACCACTTCAAAATGGACGATCGCCGATCCAAACGGTCTTCTCTGGGCCACTCACACAGCTACCCTGTGTGTCTACAAACAGTTGAACGCGCGATCTTAAGGTATTTAGCGAGGTCTGTGGCGACGTGAAAAAACAACAAAAAAACAACAATAAATCGCTGGCACTGGTGAGTACATTATGATATTAAACTCTGGCGTGGAATGTGTTAAGCCCTGGAACGCATCTGTGTCACCTTTTTTATTTGAGCTAAAAAGCATTATTTTATACTTTAGCTATTCAAAAATAGCAGATCTACAAGCTCATAGCGCGGCACCGAGTGCCGCGCTATGAGCTTGTAGATCTGCTATTTTTGAAAAATCGTGAAAATGTGTGAAAATCTTTGAATATATATTATTTTAAAGCAAACATTTTTTACTCAAATCTTTGCTTCTGGGGGTCCCTGGAACAAAATCTTTTGAGATAGGGGTCCGTGGCCAAATAAATATCATTTTGGCTGGTCCTTGACATGAAAACGTTTGAGCACCACTGATATAGAAACATACGTTTTTCAGAAAACTGTTGGTGATTTAGAAGACATTTTGTAGAATCGGCCTCAGGTCTTAAAGGGTTAAATTAAACACTCTCGGGTCTTACATAATCTGTAGTAAAGAATGTAACATAGATTGAAGGGGGAGGCAGAAAAGAGCCCCCCCCCACACACACACACGCACACAGTGACACAGCGCATTCTTCATAGTGATAGCGTGCGGTGTTTGTACTGGGGGTGGAATCCTGGAGGGACTCGAGGGAGGACTGACTGACCTAGGGGTGTCCAGACTGTTTGGCCTAGTTGTAACTCTGCCAAAATGACACACAAAAAAAAAGGAACAACTCTCTCTTCCCGCCAAGATTCCCCAAGTTAACGTTCACGTACAATACGTCCCGGCTTCGCGCTCCTTCCTGTCGTTCTCCTCCGCTCTCTTTACTCCATCGCTTTGCGCCGAAAATAAGCCATTCTCAAGATCACGGCACAGCCAAAAATAGCCGATCTACAAGCTCACAATGTTTCGCAGCGTGAAGTATTGTCCATTTTCAGTGGTGTCAAATGACTAAGTACGTTTACTCAAGTACTGTACTTAAAGGTTTCATGACGTTCAGTTTTACCACACATTAAAAGTCTTTGTCATGGTCCTTCAAACGTGTATAGAAAGTTTTAACAAAAAAAATCCACTCCATTGATCCATGGCAGGTGTTTTTCTCTCACATTTCTAAAGCCTTTTCAACTGCAATGAAAAAATAAATCTTTGCCTGCGGGTGTCGCTGGTGAGGGATTTTGCCTGTCAATCATCGCCTCTGCTCCGCCCCCCCCAAAGGAAAGGATAGTGGAGGGGAGGGGAGAGTGGGCGGGATTAATCGGCTGTGACCTCACTGCCGAAGGGCCAAGCTCAGATTACTTTTCAGCCTAATTATTCAGAAAACCCCAGACCACAGAAAATCCACTGAATGTTCAAAGTTCAGATTTTTTGGGTGTAATTGAGGTCATAAAACCCCCCAAAAAAACATAAAAAATAAAAAAAGTGAAAATGAATGTCATAGAACCTTTAAGTACAATATTGAGGTATCTATACTTTACTGGAGTATTTCCAATTTGCGATACTTTTACTTCTACTCCACTACATCTCAGAGGCAATATTTTACATTAACTCCACTACAATTGTTTGAAAACTTGAGTTACTAGTTACTTTGTAGATATTAATTATTAAATAATAAAACATGCTTTAACCACTTCAGCCCTATTTTATACATAGGCTATTTGAAAATAGACGATCTGCAAGCTCACAACGTGTCACATCGCGACGCGTTGTGAGCTTGTAGATCTGCTACTTCCAAACTTGTTAGCATTTTTACTTTGGGTACTTTAAGCATATTTTGATGCCGATACTTTTGTACTTTTACTCAAGTAACATTTTGAACACAGGCCTTTTACTTGTAACAGAGTATTTCTACATTGCGGTATTGCTATTACTTTTTCCATCACTGTCTATTTTCGGTGCGAAACTACGTACAATTCTGGCTTTAGCTCCAATTGCCTCAGTTCCTTTCCTACAATCTTTTGTGTTTCACTGCATTTCCTCACCTCCCCCCCATCTCTCTCTCTTCCTGTCTCCCTCGGGCGCTCATCCCTAAATGGAAGGCCTCGCTCGCGGTGTTTAGGGAGCTGTCTGTTTTGACAGCGAGGGCTTTAGCCTCCTTCGTTCCAGAGGTAAACATTTTTGTTGACGTACGCGTAGCCTTGTAGCCTTTACAGCCCGCATGTAATGCGACGTATTAGTCAGCGTGACAGCATTTCAAAGGACGCAAAGTAAAAAAATAAAACCCAAAGCAAACACATTGTAGCCATTATTGAGATGTCACCCGTGCTGAGCGCCTTCATATCTCGTCTCCACTAGTTCTTTTTTTTGTTGGATTGTTTCGCAGCCGAAGGCTTGTTCTGACACAACGCCAAACAGTTGATGAAATAGTAACTAGTTCAATAAATATATATTTCTGAATTGTCATACATTGTCCGCCTACTATTAATAGTGTATTATTCCTTTTCTATAACGTAATGACAGTGTTAAAACTAGATATACCACATTGTGGTTGTAGAAGCTAGTAGAGACAGTAGATACTGTATAGTTGTAGAGATAATAGATAGTAGAGATAGTAGAGTATGGATAGATAGTTTGGCCTTGCCTTGTGGTTAGAGTGTCCACCCTGAGATTGGGAGGTCGGGGTTCAATTCCCCAGCCGGGTCATACCAAAGACTATAAAAATGGGACCCAATGCCTCGCTGCTTTGGCACTCAGCATCAAGGGTTGGACTGGGGGTAAGTCCCTAAGACATACTAGCGTCATGACCAAGGGGTGTACTTGCATGTCAAGCCGCCTCACTCTAAAGAAACAGGTGCTAGGCTCCTTCCCAATGCGCGACATGGCTCGGCAAGGCTTACTTATGTGTAGACACTACAGTAGAGAGAGTAGATGGTACATACTGTACAGTACATAGTAGATAGTAGAAATAGTAGATAGTAGATGTACCTGTAGAAAATGGTAGATAGATAGTAGAGAGTATACAGTAGATATAAGGAAGAGAGAGTCGATAGTAGAGACAGTAGATGAGATAGTAGAGAGTACAGATGGTAGAGATTGTAGATAGTAGAGGTAGTAAATGAGATAGTAGAGAGAAGAGATATATGGTAGAGATAGAGGTCCAAATAGTAAATATACTCACAGGATCGCCTGGGAGACCCGAGGGACCTGGATGGCCTTTATGTCCCTGTTGATAGAGGAGAAATACAGTTAGATTATTAATGTGTCTACGGCTCTTGCCGAAACAGCGCAGCATAAACATAAAATGTTATTTTGTCCAATCTGTATGGTAGAATATGTTAATACATTATGACTTTTAGTTTCACAATTGGGGTGGTTGTATTTGGGCTCCCAATTTCAGGACACCCGGGTTCAAATGCGCGGCAGAACGGGAAAGTTACAGAGTGCAACTTTAACATTACTATCACAAAATCCATCCAGTGGTTTTGGAAGGGTTTTATTATGTGTAATTTAGAGATGAGACTATGGAAATGATGAGGTGAGTGGTCCCTCGTCATCTTCACTGTATTAATCCATTTAGACCAGGAAAGAATCTGTGTAATTTCTACATTTCTTTGGCTATTAAAAAATAGCAGATATACAAGCTCGTAGCGCGGCACTCGAGCTTGTAGATCTGCTATTTTTGAAAAATCATGAACATTTGTGCGAACATTTGTAACTCAAATCTTTGCTTCTGGGGATTCCACAAAATGTCTTCTAAATCCCACAGTTTTACTGAAAAACGTATGTTTCTATATCCGTGGTGCTTCCCAAGGACCCCCAAAATGATATGTATTTGGCCGCGGACCCCCATCTCAAAATGTTTTGTTCCAGTGACCCCCCCAGAAGCAAAGATTTGAGTTACAGATGTTTGCTTAAAAAAGATTTGCACTCGGTGCCGCGCTATGAGCTTGTATATCTGCTTTTTTTTTAATAGCCAAAGTATAAAATAATGGTTAAAGTGGTTACACAGATGCGTTCCCTTAACGGGTTAATGAAATTCAAATGACATTTCATAGCGGGTGAAAACAATAGGCCAGTGGTACCCAACCTTTTCTGAACACGTGGCAAAAACATTTTCAAACCAAACACATCATTTTGGGGGTCCTTGGCACGGAAAAGTTTGAGAACTGCTGATTTTGTGGCATCGGCCTCACGGTCCTCTAATGGGTTATTCAACCGACCGGGGCCAGTAATGGTCCCCAGGCCTGAGTAAAAGTCAAAGTCTCTGGGAAAAACGGAGTTGATCCCCTCAGCGTGTGGAGAGCCTGCCAAGCTCTGCCATCAAGGCGTTTGCCAGGCCAGCCTGTCAGCAGCAGTGTGTAGAGGGAACAACAGGCCTGCCCCAAGGGGGATTAGCATCCATGAAAACACGCCAGCCTTAGCCATAGAGGCAGGAACACTGTGCACACTAAAAGATCCACAGACCCACTGTAGTGTGCACACTAAAAGATCCACAGACCCACTGTAGTGTGCACACTAAAAGATCCACAGACCCACTGTAGTGTGCACACACGCACCACAGCTCCAACTATTGATTTTCTTTCCTTTAGCGATTAGTCTATTGATTACTTTTCCGATTAACCCATTAAGACCTGAGGCGATTCTTAAAAATGTTTTCTAAATCCTAACAGTTTTTTGAAAAAAATCTAAACATTTTTTTCCCCAGATTTTTCAAAAATAGCAGATCTACAAGCTCATAGCGCGGCACTCGGTGCCGCACTATGAGCTTGTATATCTGCTATTTTTGAATAGCCAAAGAAATCTAAAGTGACACAGATGCGTCCCATAATCGCAGAACACATTTTTTTAAATCATTTGTAAAAAAAAAGATCTCTATATATATACGTATATGAATCAACACGACTATAACTAAATCAATTAGTCAGATTAACCACTTAAAGGAGAATTTTGGACTAAAGTTTTCTTACCTTTTCTATGACGTTATGATATCTTAGGATGAATGGTACAGTAGAAAAATGTCATAACTCCACCCCTGAGCCGCCACAGCTTAAAAGGTGCGCGGATAGGCCTTAGGTTAGATCACATATTTTAATAGCTTTTTTTGGAATTTTTTTTGGTGAGATCTGACGTTCATAGTGACAGAACACTGTCCCAAAAAAAAAAAACAAGTCTCACTACACGAGAATGAAATCTTGAGATTTCAATCTCGTCTAGCAAGAATTCTGTTTTTTTTTTTTTTTTTTTGCTCAGGGGTGGCGTTATGACATTTTTCTACTGTACCATTCATCCTAAGATATCATAACGTCATAGAAAAGGTAAGAAAACTTTAGTCCAAAATTCTCCTTTAAGACCTATTTTATACTTCGTCGTACAACGACGTCGTACAACAGTGTTGTAATTTTCTTTCTTTAAAAAAATACCAAAAATAGACGATCTAACAGCTCACAATGTGTCACGATGCAATGCGTTGTTGTGAGCTTGTAGATCTTTTTATTTTAACCACTTAAACCCCAGCATCCGTATTGTGGGGAAAGCTTTCGCTGGAAAATAGCAGATCGACAAGCTCACAACGCGGCGTCACGGCGCAACGCGTTGTGAGCTTGTCGATCGGCTATTTTCTACAAAAGCTTTCGCCACAATAACAGAAAACAGAAAAGACACAAGTAGAAAGCCCTGATGGACTCGGTCAACCGTATAGGGTTTAAGTGGTTGATTAAATCAATGATCAAACAGTGTAAACTATCTAGGAGGGATCTAGGGCTGCAACTTTTAACCCATTAAGACTTGGTGTCGCGCTATGAGCTTGTATATCTGTTATTTTTGAATAGCCAAAGACATCTAAAGTGACACAGATGCGTTCCAGCAGGTCTTAATGGGTTAATCAAACTAAAAACTTCTCGTAAACGTGAACGACAGAATAATCGATAGCCGCAGCCCCGACGTGAACCGTGGCGTGCGTCACGCTCTCTCCCACTGAATCTCCCTGGCTGTCAGGTGACAAGAAGCGGCTGGTGGCTCCGTGTGTATCGAGGAGGAGACATGTGGTTGTCTGCACCCTAACCCTGTATTGGCTTGGCAGCGACAGCAACCACAGTACACAAAGGGGGAAAATGGCAACCAATAAATTGAGGAGAAAATGCGAAACAATAAAAAACAAAAAAACTACTGAAAAGTATGTAGCTGAAGGGGAAAATGCTGGTAAAATAATCTCCTCCGTAAATGTCAAGAGAGACTGCCCGTAATCTCATTAGAAATGAAAAATAACCCCCCGAAATAAATGAATTGATTAACTTTCCAATGTTTTGGAAATGCAAGGTTTTTTTTCCACTCCAGTCAGCATATTGCTGCTTTTGAGAGCAGCCAGATGGAAGCCAGATGCCGTTCCGGTGGCCACTCGCCGTAACTGCCTCACTGAGCGCCCGTTATCGTCGCTGTCGCGCGGAAACCTTGTATGTCCAAAACCGTCACTTTTCAGGAAATGAAAGAAAATGGTGTTCCAATGGATCCAGTGTAGTTCTTTAATCACAAGCTATTTTTTTTAAATAATTTTCATTGGTTAAATATTTATTTAAAAAAAAACACAGACAGACTTAATGACACCTTGCGTCCCTATTTTTGCCATTATAGGCGAAAATGTTTAAAACGCTACTTTAGAAAGATTTTCATAGCTATTTTCAATAGCTGATCTACAAGCTCGTATGACCACGTGAGCTTGTAGATCGGATATTTTTGCTACTTTTCACGGCACTATCATGAAGTATGAAGTATAACGAAAAAGATGAAATTTTGAGATACAAGGTATCTGCACAACAGCAACGTCGATAGCGCTTTCAAACAATTGCATGCGCTGTGAGCTTGTAGATTGGATATTTTTGCAACGTTTCACAACACTATCATATCATCTCTGTAGGGTGGAAACCCCCGATGTCCAAAACTGTTGCTTTTCAGGATTCAAATTCAAAAATAGCAAAAGCAGTAGATCTACAAGTTCAAAACGGATGCTTTTGTATGACGCTGTAGTACGGCGTTAATTTACGAAAAAACACAAAAAGTTAAAACATGGAGATAAGAGGTTTCTACCCGACAGCAACGATAATGATTAAGTATAACACATAAGGCATAAAAAACACAAAACGATGAAACACGGGAGATACAAGGTTTCTAGCTGACAGCGACGTTATGATAGCTCTGTCAAACCACTGGACTGTCTATTTATCTGCAGACAAGCAACAGTAAGCTGGAAATAGTTTAGAGTGAATAACAGAATACAGGAGCGGTGAGAGCCAGAGCACGGACGCACAACGTCAAAAGAATGTGTCTGGGCCCTCCATCCAGCACTGCAAAAAACCACTGAAACAAACGCAGCAGTCCCTGGATGATGATGATGATGATGATGATGATGATGATGATGATGATGATGATGATGATGATGAGTGTCTGTGTGTGTGTGTGTGTGTGCGCGAGTGTGTGCGTGTTTGTCCGTGTGTCCAAGCGCCCGAAAACGTCTGTGGTTAAGCTGAGAGAAAGAGAGAGAGTAAACTTTATTGTTCCCGAGAGGAATTGTGGGCACAGAGCAAACAGTCCGTTGCTTTACATAAGAAAAACCTCCCAATAAAGTTTGAAGTGTTTGGCATGAAGCTAGACAGTGGGTTTTATATATATATGCCAATTCCTCGCCGTCTCTGCCAACCAACCCCTACTGTTCATCTGGGGGTTGTAGACAACTGCATGTCTCCTTCTGAGCTTGTAGGTCCGCTATTTCTGCTATTTTAAAATGTTTTGAAAGTATACAATTATTAAATATGTCAATAAGTTGTATTGTATTTGTATAGTATTTGTCATTATCTGCCCTGGGCAATTTTATCTTAAGAAGCGTAAAAGGCAAACAGAAATTAAGTTTTTATTTATATGTTCCAATGTTCCAAATGCCAAAAACACAATTAAATCATTCATCGCCATTCATTGTGTGACATCTAATCGACAACTTAAACGTGTCATCGTGCCCATACCAGGAGTGCATGCTATGCCTCCCAGTGTTGCTCCCTGCTGAACAGGCACCGCGGCCCAGGAATCGAACCCCCACTCTCCGCGGTGGTAGGTATGTACGGTACGTTACTCTCGCTCTTATCTTTGGAGATGTCTTTATGTCGGGGAGACATAAAACATTCTTAACCCATTAAGGCCTGAGATATACGATTCTACAAAATGTCTTCTAAATCCTAACAGTTTTCTGAGACACTTATGTTGCTATAATATCAGTGTTGCTCAAACTTTTTCGTGTCAAGGACGCCCAAAATTATACGTATTTGGCCGCAAACCCCCATCTGAAAATATGTTGTTCCAGGGACCCCCAGAAGCAAAGACTTGAGTTACAAATGTCCGCTTTAAAAATATATATTCAAAGATTTGCAAGAAAAAATCATGATTTTTTTAAAATAGCAGATATACAAGCTCATAGCGCGGCACTCTGTGCCACGCCATGAGCTTGTATATCTGCTATTTTTGAATAGCCAAAGTATAAAATAATAGGCTATAGTGTTCCCGGATTGAATGGGTTAAAACAGAAAAGAGAGACGTCTTTGTTTGAAGCGACGTGTCAAATGCTTCTGCACGCTGTCCAAATCATCTAAATTGGTTACGCAAGGCCCCCCCCCCCCTATGGCAATGGATCACACATCCAGTTGGCGGTGTTGTTGTGGAGAATGGATCGTTTTAATTACTGTCACTCATAGCTATGACACCCGAGCCAAAAGAAAAAGCTTGTAAAAGCCTGAGCTATATACTTGGGTTGTGCGCCATGACACGCAGCGAAAATAGCAGATCTACAAGCTCTCAACACGTGGTGCTGCCTGCGACACATTGTGAGCTTGGAGATCGGCAATTTTCGATGCGTGACACCGGTGCGCTGTGCTATGTATAAACCGTCTCTGTCGGGAGGAAACCAAAACTGTTACTTTTCTGGATTCAAGTTCAAAAACAGCAAAAGTAGCCGATCTACCGGCTCAAAATGCGCCGATTCGCGCCGCGTTTCGTGCCGCGTTTCGAGCTTGTGGATCAGCTACTTTTGATACTTTTGTGTGTACGATCAAGTAGGGCGTTAATTTACAAAATGTTAAAATATGGATCTAAGAGGTTTCTGCCTGACAGCAACAAAATCACAATAACCGTAATCAGTAAGACCTGAAGCCGATTCTACATGTCTCCTAAATCTCAACAGTTTTCTGAAAAACGTATGTTTCTACATCAGTGGTGCTCAAACTTTTTCATGTCAAGGACCCCCAAAATTGTAAGTATTTGGTCGCGGACCCCCATCAAAATATTTTGTTCCAGGGACCCCCAGAAGCAAAGATTTGAGTTAAAAAATTTCGCTTAAAAATATATACATATA
Source organism: Gymnoscopelus braueri (assembly GCF_963280865.1). Lineage (NCBI taxonomy): Eukaryota > Metazoa > Chordata > Actinopteri > Myctophiformes > Myctophidae > Gymnoscopelus > Gymnoscopelus braueri. Next base: position 45,000,424 of record NC_137608.1, on the reverse strand, counting down.
TTCAAAGATTTGCACATTTTCACGATTTTTCAAAAATAGCAGATCTACAAGCTCATAGCGCGGCACTCGGTGCCGCGCTATGAGCTTGTAGATCTGCTATTTTTGAATAGCCCAAAGTGTAAAATAATGCTTTTTTAGCTCAAATCTAAAAATGACAAAGTTCCAGGTCTTAATGGGTTATGTAAGAGCTGAGCTTGGCAAAAGCTAAAATGTTCTTTCTATGTGAATCCCCACCTCATCTACTCATTTACCTGGAAAGGCTTTATGATAAAAAAAAAAAGAAGACGACATTTTTAGACCTACACAGATTCAACACCATTCCTGTCTTGGACAAACAGCCTGTTAGCCACACAGTAAGTGTTTGGGATATTAATGTACAATGTTCGGGAGTAAGAGGGAAAAATCTAATAAAGATCTGGATCCTATTCCAATGTGTGGAAAGAGCACTACAAGTTGGCCCAGAACCGGTAATCCTCTCTCCAGAGTGTTTCACTCACACACTCTCTCTCTCTCCCTCTCACACACACACACACACACACACACATACACACACACCAACCTTCTTTATTTTACAGCTCAGGCCGCTGACTGACTCCAGGCTAACCTTCCCATTACAACTTTTACACGTTTCCCACAGTGAGAGAGGTGTTCTCTGGCACGGTGCCAAGGGTCCGCCAGCAGCACTCACACAACTGTTCCCGTGGCAGAGTGAGTGACGTAAAGTAAAAGTGCCCAATAAAGCTGGCCAGGTCACAGTGTGACTGAGAGGGCAGCTAGCTGGCCCCAGTGTCTGCCATACTGGGGCCGATGATGGAATTTTGGAACATTATATAACTTGAAATACAAAAAGTGGTTTTATGTCCATATAAAATGTTTTGGCTTCAAGTGCCAGAGTAGGGCTATGCGAAAAAATACAAATAAAAAACGAAATGCTAAGCAGTGGTGGAAAAAGTACTCAAATTCTTTACTTAAGTAAAAGTACCAATACTGCAATATAAAAATACTCTGTTACAAGTAAAAGTCCAGAATTCAAAATTGACTTGAGTAAAAGTACAAAAGTATTGGCATCAAAATGTACTTATAGTATCAAAAGTAAAAGTACTAAATATTTGAAAATAGCAGATCTACAAGCTCACAACGCGTCGCGATGCGACGCGTTGTGAGCTTGTAGATCGGCTATTTTCAAATAGCCTAGGTATAAAATAGGGCTAAATTGGTAAATGTATGTTTTATAATGTAATAATTTATATCTGAAAAGTAACTAGTAACTAAAGTTTTCAAATAATTGTAGTGGCGTAAAAGTACAATATTTGCCTCTGAGATGGAGTGGAGTAGAAGTAAAAGTATTGGAAATTGGAAATACTCAAGTAAAGTACAAATACCTCAACATTTTACTTAAGTACAGTACTTAAGTAAATGTACTTAGTTACTTTACACCACTGATGCTAAGTGAGCTGAGCACAGCTGCAGACAATGAGGTGTATTTTTTGGTGACTTTTTTCGAGAATTAGACAAGCTGCCTTGATTTTATCAACAACATTTCAGCATTGCGTTTAGCAATTAGCACGCCTGTCAGCGTTCAGGCCCAGAGAGTTAGAAGTTTCTCTCTCAGGGCTGACCACATGTTAAAGATGAATCTGATTCTGATTGCGCGGCTCAGTCACGCTTGGCCGCAATTCCATCTAAAGAGAATAGATATCGCTCTCACACCCACTTAACCACTTATTATGTCATTGGTTCACAACCTTTTTCTGGATCAGGGCCCACTTGAAAATATCAAAAAGGTTTTTAAATATACTTAGATGACAAGAATACCCCAGGACTCTATGCCCGGGACCACTGATTTTTCCCTCGACACCCAAATCTCTCTGCTGAAAATAGCCGATCTACAATCTCATGTCGCATCGCGGTGCACTGTGAGCTTACAGATCAACTATTTCCGTTGACTGTTCGCCCTCAGAATAGGAATGCTAGAATAGGAATGCTAGACTTTATTTAACCCCTGGTTGGGACGTCGGGCCCACGCCCAAGCGAAAGCTTCACAATTACCGTAACGCAGATGGCAGAATAACCGGCGTTTTCCCATGACTCCACTTTCCGTGACTCATATAATCCACTAAGACCGGGAACGCATCTGTGTCATTTTAAGATTTCTTTGACTATTCAAAAAATAGCAGATATACAAGCTCATAGCACGGCACTCTGTATAGATTTGCAAATTTTTTCTTAATCGTGATCATTTGTGCAAATCTTTGAATATACATGTATATTTTTTTTTTACTCAAATCGTTGCTTCTGGGGGTCCCTGGAAAATAATATTTTGTGATGGGGGGTCCGCGGACAAATACATTTAATTTTGGGGGTCCTTTACAAGAAGTTTTTGAACCACTGATATTATAGAAACACAAGTTTTTTTCCAAAAAAAAATGTTAGGATTTAGAAGACATTTGTAGAATTCCCAGTAGCAAAGACTTGAGTAAATAATAAAAAAAATTAAAAAACATACATATTCAAAGATTTCACGATTTTTCTAAAGAAATAGCAGATATACAAGCTCATAGCGTGGCACTCGGTGCCGCGCTATGAGCTTGTATATCTGCTATTTTTTGAATATCCAAAGAAATCTAAGATGACACAGATGCATTCCCGGATTGAATGGGATAAGCAGAGAGAAGTGGTCTAACTTTTAGGATCTGGACCGGTCCCTATACTACTACAATGAATGAAGGAACCGTCAGCCCTCCAGATGGTCTCTAAGCATTCAGGCCCGGTCCCATTGCATAATAGATTGTTAAAAGTTCCCGCCAAGGACTTATTGGATTGTTGCACACTTTATGTCTACACTCACACACAAATGTGGTCCAAATGGAGACGGGAATAAGCGTGCGTGTGTGTGTGTGTGTGTGTGTGTGTGTGTGTGTGTGTGTGTGTGTGTGTGTGTGTGTGTGTGTGTGTGTGTGTGTGTGTGTGTGTGTGTGTGTGTGTGTGTGTGTGTGTGTGTGTATTACTATACTTGCGAGGACCTGACCATATGTCTCAACAAGTATAGTAGAATGTAGTAGAATGAGAAATACAACATTGTGAGAACCATTTTCCTGGTCCTCACAAGAGAAATGGTTGTTTTATGAAGAAGAAGAAACCGTTTTTTTGTTGTTTTGAGAGCATTTAGAAGTTATTGCGAACGCGGAAGGAGGCGCGGCTTCGAGCTTACTCTTGGTGCGTTCGAAAATACAGCACTGAGCGCACTGGCCAATACAAACTAATAGGCGAGTGTGCTCCGGTGCGAAATTTTCGAACGCGCCCTATGTAACCGTGCTCGGGTTGTGTGTGTGTGTCTCTGTGTGCAGCCGCGCTCTCATTGGCTCGCGCCCCCATGTGACTCACGTGCGTGCACTGCCTGTGTGCAGCCGCCAGAGTGCGCCAGAGTGCAGGAATTTAGACAATGCTCAGATTAAAATGCACAAAAGCCTGCAAAAAACACACACACACACACACACACACACACACACACACACACACACACACACACACACACACACACACACACACACACACACACACACACACACACACACACACACACACACACACACACACACACACACACACAATGTCAATGTTCTCTCCCCATCACGGTGGGTGAAATAACACGGATTACAAGTCCGTAAATACACAATATTTTCGAGCTGCGTTCGCTTCCAGCGTTCGCGCGTCTTACTTGTGTTTAGGGATTAGAGATAGCGTTATGCTTGATTTATACTTAGTTGCAGACTTGTGTCATGCACCGAAGAATTGTCGATGTACAAGCTTGTAGATCTGCAATTTTTTGGCTTTAGGCTTACGATTAAAATGCCCCCCAAAAAAAGAAATGGCATTCACGAAATCGGCGTCCTAAAATGTTGATGTCCTCACAAGTATAGTAATATGAATCTGTGTTTATGTACTGTATGTGTGTGTGCGTGTGCGTGTGCGTGTGCGTGTGTGTGTGCGCGCGTGTGTGTGTGTGCGTGCGTGCGTGCGTGCGTGCGTGCGTGCGTGCGTGCGTGCGTGCGTGCGTGTGAGTTACTGTACTTAGCAGAATTCCTCATTAAGTGTGACAGTCAATTCCAAATGACAACATAGCGTTGGCATGTGAGCTCTTGGCCTCGCTGTAGCCTCTCACTGTATCACGGTCTGACGGCCCCGCTTTGCCTTTTTTCTTTCTTTTTCTGCTCTATTCCTCGTGAAATCTCTCTGGCAGCGGTCAGTGTGAAGAACAGCTTCATGTGATAAACCGCCCAGTGTAATTCAGAGGAAGTCATGTCTCATGGATTTTTTCCGCTCTCTTTTAGGTTCTTTTTGATTGTGTTTCGGGTTTTTTTTTCAGATGTTTTCTAAAAACAGATGCGGCCGCACCACTGTTCAGCATCACAACACAACGGTGATTCTCCTTACCGTGATTGTGTTGACGTGTGCGCGTGCATGTGTGTGTGAGTGAGTGTGCGCACGGGTACACAAGCACGTCCCTGGGCGTGTGTGTGTGTGTGTGTGTATAACCACTTGAAGCCCAGCATCCCTATTTTGGGGAAAACGTTTGCCAAAAAATAGCAGATCTGCAAGAGCTTGTAGATCAGCACATTTTTGGCAAAGAGTTTTGGTGTAGACGGAAAACAGGCGGTCCGACTACAGCTGCAACTCAGGTCTGTTTAGACTGGAGGGTTCAAGGGGTTAAAGTGACTACACACTCATCGCAGAGCACTACGCTCATGAGAAAATGCAACGGCCTGGTACTCCAGAGATTTGTAATTACTATGAGTGGAATAACATGGCTTGGGGCGAGGCCAGAGATGAAATGCACAAGGCTACGCTCTCTCTCCCTCAGCGCTGGCTGGTAACAATCATTCTCTGTCATGATAACATGCACATTAAGGCTAACTGGCATGTAAATGACTGCAGTCAGCATGAGCAAACAAATGCTAACCGCATAAATCTTCAGCGCCGAATTAACCCACATTCATAAGTCGCCCTACTTTTGAGAGGAGGCTGTTATGAAATCAAAAACGGCCACGGGTTTTGGCACTTGGAAGGGTTGCGGCTGCAGTTTAAAAGCGCAGGCGCAGCCCCCCCCCCCCACCACCCCCCCTCTAAAAAGACCCCGAACTCTCCTCGAATGCCTCCGCTATGTGGGGGCCGGTGGTGGTGATGTAACAGGCCAGCTATTCAAACCTTTCCAAGCGGTTCGGACTGCAGAGCAGTGGTGAAAAGTAACTAAGTACAAGTACTTTACTTTTCACAATTTTGAGGTTTTTTTTCTTTCTTTTTTTTTCAACCTTTCTTGAGTATTTCATTTTTCAATACTTTATACTTCTACTCCACTACATCGAAGTGGTTAAACGTAACTTTTTACTCCACTGCAATTATTTGAAAACTATCATTGAAAACGTATTTCGATTATTATTACAAAACCCCTCAAGCCCTATTTGAATAAAACTTTGACTTTGTTCTTTGACTTTTGTACTGTAAGTATATTCTGTACCAATGTGTTTGCGCTTTTACTCAAAGTAAAGCTCTGAATACAGGACTTGTAACTTGTAACAGAGTGTTTCTACATTGTGGTATTGCTATTCTTACTCAAGTAAAGCACTTTTTTTCCACCCACAACTGAAGAGGAGTCAGAAACACAGGTGCGGGCGGCACCCAGACGCCTGCACTATGTTAGGCCGCGCTCCAAACAAGAGCTCAAACATCCAGAGAGAGAGAGAGAGAGAGAGAGATAGATGTTTGGCCGAGCCCTCCTAACAGCCCACTTCTGAGAGAATTCCCCCCCTCAAAGGGAATTTTTGGCAGCAGGGCGGGGGTGTGGGGATGTAGTATGTACTGTATGCTTTGATTTATAGATCCTCGATATCAGCCCCCTCATTCATTGATTTAGTCATTCATTCAAAAGCCACCGACTCATGGGCCTTTTAACCACTTAAAAAGGGTAAATGGGGAATGTATATAGCGGCTCTCTATCCAAAGGGCTCGACACTGTGCCTTACATTCTGCCATTCACACACATTCACACACTGGTGGCAGAGGAAGCCATGCAGGGCACCAATCTGCTCATCGGGAGCGGTCAGGGACAAGTCTTCGACACTAACCCAGGGAGAGCCGGGGATTGAACCGAGAACCGTTTCCCAAGCAGCCGCTCTACCTCTATATACAGTATATACCCTAGTTGGCCAGGGTACCCAGGGGTCTATACTAGGCCCCCCCTCCTTTTCTCCCTCTACACCAAATCTCTTAGCTGAAAGTAGCCAATCTACAACTTAGAACGTGCATGTATGGCGACGGATTGTTAAGTTGTAGATCGGATATTTTCGCATAATGTTCTCCCCAGAGAAGGGACACTAGGGGTTCATGTGGTTTAGCGAAAGTAAATAAACAACAGAGCTATGGGACAAACTTGTATGCATGTGTATGCATGCACACACATGTAGACACAAGTTATTTTTTAGATTGTTTCTTTTTTTTGCAACAGCTGATTTCTTACCTTTCGTCCATCTTGTCCAGGCAGTCCAGGAGGCCCCATCACACCCAGCTCTCCCTAAGAGGACACCATTTTACAGCGTTCATTTAAGTGTACAAATGGATAGGTAAGGACTTTACTCTGTAGTATTGTATGAGAGGATGTTGTCAGTATGCCTACTTTATCTCCTTTCGGGGATCGGCCAGGGGACAGTCCCGGGTCACCCTTATGTCCCTAGAGGTAGAAAACAGATGGAGATATATAATTAGTGTTCAAGTTCTCTTCATTTTGCATTGCTGCATCATTCAGCTTTAGTTAACAGAACCCTGCACAGCCAGAATCCAGAGCATTAATTCCACCTGAAAGTGTGGGGGAAATGGGTCAATTGTGTACACATTCAGACTTGAATTAAAGATGCAATAAGTTGCATGTCCTATTTCTCCCGCGTAAGAGACCAAACTTCTACCGCTCTTTCAACGGGGAGTCCCCTCTTGGCCTGGGGAGTTATTGCACATATGGGCTCCAGGCAGTACTACTACCACATCAGCCAGTAGATGTCCAACCTGACAACAGGGTCTCCATGGAAGAGTTAGGGAGACCACCTCCATCCAACGCAGAATGTGCAAGTTATATTGTAGCTTGGTGGGTAGAGAGGCCGTCTGCTAATCATAAGGGCAACGGTTTGCCCCCCCCCGTCCACCCCGTTATATGTGACGAAGTGTCCCTGAGCAAGACACTTAAAGGTTCTATGACATTCATTTTCACTGTTTTTATGTTTTTTTGGAGGGTTTATGACCTCAATTACACCCAAAAAATCTGAACTTTGAACATTCAGTGGATTTTCTGTGGTCTGGGGTTTTCTGAATAATTAGGCTGAAAAGTAATCTGAGCTTGGCCCTTCGGCAGTGAAGTCACAGCCTATTAATCCCGCCCACTCTCCTCCTCGCCCCTCCCCTCCCCTATCCTTTCCTTTGGGGGGGGGGGCGGAGCAGAGGCGATGATTGACAGGCAAAATCCCTCAACAGCGACACCCGCAGGCAAAGATAATTTTTTTCATTGCAGTTGAAAAGGCTTTAGAAATGTGAGAGAAAAACACCTGCCATGGATCACTGGAGTGGATGTTTTTGTTAAAACTTTTTATACACGTTTGAAGGACCATGACAAAGACTTTTAATGTGTGGTAAAACTGAACGTCATGAAACCTTTAACCCCTAACAGCTCATCATGACCATCTGAGCAGCCATGAGCTGGGTGAAACTGAAGCTACATTTCAAACATCTTTCCATAGTTGAAAATTCAAAAAAAAAGTCCCGGATTGTGGCTTTAACATTTTTCTGTGCAGCATCGGAGCTGTAGAAACCTTGTATCTCCATAAATCAACTTTTTAATGTTTTTTCATACTTCGCACAGACTACAGAGGTAGAGAAAATATAGCTTACAAGCATACAACACGTCACAACGCTATTTTCACTATTTTAAAATGTTTTGGACATACACGTTTTTTTGCCCGACAACGGCATTATACAATATCAACGTTCGACCCCCACTCATTAGTGAGGACTAGTGGTTGTATTTACACAAAGAGTGCAGTCCATTTATGCCCCTCCACGCAGTGTTTCAAGTTTACACTGACACACTTACACTCCCCACCACCATGTGAGAAATGACGGGGAGTGACCAGGCACATTCTTCTGCCTTTTCAGGCAGTGGAGGATACTGTCAGTGTACTCTGGGTCAGCGAACAGCGTTCAAGTAGCAATAAATCACACCAGTCCCACAGTGATGCAGGCCTGCAGCAATCCAGCCATCTACTAACAACAGTGGTTCTCAAACATTTTAGTTTTAAGTACCCCCAATTTGCCCCAGTGTTAGGCCCCCATAACGAGAGTTACAGACTTCTTATAGCTGGGGACCCCTGGAACCCCCTCAAGGACCCCTGAACCAGTGGTTCTCAAACTTTAAGATTTCATGGACCCCTCCTTAACTCTGACAGTAAACAAATGGAACCAAATGGACCCGTCAGGGTCCATTTGGTTCCATTTGTATACTGTCAGAGTTACAGACTTGTAAGGGTCAATTTAGAACCCCCTAAAATAACCCTGAGAGTCCCTGGACCCCACTTTGAGAACCACTGCCAACAAATACACAAATATTATAATGATGTGATCATCCACAATGATAACGTCCGGTAAACATGTTAAACGTGAGTGAACTGTAAATTCAGATGGATTATTTTTTTTAAACTAACTGTCGTGTGTTTCTATCGTTCATCAAACTGAACTACGGAAGTTGTAATGGAACATGGACTCAGCCATCCACTTGAGTTGGAGAACCATTTTTAAAACAAAATATTATAGTTATCGTTACAGTAATAGTTCATGGAGTGGACAGTGCTTTACTTTGGAGGCCAGCCATAACCACAAACATTTACCTTGAGATTACAAATATCATTGGAACTCCTACACAAATCGTGTAGTGAATTACAAATTGGCAACGGAAACAGAGCCGATATTGTGTGCGAGCCTCTTTTATGTACTTGTGCAGTTACCATTCTCCCTCCCAATTGACTCGTAAAGGAAGAGGTTGTGAGGACATTCTCCCGAGTGCAAAAGCTAACAATACTTTAGAAGTTTATAGCCACGCTTGGAAAGGCAACGCTGTACACGGCCGCAAAAGAATACTCAATCCATCAATAATCCAGGATCTGGAATGGGGATGAGACACTGTTAGGGCCTCCATTAGCACCTCCATCAGACCATTGAAGCGTGTAGGCCACAGCTTGGCATTAAAAATGATCTTCCTGTGAATTTCCTGCAGACCGATGTTCTCCACAACAGAGCCAAGACGTGGTACTGGAGCCAAAATCTACATAATGAACACACCCACTTCAAGATTTTCACTTTTTTTCCCAACGTTTTCTCTTCATGGACCAAGCCACATCATTATGTTCTGAACATTCTGACACTAAATGGTATTGTACAGACAGATGAATCAGGGGAAAAGTTACTTTATTCAAGGCCTCACTGTGTCAACACTCGTGTGTGATATATACACTGATGTTTGCAAGATCTGACATTCACGTGGGGTGTCCGCGACCACTTAGGAGACCAGAATTGTGTACCATTTCGTATTATATTGGCCAAGTGTGGAATGCACCATCGTAGGGCTGGGCGATATGACTTCAAATCAATATCAAGATTATTTCAAACATTTGCTTCGATTATGATTAACAAAACAATTATTAAAATAATAGTGAAAAGAGCAGATCTGCAAGTTCACAACGTGTTGCATCAAGACACGTTGTGAGTTGTAGATCGGCTATTTTCGCTATTTTTGTGTGCCACCATTGTACAACAACGTATAATATAGGGTTATGTGGTTAATCAGACTAATCGATTTAGGCGATTATTAAAAAAAAACGATTATAATGTATTTGTGCCGATTTTTTTGTGTGTTATATACAGTATATGGTATATAAAAAACAACCTGCTTCTTCTGATTCGATTAACCTACATGAGCAAAATTAAGTCGGTCATTGGTTCTAATATCGGTTACGATATGTTTTCTGTTAATTGCCCAGACCTATACTATCTTGTCAATGAGATCAAGGATGTGTTGGCCACCCTCGGCAGCCATGACATTAACTTGTTTGTTTGTTGTGTTTATGGAAAAAATAACAATCTTCACTTCGGAAAAATATGAGTTGATGGTCTGATGCTGAGCTGATGCTCGCCCACGCAGTGAATCATGGGAATCCCGCAAAACACCGAGCCTGAAGAGAAAAGGGGGAATTTAATGCGGGTTCCATCGTAAATATTGTTGTTTGTATAGACTATGATAACCATAGCAATTAACTGAAATGCAAAAAAAAAGCACGACGGTTCATTTTCCACAAATTCACGGAGATAAAACCCACAATCAGCTATTGGGAAATTGTACATTTATCATCCAGCTTGTTTGTTTTTTCTTAAGTGGGAGGGTTGTGCCAGACCATGCAGCAATCTGTTTGAGGTTGGGTCAAGCGGAGATGGGCCAGGTTTGGTTAACCCTTTAAGGCCGGGAAGGGAACGCATGTGTGTCATTTTAAGATTTCTTTGGCTATTCAAAAATAGCAGATATACAAGCTCATAGCGCGGCACCGAGTGCCGCGCTATGAGCTTGTAGATCTGCTATTTTTAGAAAAAAAAACATTTTTGCAAATCTTTTATTCTTATATAATCTTTGCTTCTGGGGGTCCCTGGAACAAAATATTCTTAGATGGGAGGGGGTCCGCGGACAAATACATATTATTTTGGGGGTCCTTGACATGAAAAAAGTTTGAAAATCATTGATAATATAAGTATATATATAAGTAAAAAAAAAAAAAAAAAAAACTTTAGGGAAAACAAACTGTTAGACATTTGTAAAATCCCCAGAAGCAAAGATTTGAGTTAAAAAGTTTTGCTTTAAAAAAGTATATATATATATTCAAACTAAAGATTTGCACACATTTTCACGATTTTTCAAAAATAGCAGATCTACAAGCTCATAGCGCGGCACTCGGTGCCGCGCTATGAGCTTGTTTATCTGCTATTTTTGAATAGCGCAAAGAAATCAAAAAAATTACACGGATGCGTTCCCGGTCTTAATGGGTTAAGCTCCAACTCACACACATGTACAATATAAGGGTTATGGTTTTCCTTGGTAATATCAAAGGTTCCAGCCAAAGCATGGTATCAATTAAGTCTTTTTTCTTCCCCTGTCAAAGACAAGGGTGGAAAATTTTGAAATTCAATGCATTCACGAGGATTAGGTAAGGATTTAAAACATGAGCAAGTTTCCACTCTGGCCGTGTTCAGTCTAACATACAGACTCCTTTGTGAATTCATTATAACACATTTCAAGGCTTTAACGACTCTGACAGTTCCAATCACTTGGAACAAAGACCCAAGTACTTGGTTATGTGAATACGTGTAGGCTACTTAGCATGGTTTGGTTTATAACCAACTCTACTTTTCTCTAGGGCAGTGGTTCTCAAAGTGGGGTCCAGGGACCCTCAGGTTCCTTGAGGGGGTTCCAAATGGACCCTTACAGGCCTGTAACACTGAGAGTGTAAAAATGTACACTCTCAG
>NC_137608.1:44901323-44983823 GCF_963280865.1 Gymnoscopelus braueri | reverse complement strand
CGCGTCGCGATGCGACGCGTTGTGAGCTTGTAGATCTGCTATTTTCAAATAGCCTAGGTATAAAATAGGGTTAAAGTGGTTAATGTATGTTTCATTATATCATAATATATATCTGAAAAGTAACTAGTAACTAAAGTTTTCAAATAATTGTAGTGGAGTGAAAGTACAATATTTGCCTCTGAGATATAGTGGAGTAGAAGTAAAAGTATTGTAAATTGGAAATACTCAAGTAAAGTACAAATACCTCAAAATTGTACTTAAGTACAGTACTTGAGTAAATGTACTTAGTTACTTTCCACCACTGGCTATTCGACCAGAGAGCATCTTAGCCTTGCATTTTCCCCCGGCTGGCCTGGATATTAAAACATATGGAAGCCATTACCTCTCCCGTATAGCAGGCAAATAACGGAGGAAGTGATGGTGGGGGGGGGGGAGAGAGAGAGAGAGAGAGAGAGAGAGAGAGAGAGAGAGAGAAGAGGGAGACAAATTGTGTTCTAGAGCACAATGAAAACATATCCATTTGTAACTCAGCGAGAGTGCAAATGTAACCAAATGGACTCAAATGATTACATTTGCACTCAGTTAAAGGTGCCGGTGTCAAGGTGGGTGGATGCTCTCCTGTGGAGACACACATGGTGGATGGAGAGAATGAGTCACTCCGTCCATCTATATGTGTGTGTGTGTGTGTGTGTGTGTGTGTGTGTGTGTGTGTGTGTGTGTGTGTGTGTGTGTGTGTGTGTGTGTGTGTGTGTGTGTCTCTCTCTCTTTCCTCCCAAATATTGCTCACGAAAAAAGAGCTCCCGGCAGTCTATTCAGAGTGTGTGCGGTGAGGGTAAGCCGTACGCACACGTACACGCACACGCGCACACACACACAGTGTTCTGTGGACGTGTACAGTCCAGCTGTGTATGGCCTGGGTTTATGATGCGGGCCGGTTACTTTTACAGAGGTGACATGTGGATTGCTACCATCTTTACAGACCATTACCCCCGAACAGACATCCTAACACCTTCTGTAGGCCACACACACCAGAGAGAGAGAGGGAGAGGGAGGGAGAGGGAGAGAGAGGGAGAGAGGGGGAGAGAAAGAGGGAGGGAGAGAGAGACACAGAAGGAGAGAGGAAGAGAAAGAGAGAGAGAGGTTAATTCAGTTGTTCAGCCGGTTATAACCTATACATTTAATGCTGCATGGTGGGATATTGTTGGCCTGCATGAGGTTTGATTGAGACACAACCGTATATACGCTCAACATGTGCACATGCAAGTTGTCAAGATGGGCCCTGACGCTGAGATCCTCCTAAAACGTTGGTCTGCCCTCACCGTGCTCCTGTCAGACTTGTTGAAACATCTTGGCTCCTCCCTCCCACTCACACACACATACTGTACTGTGTCAGAAGCGCCAGTGTCCCGGTTCACAATCATCCTGTGGGAGCCAAAGGGAGCGTCCGTTTGCGGCGAGTTGGCGCATGATCGCTTTCAACGCGTGGAGTTGAACATTGGTGAACTTTGAGCGGGTGTCACCCAATAGGAAAGAAGTGCATGGTTGACCCTACTTGGCAGGTATTTCACAACCAGTCCAACGTACAGTAAGTCTAACAAACTAACAACCAGAAATCGCCACTGGTATTGCGACCTTGTGGATCTGCTATTTTTGACACAATGCGACACATCGTGAGCTTGTAGTATATCCGCTGTCCCAGAGCACGACGAGGTATAACTCGAGCCTGAATAATATTCAGCGGAATAGACTCCTTATCTGACGACGTCCCACTGATAAGAACCAGTATGCGCGCACAGGCCGGCACCAAATGAACCCCATCGCTCATAAGACGCAATGGAGAAGTGGTCACAGCACTCACGTGTAAATATGCATTCCATCAAACTTTCAGATGCCGTTTTCCTCCCAGTGTGGAGGAAGGAGGCTTAGGATGTTTACGGTGATCTCTCACTCTTGAAATATATAATCCTTGGTTTCTGCTGTGTGTAAACAATAATAGCGATTCAAAGCAGTTGTCCTCCAAACCCCACCTCCAGTCGCTGTCATTAGAACGGAGGGAGCGCTCCCTGTGATCACGGCACCACAGCCTGAGCCTGCCTACCCGCACAGCTGCAGACCCTCAAGCCTAATTTATGCTCCGTCGTGTTGCACCTTTGCCACTGTAGTCGCATGCATGAGATGTTGTTTGACAGAGGAGGGATGGGGAGTCACTGGGGAAGATGTGATACCGGGCGGCTTGTTATCGTAAAGCTTTAATTAGCAATTATGTAGCACTGTAATCACCACTGTTTGTTTCTGTGCATACAGTATTCCATATGACAGTAGCTGTGACCTTCTGGTGACAGAACAGACTCTCTAACGACCCTGTCAGTACACTTCAACCATCATCTCACTGCAGTTTCCAGTAGAACTTCAACATCACAAAACTTCATCAATGCATACTTTTGTTCATCACTACATGTGCAATTCATTTCATTTGACTGATGAATACAGTTTTATAATGACCTACAAAATCAGCTCCTCCAACAAACCAAGCTTCCTGCATCGGTCAATCAACGCCAACACCACATTTCACACCAGTTAGGTACCACTATACTACTGTACTACTATACAGACCCATAAGGGTCCATTTGGACCCTTTTTAATTTCAAGGACCCCCAGTTTAATAGGGGTATGTATGCATTAGGCCACACTGGACCCCCATTTGATACCATTTGTATGTGACCCAAATCTACACTATAAAACCCTCAGTGTTATTTTAACTCTGAGAGTGTACACCGAAACGGAAACCAAAACGGACGAGAAGTTCCATTTGTAAAATGTTGACACTTTTTTTTTATCTGAGTATTCTTACTTGCGTACTTTTACTCGAGTACAATTTTAATACAGGCCTTTTACTTGTAACAGAGCATGTTTATATTGTGGTATCGCTACTTTTACTTAAGTAAAAACCATACTTCTTCCACCACAGCACACAAGCCCTGCTTCAGATAGCGGCTGCACACACTGCCAGGTCGGTTTCCTTACACAAAGCAGCCTTTGATCAACTCCCAAGCCCCCCTTCAGGGCTAGATGAGCCCCCCCCTCTCCTCCCAGTGGTGGACGAAGTACTCCCAGTTTTTTTTTACTTAACCCATTAAGACCTGAGGTTTTTTGAAAGTTTTGACATTTTGAAACATTTTGAAAAAAAAAATCTAAAACATTTTCTTTCAAGATTTTTTTTTCAAGATTTTTTTCAAAAATAGCAGATCTACAAGCTCATAGCGCGGCACTCGGTGCCGCGCTATGAGCTTGTATATCTGCTATTTTTGAATAGCCAAAGACATCTAAAGTGACACAGATGCGTTCCAGGTATCAATGGGTTAAGTAATAGTAGCGACACCACAATATAAAAATACTCTGTTAAAGTCAAAGTCCTGTATTCAGAATACCAAAAGTAAAAGTACTCAATATGCAATTTCACAAGGTTTTTTAATAGTTTGCAAAAATTCTCCAAGCTCACAACTCGTATTAAGTGGGGCTTAATTGGTTTTCTTTGTTCATAATAATCTAAATTCAAATAATTGTAATGTAGTCAAAATTACAATATTTGCCTCTGAGATGCAGTGGAGTAGAAATATGAAGTAGCCTAAAATGTTTTACTACTCAAGTAAAGTAAATGTACCTAAAAATGTACTTAAGTACATTACTTGAGTAAATACACTTCGTTACTTTCCAACACTGGTCTGAAAGTGATTAATTATGTCCGTGGGTTAACCAATGAGGAGTATTAACAAGAGCTGATTATATCGTGTATCCATTGGAACACATGTGCTTTTTTTTTTAAAGTAGCGGGTTTTTGGACGAGGTTTCAACCCTACAGCGACGATATGCAAATGACACTGGCTGATAGCGGCCTCTCTGTGGGAACATGCAACGCTGTCAAGATAACTGTGGAAAAAAACCTGCTCATCTACTGCACATGTGTCACATCACATCTGGATAAGACAAGCATTCTTTTGTTGATAGGATTAACTAGAACCCGACGTACAGAAAGTTGCATCCAAATGTAAAAATTAGCTCCAGAAATGGCTGCAATTCATGATAATAAACCACACAAGATTAGCACTATACCAGCACGCTCGACTGACATGGAGGATTCTTCCATTTATGCTGCGTTTCGCATAATAATAAAGTTGTAAACATGAGGGGTTTTTTTTGTCGTATGATGACACAGTCGTTCGACTGGAACGCATCTGTGTCACTTTAGATTTCTTTGGCTATTCAAAAATAGCAGATATACAAGCTCATAGCGCGGCACCGAGTGCCGCGCTATGAGCTTGTATATCTGCTATTTTTGAAAAATCTTGAAAACATATTTTTTTGATTTTTTTCCAAAAACTGTTAGGATTTAGATTTTTTTTAAGAATCGCCTCAGAGCCTGATTTGTACTATACCAGAAATAATTAAGCTCACGACAACACGTCATATTGCCTATTTTTGGTACGGCACACGACTAAGTTTCAATTAAGCATTAGTGCGATTATGGATCCCTCGGACAGAGCATTGTTAACCCGTTAAGACCGGGAACGCATCTGCGTCACTTTAGATATACAAGCTCATCGGGGCCGCTCTATGAGCTTGTAGATCTGCTATATTGATAAAAACATTTGTGAAAACATGTGTGCAAATCTTTAAATATAATATACATTTTTAACTCAAATCTTTGCTTCTAGGGGTCCCTGGAACAAAATATTTTGAGATGGGGGGGTCAGCGGACAAGTACATATCATTTTGGGGGTCCTTGACATGAAAAAAGTTTGAGAAACACTGATATTATTTTGTTTTTTTACTGTTTTTTAACTGACATTTGTAGAATCCCCAGAAGCAAAGATTTGAGTAAAACATTTTCGCTTTAAAAAAACATATATTCAAAGATTTGCACACATTTTCACGATTTTACAAAAAAATAATGGTTATTATAGCTAAAATTCTAAAAAGGACACAGTATGCGTTCCTGGATTGAATGGGGTTAAAAGAGGGTTTCGCTGTGAGGCGCACATGTCGTGTTATAATAAAGTGGAAAATGTTCTACCATGGAGAAATAGCACATTAATTCCTAATGTTTGGACAGGCTATGCCAGGTCCAGCTGAGGATATTTGTGTTGCCCATGTGTGGAAGCTGTGAGGTTCTCCTCCTCCTCTGGACCATATGGAGCTGTCTGCACCAAAAATGTCAGCCAAAATGAAACCCCAGTCCCACCTCAGCCCCGCTGTGAGTTGCAGTGACCTGCAGAAGGGGGTCTCGAGAGTAGGGGTGCAATAATTTAACCCAGGGGTCTTCAACAGGGGGTCCGGGACCCCTAGGGGGTCCTCAGAGCTACTACAGGGGGTCCGCCAAATCTTTGTGTGATATTTCTTTTTTTTACCTTAACCACTTGAACCCTAGCATCCCCTTTTCCGAGGAGAACTTTAGCCAAAAATAGCAGATCTACAAGCTTGTAGATCGGCTATTTTTGGCAAAGAGGCTATAGGTGAAGAGGGAAAGAAGAGCAGACTAAGTAAAAAAAAAAACGTTAATCTGAAACACAATTTTATACAATATAGAGTAGGGGGTCCCTGCTTTATCTCTCTCTCAGCTAGGGGGTCCTCTGCCTGAAAAGGTTGATGACCCCTGATTTAACCCATTCAATCCGGGAACACATCTAAAAATGTCTTCTAAATCCTAACAGAAAAACCTATGTTGCTATAATATCAGTGGTGCTCCTCAAACTTTTTCATGTCATGGACCCCCAAAATTATATGTATTTGGCCACAGCCCCCCCATCTCAAAATATGTTGTTCCAGGGACCCCCAGAAGCAAAGATTTGAGTTACAAATGTTTGCTTTAAGAAAATATTAAAAGATTTGCAAAAATGTTCACGATTAAAAAATAAATACAAGCTCATAATGAGCTTGTATATCTGCTTGATTAAGCAATTGATCCCTATTTTGGGCATGTCATTATAGGACAAAAAATGTATGTTAAAAAAAAATATGTAAATAGCTAAATAGATTGGCTATTTTAAAATAATCAATAGAATAATGGCCAGGAAGACACTTGATAGTTGCAGCCCTAGTCCCCAGAGTGCGATGGGTAAATGAGCTCCATAGAGGCGGTGTGCTACTGAGCTCCAGACAAGGTCTTAAATGCCTTTAATAAGACGGGGACAAAGCCCCCTTTCTTCCTTGTTTAAAGAGATTGGGTTCCCACAGCTCACCCCTCCGAGGCCTGACCACAGGGCACAGTCTCACAGGTAGCTAACACACACACACACACACACACACACACACACACACACACACACACACACACACACACACACACACACACACACACACACACACACACACACACACACACACACACACACACACACACACACACACACACATCTTTGTACTACTATACTTGTGAGGACATCAGCATTTTAGGATGATTATTTTATGAATGCATTTTCTTTGCCATTTTAACCATAACCCCTTAAAGGGATAGTTCACCCAAAAAGTCTATCGATTAGTTACCCCATGGAGACTTGAATTCATGGATATTGTTTAGTTTTTGTGGCATTCCTAGGCCAATAATTTGATGACCAGCGGACCGGTAGGCATTCGTTCCGGTAGGAAACACAAAGGAGACTCTTTGTGTCTCCTACCGGAACTGCCGCTGGTCATCAAATTATTGTCTTAGGAATGCGACAGGAACAAAAAAAATATCCATGAATCAAGTCTCCATGGGGTGACTAATCGATAGAAAAAAAAGTCATTTTGGGGGTGAACTATCCCTTTAACCTTACAGCCCAGAAATAGCCTATCTCTACAAGCGCGCAACTGAGCATGAATCAGGCATAACTCTAATAACTCTATTACACTTTTGGGAACGTTTGGCCCTCACAAGTATAGTGATACAAGTACCCCCCCCCCCACACACACACACACACACACACACACACACACACACACACACACACACACACACACACACACACACACACACACACACACACACACACACACACACACACACACACACACTAGGTCTTAATTCTTTTTCTGGTGTCTACAGTGCTGGACTCAGTCCAGCCTAGGACTAAAATTAAACCGAACAATCGCTTAGTTTACTCACTAAGTACGCCATTTATAGTTTGAGACAACACTACTCTATACTTTGTTGACCGGTGTCCCCCAGGGGTCTAGACTAGGCCCCCTACTTTTTCCCGTTTACACCAAATCTCTTCGTCGAAAATTGCTGCGTGAGCTTGAAGATCAGCTACCGCTAGCCGAATGTTTGTCCCCAGAATATAGGGACGCTAGGGAGCATGTGGTTAAAGAGTAGCAACTTACAAACAAGGGCATCATTTATTAGGACGCTGGTTCTCAACATCTGGTTTGGGGACCCGACGTTGAGAGTTTAGCGTTTTTTGGAACAAACTCAACAGAAAACCAGCTTCACTCGACAGAGAGAAACCGACATCAAATACTCTGCCTTCTCTAATAAAATAAACAAACAAAACAGTGCCTAAAATAACTGCACTGCATGCTCTGCCGTTCCGTCAGAAGCGCTCAGTTGCAGAATGCCCCCACCCCCCACCTCCCCCCCAAAAGGAGGAAAAGGAGCAACAGGGGATTCAGTCTAGGGAACAGACACACTGAAAGCATTCATTGGCGTTAACATAGGAGGTAAGTCTATCTTAAGTACCCAGTGCCACCGGTTCATTCGGCGGAAAGGTTTTTTTCAACAAAAAAAATCTGGATAGTATACGCATACGCCATTTCTAAACAGCGCCTTATCTTTTCATACACGTCCGTTTAATAACTACCGCATGTGTTCAATTATTTTCACATCGAGAGAGGCTACATGCGGATTTAGAAGCTTATGGCTTGTTTCGGCGCTCCAGGTTTTAAGAAAAAAACGGACCTTGGCGGCGGACAAGCCGGAAGGTTGACCGGATTCGGAGCCAAAGAAAACGGCAAGTCAGGGTGAATGATGCTCAATAATCCAAAGCTGTTATTGAGTGCTTTATCATAATGCTCAGAAAAACGCACCATATCAAGCTAATGTTATTTTAATAGGCCAACAGGATTAGACCATGACTCATGCACAATACACAGTAAAATCCGGTGTTAATTTATCCATTTGTAACTCCGAGAGTTACATTTGTACCCTCTCGGAGTCAAATGAACACGGAGGACTTGAACACGGAGCTTAGTGCTTAGTGCATAATGCAGAAGGATAGAGGGAAATAAAACAGGAATGGAAATATCGGGGGAGATATCTGCGAGGCTTGACAGGGCTGGGGATGTGCTTGACGTGGAACATTTCAGAGGCTTACCCGCGGGCCCTTCTTCCCTGGTTGTCCTGACTTCCCAGGAGGTCCTTGAAGACCCTAAAAACAGAAAAGACAGGAGATGTCAAGCTTTCAGCAAAGGAAGTGGGTCAAAAAAAATACACAGTACTCAACCAAACAAGTATAGTCTAGTTTAGGAGAATGGTGTTGAATACTCAGAGGAGAGTTTTTAGAATTGCAGTAAAGTGGTCTTAAAAACGTTCAACCGGCCGCCCACTATTCTGGAAACATTTTCGAAACAATTTAAAACGTTTTATTCTCACTGGCAATACCGTCGTACAATGGAGTATAAAATAGGGCTCACTGTCAAGTGTTTAAAGGACGGTACTGGTGGTCTTGCATGTTCGGCCCAATACGATACACAGTATACTTGACATTATTGCTCATTGTTTTCCAAAGCACGCCATCGTTTTTTTCTATTAAAGGGTCTGTGGGACCTTCTCTTATGGGGGTCCCTGGCAAAAAAACGTTTTTCGGATGGGGGTCCACCTCTGTGTGTGTGTGTCTGTGTGTCAGTCTGGAGCTAATCTTGCAAACCGATGGACCGGTCAGCAACAGATTTCTGTGCACGCTCGCCAGAACCCAAATTTGGAGTCATATGTCAAAAAGACCAGGAGACCTGGTTCTGCCAGACCCCTAGTGGTTGAAATCTGAATGGCTGGGTAGGAAAAGAGGGACAGACCGACCGACCGACAGACCGACCGACAAAGCCTCTTGTAGGCCGAGCCCCTGGGTCTGGCAAAAATACATAATCGACGACTGACATAGTTGAGTGATGTCACAGGCTGGCCACATGAGGTCATCCACAAATGGAGCCACGCTCCGTTCACATGTGGATCCCCAAACCCACATGATTAGATTTTTCGTTGTGTAAGGTGGTTAATTCATGACATGTGGAAGGTAGAAGCACTCTCTAAACGTTTTTTCTACTATCGTGTTCATGGGAGAAGGTCAGTGAAAAATTGGACGCGCTGAGGTCCATTGTTAGGCTCAGTGAGTCAGTGAGGTGCTGGCAGACTTGACTGTGGGTTGTTACAGGAGGCCTAGTGCAGCTCTCCCTGTACAGTGTTCCTCTGAGAACAGCCTCAAATTCAGGTCCAAAATCACTACAGAAGCTGCTCTCTCCAAGTCTTAAATTATCGTACTGGCAGGGAAACCGGTGTTAGTTCCAACCATAGCCAATCAAGTTCCGTATGGGTGGGCACGAGGCAGCCTTAAAACAATTTCATACATGGATTAGCAAAGCTCCAGAAAGGTCAACTCTAATGAGGGGTCATATTGGAGAGCTTCGGTTTAGTTGAAAAGTTAGCATTTGGTTCTAATTTGTACCATGGATCATAACTAAGAGGAGGGACCATTAGCATTCAAATTGGATTAATCTAAGTATGTACTGTAGGCCATTTGGTTCTCAAAGTGGAGTTTGGGAACCCCCAGGGGTCCTTGAGAGGGTTCCAGGAAGTTCCCAGCTAAATTGGTTAATACCTGTATAGCTTCAAAATAATTGTATCCACTCACAACGCACGAAATGTGACGTGTTGTGAGCTTTATTTTCCTTGGCACAAATGTTTGTTTTGTAGTTGTTTTGTAGTATATTTCTTTTTCAGATGGGGGTTCACAGTCAAATACATCAATTTGGGGGTCCTTGACATGAAAATGTTTGAGGATGGCTCTGGGTGTACAGAATATGGGATTTATTTTAAGACACCTCACACTTAAGGCACCTTTAGCCTGCATACAAAGAAGCTGTGATAGAGTACTATGTCCTTTACCACACAAAAAAACGAAAGGACTGAAGGTGGCCTGTTGTCACTGCTTGTGACATCCAACATAATGGAAAAGGGGAGCTGCTCGGAGTCCACTATGCTCTAATAACAGAACTTCACGTACCAAAGGGAATTGTGGGCAGTCAAATCCCCCCCCCCCCTCCCCCATTCCCAAATGTGTGGAACTTAATTCCAGAAACAAAAATACCAAAAGTTCAATCGCTCTTCCGGTCCTATGACCAGAGCAGAGCGACTAGTATGACGGCAATATAAAGATTGTATTTACGGAACCCGAACCTGAGAGGCTTCGTGGGGGGGGGTTACATAACAAAAGGCATAAGTTCTCTACATCTCTAAACCCTGAGTTAAGGGCCGTTCACGCCAAGCACTATAACTATAATGATAACTATATCGTTCACCATTGTCTCTGTTATAGCTGTGGTGTGGACTCGTCCATCCACTTGACTTGACCTTTATACTTACTTGGTTGCAGATTGTGTCTTGCACAGAAAACAGCAGATCAACAAGCTCACAATACAACACTTTATAAGCTTGTGAGCTTGCAGATCGGCTATTTTCGGTGCGAGACACCGGCACGCAACTAAGGGTCGGATTCAGACTATGGTCCCGGGTGCGCACCCCGGACCACATGGCAGATGTTGTGATTGTGTGAATGTAGCGTACCGTTCCCCGTAACGCATCAACGTACCGTACCCGAGACCGCCTGGGGTCTCGGGTCCGATTGCGGCGCACTCGGGAACGGAACGCTGCAATGTGAATCCATCCGTACCAAGAGAAGGAAGTGGACTGCTAATCATATATCATTTATATATTTTTTATAACTACACATTATTTTTGCTGGGTTATACCTTCTCATAGTTCTACTTGAATGTTGACAAGACATAATAATCCCGCTACTGTTTGAGTAGCGCGAGCCATGGAAAAAACATAAACAAAAAACACATGTGTAGCGAACGCTGCCGTTAGGATAAATATAACAAGGATTAGTCCGTGACGTCACTGCTAAAATACCAAGGACGCGTCCGTGACGTCACTATCATATGAACAGAGACGAAGTTACATTTCAAGGTTTCAAAGACCAGCGCGCACACACTGCTGTGGTTGTGTATTGTTGTCCTGTTGTTATTATAACTCAAGACAACGTCAGGAACACAGTCAAACTTTATTATTCACTCTACACTCTGACAAGTGACTTTTCTTCTGTGAATGACATTCTCTATCTCCCAAAGCCCCATATAGTCCACAGCGCCCCCATGAGGCACATAAGTACCATTACTGTTGAATGAAGTGTACTCGGGTGCGGAAGAATCTTGGCCAATGTGAATGCTGGCCAGCTGGGAGAGGCCAATCGTACTCGAGAACGGTTCGAATCAATCGGACCCAGTCTGAATCCACCTTAAGTATAAATCAGGTGTAACCTGTCGTCCAGATGAAGTGGTACCAAGCTATATATAGTACAATAGAGAGGGAACTGTGAGTAAACCCTGATTTCACATGAAGGACTGATCTGAATCTGCTATTGTTCTCCAATAAACATGGTTTGTTTCTAGTGGCCTTAGTGGAATACAATCCAGTGTATTCCCTGACCTGCCTGACTGAAGTCTCTCGGTTGAAAATAAAGGGATCTCAAGACCTCTTTTTTGTAACAGTGGAAAACATGAGCCAAACCACTCCGCATTAGACCGCCATGCTAGCAAACAAACATTCTAATTGATGTAGACGTTCAGCGAATAAAACAACTAAATCCTACTGTCCAACAGTAAAACAGAGTTCTAAAACTGAAACTGCATATTGGCATTGACAAACAGCAGAGCAGGAAACTCTGTCTCTCAATTAAGACTCCGTCCTCATCCATTCTGATCCATTTTTCTCCTTCGTGGGTTGAATATAATTGATCTGAAATTGCACATGGGCTTTGCCTTTGACCATCGATTTCCCAGCCCACACACTTTTGCAGTTTATTAGCATTTTTACCATGGGCTATGAGATCTTTAGTCACGGTCACAAGTCTGCACATAGCCTGGTTGGTGTGCGTGCATCCCTGGGTATGGACTAGTTACGTGGTTGTGTTCATTTTAAATTGAGACTCTCTGCCCGGTTACACTTTCAAGAATTAGTAAATTAACTCTCTGGATTTTACTGTGCAATAAAAGTGAAGACATTTTTACTTTTCAAACCTAAATACTTATTCCAAATTGTATAGGGTATTATACTGTATCTTATTACTGGCCAAATAAAAGAAATATGGTTGAAACAGCTTTGTGATGGTTGCCTTTAAATATGAGCACTGAGGATGGAGTGGTGTAATGGGCTAGTTAGCTCTCATGTTCAATGCCAAGAGTCAAAGACTGCAAGATTTAATGAGCCCTTTGAAAACAAGGAAAGCCTCTCAAGTCTGACATCTGGGCACCATGACATCTTAGCATTTAACATACTGATTATGTGTTCCGTGCTTTCAATGGCCTGTCACAAGCTGAGCATTAGAGGTAGTTATATATATATATATATAGGCTATATCATTTATATATTTAAAAAAAAACTTTCAATGAATCATAAATTCTAATTCATCCATTTCCCTATACAAAGCTAAAGCCTGTATCCTCTGTACTTCTGTAGCAATCTGAAAGGAAACACAAGTTTTCCATTTCATACCACGGCCACGTGTGATGCC
Organism: Gymnoscopelus braueri; assembly: GCF_963280865.1. Classification (NCBI taxonomy): domain Eukaryota; kingdom Metazoa; phylum Chordata; class Actinopteri; order Myctophiformes; family Myctophidae; genus Gymnoscopelus; species Gymnoscopelus braueri. Next base: position 44,971,005 of record NC_137608.1, on the reverse strand, counting down.
ATCATTCCTACCAGGAAACTCAGCGCGCGCGGAGCTTAAAAGACGAGTTAAACTAAGGCCCTCAGTTGTGGATATAAAGCACTGTATTCATACTGTATTGCTTCTAGTTTTAGCCTTTGCGGCCTCAATGGCTACTTATTTGGAGGTGCTTTCTTTATCCATGTTTACCTTTGACCCTGCTTTAAAGGTCCCCATTCTTCCTACAGTCACACACCCTCTTTAGAGGAATCTAACACCCTGCTGCCAGCCGCTGCACTCACACAAACGGCAACTGGCAACCACCAACTATGAGCCTCACCATTCCTAACTGGCAACCATGAACTATGAGGCTGACTATTTCTACCCGCGCTGCTAAAAAGGAAATGTACACACACACCAACTTGCCTTCGACACTAGGCGCAAACCACTTTGTTGTATGTCAAACAGCAAAAATATCTGCTCTACAAGCTCACAACGCACATTGTTGTGACGTGTTGTGACGCGTTGGGAGCCTTTGAGACTTGCCCAGAATAGGGACACTAGGTGGCTAATTTGGAAGAATCAAAACGTCAATTATCCAACCAACCGACTTGGGAGAAGAACTATAGGGTAAAATGCACAAAATCCTTCAGATATCTGCGCTCCACAGGACCACACAGTCAGGGCGCAGGGGTCAGCGGAGCAATACATATCAGCGTCACATGGAGGGCCGCCGTGTCATCGACTTCAAAGTGGGTCAAATCGGTCATTTAGCACAGTGAGCAGTCATGCATAATGAGCTGAGGGATTAAACAAAAAAAAGAGAGCAAAATGGACGAAAGCACATACGTAAATATGTCAGTTGTTAAAGATATCAATCTATCACAGGTTAAACGCCTTGGTTCATGAAGAAGGCAATCATAAAATAAACACACACATGTGGCAGGCATAACACACCGAGACTCGCTCACTGTGCTGGAGAGTGTGTGTGTGTGTGTGTGTGTGTGTGTGTGTGTGTGTGTGTGTGTGTGTGTGTGTGTGTGTGTGTGTGTGTGTGTGTGTGTGTGTGTGTGTGTGTGCTGTCTGCACACAGTAAGTTTATATTACTATACTTGTGAGGATACACACATTCTTCCAGGTAAGGGTGCTTTTCTTTTTCTTTTTTTTTTACAGTGCACACTCACCGCCGGTCCTGGTTCTCCCTTTAGTCCAGGTGGTCCAGCCAACAGTGAGAACTGGGTCGGTTCCAAGTCAAATGTTTGGAAGCCATCTGTTGCAGCTGGAGTGACCGGGAGAAACCAGGTGGGTCCGACATCCTGCATACTGGTCAGTCCTGGCTCAGGTTTCTTTGGAACGAGTGTGGTCAGCTGCTTCTTGTGCATAAGGTAGGCATTCGAAGACCCCCGTTTGGAGGCAGCCGTGGTCTGGAGGCGCGGCCTCACCTTCGGCGGCCCCACGGTGGCGGGTAAAACCACGCCGCCCGCCGCATAGGGTTTCCGGACCTTGGCGCCCGCTTCCCCTCGCCACGCCGCTTTTGGAGTCGGGGGCGCCGCGCTGGTCCGAAGGGACGCGGTGACGGTTGGAGTGGCAAACAGATACGGGCGTTCCAAACCTGGATTGGAAAGCGGCGGCGAAGCCAGGTTCAGAGTCGGAGGAGGAGGCGTTGTAACTGACTTTGGGGTGCGGGACGTCCGGTATAACATGCTTTCGTTCAACGTTAAAGCGCGGCCAGTGGGGAAAAAAACCGTAGTCCTGATCCTCCCCTCGGTCAAGGCCAAGCTAGGTGTATGGGCTGTTTTGGATAATTCCGTCAGTGACAGCGGAGTGTTATGGGTGACAGCCATGTTTGGGTCTATGGAATGTAGAGGTAGGAGGGGTGCAAACACGGGCCGGTAGGTGTCGGCTTCTCTGCAATGTTTCTTAATGTAATCACAATAGTTATGAGCTGCCTTGGCAGAGGGGTAAATGTCAAACTGACAGATGGCGCCCTCGAAGGGCACGGAGTTCTGGTTCATTTTGCCCAGGAGGAAAGAGCCCTCCGGGTCCAGGGCTTCCTCTTTTGCAGAATGCAAATCTGCGTACACGCTCGTTTCCCCACAATTAGCATAAAAGAAAACGCGCGGGCCTTGGATATCCAACGCCAGACTGTGCCAGTGGCCATTGTGGACATCATAAGCGAAACTCACAGAGTTCCTCTGGCCCACGTAGACCACTACCCTCCCCGGGGTCAACTGTACTCCGAGCTGCAGCTTCTTCCGCTTCGACAGCACCGCGAACAGATAGGCGCTGTTGACGCGATGGGAGGTCAGGCTGACGACCAGAGAGAGATTGGCGGTGCTGTAGGCGGGCGGGATGACGGAGCGCAGGGGCACCTGAATCCGCGCCCGCTGCGTGAGGATGGCTCCAGATTTGAAGGGGATGACGCCGTTGGGGACGGAGCGAGCGCCCGCCGACGTCGGCGGCGCCCCGGCCCTCCGCCCGGTGAGCCCGAGCTGCCGCAGAACGTCAACATCTAAAGGAGACAAACCAAAACGTCAGCTCGGTGACATCGACCATTAACACCCAGAGAGAAATAGTCAACAACAGCAAGTAAATGTGTATGTTAGGGTCAGTAGCTGACTGTTGATAAGGAATGTCTTGATCTGTGTCTAATTATGTTACTGTGTTATATATATATCTTAACTATAATTGTTCATAACCATGTTAGTGTTTTATGTTTTTATCACATTTGCCTCTGCTGAGAAGAATATGTACTAGTTTTTTTAATACAGAACCAGTAGCAGGGCTGCCTTATGTAATAGTTGAGTGAAGGCCCTGAGAACTTGAAACATCTGAAAAGCCAATAATGACCTGATTTGGTATTTTCCCTCTTGTATAAAAGTGAAGCAACATAGACAATCAGACTAAAGGAAATCATATGTAAAAAGCATTGTGACAAATCTGACAAAGAAAACCACCACCACTATAATCATCATAATCATCATCCTCCAACATTATTGATGGCAACAATTGATCATTTCTACACTCTGAGTAACATTAACACACAGCCTTTAGATGGAAGTTAAGACAGAGCGTAAAGACAAGAGTTTATATCTTAAATTAAGACAATTGAGATTTTAATTGCCATTTCATTTTAACCCATTAAGACCTGAGGCGATTCTTAAATGTTTTCTAAATCCTAACATTTTGAAAAAAAAATTAAAAAAAAAATTCCAATATTTTTCAAAAATAGCACATCTACAAGCTCGAGCTTGTATATCTGCTATTTTTGAATAGCCAAAGAAATCTAAAGTGACACCAATGCGTTCCAGGTCTTAAAGGGTTAAGGAAATTAGGCTAATGTTCTCACACTGCAGCGTCTCATTTGTCTTAACTGCATTCATATATCTTTATATTTCAAGAGTACCATACGTCATGACGAGATTTCAGTTTAGCTGGGAAGTAGCCTTTAAGTCTAAACAGTTCCCACCCAAAAATGTGAGGCATGTGTGTGTACACGCTTTGCAATAAACATAACCTTGAATCCTACAGTGCAACACCAACAGAATAAAGACCAGATTTTGTTTAATCGTATGAGTTACATAACGTATAATGTTTCACACTGTTACACTTTTGACTGAAACTGGAAATATGTCTGTTATCATCCTGCATCAACACAAGTGATCAGTAGTGTCAAACAAAAGGCTTTGCGCTTGGAGCAGAAAATTTGAAAATTAACCTATCTAGATGGGAACGATTTCAAATCTGAGAATGAGGACTTGGAAATGTCAGTGGACGAGTGCTGAACGGATAAATCCTCTCAAATGTCTGCATGCATACGGTGTCTAAACAACAAGCCTTTGACATAATACAGCTCAAATAAATATCGATGCTTCGGTGTCCTAATGCGAAACAAATGTCTCCAGCGCGGAATTGAGACGGCGAGAACATGAACTGTAGTTCATCAACAGAAAGAAAAGTGTAGCCGCCCGTCGTTTTTCAGGAGAAAGGGATGGAAACCCTGCACAGTGTGTGCAGCCAGGGAAGGTTTTGGAGAGCATAGTGACAGAACCGCACATGGAAAAAGCATCAAACTGAACCTCAAACAGGAACAAAAACCCTTCGTTCAACTGCTGGATTCCTCTTGCTGATATAATGGCTAAAAAGGGCCTTTCATTGAGAATATTAGATTTCACTTGGGCATGATCGTGTTTGTCACTGATCATTGGGTCACTCTTCTGTATTCTAGGGTTGATCGAAGTTCAAGTTGATTCAAGTTCATACAGAACTAGTAAAATGAGTACAAATGTACACTCTCAGAGTTAAATTAAAGCTGCAATTTGTAACTTTTACCGTATCTCCTACCTGAGATTCGAATTCCGGTCCCCCGCATGAGGCCAAATTTCTACTGCAGAGCAAAGAGACAGCCCCCCCCGCTTACCATGTGGGAGATATTGCACTTACGAGCTTCAGGCAGAACTAATTGCCAACCTGAAGGTGTCGTAGCGGACACCAGGGTCTAAATTTGTCAATGGAAGCGTAGGCGGCCTCACCGTTTAAAGGATGCTGTATTCACCTGTTTCCTAGGCTGTGTGTTTTCCACTTCCTGTCGATTTCATTGGATATCATTGGTCATCTGACCAGTTTCATTGGATTTCATTGGATCAAATCGACAGGAAGTGGAAAACACACAGCCTAGGAAACAGGTGAATACACAGTATGCATTGCGAGATCATGGTCACTTACCATGGGCAAGATAGCCTACTGGATGTATATATGGTGTGCGGATAGGCCTTAGGTTAGATCACATATTTTAATAGCTTTTTTTTTAAATTTCTTTGGTGAGATCTGACGTTCATAGTGACAGAACACTATGCAACCAAAAAAAAAAAAAAAAAAAAAAACAGAAGTGTCGCTAGACGAGATTGAAATCTCGAGATTTCAATCTCGTCTAGCGAGACTTCTGTTTTTTTTTTTTTTTTTTTTGGGACAGTGTTCTGTTACTATGAACGTTTTTTTTAAAGCTATTAAAATATGTGATCTAACCTAAGGCCTATCCGCGCACCTTTTAAGCTGTGGCGGCTCAGGGGTGGAGTTATGAACATTTTCTACTGTACCATTCATCCTAAGATATCATAACGTCATAGAAAAGGTAAGAAAACTTTAGTCCAAAATTCTCCTTTAACTGAGTGCTCTAAAGCATAAAGATTGTTGTGAGAGTAAAATCTAATGGCCTTGAGCTCAGTGGCCTTGTGGTTAGAGAGTCCACCCTGAGGCTGGGAGGTCGGGGTTCAATTCCCAGGCCGAGTCATATTAAAAACTATAAAATGGTACCCACCCAGTGCCTCCTTGTTTGGCACTCAGCATCAAGGGTTGGATTGAGGGTATAAGTCCCTGTGAAATACTGTGCTAGCGTCATGTCCAGGGGTTGTACTTGTACAGCAGTTGTTCCCAAATTCTGTTCTCTCTGGGGACCGCAGGGTTTCCAGTGGGTCCCCCAGAATAATAAAGTTAACCCTATTTTCTACTTCGGCTATTCAAAAACAGACGATCTATAAGCTCACAACATCGACTCGTTGTGCGCGTGTAGAACTGCTATTTTTTTCATGTTTAAAAAAAAACATGAAAAATGGAAAAAGTTTGAATAACTTAATCGTTTTTAACACAAATCTTCTCTTCTGCAGGTCCCTGGTACAAACTGTTTCTGATGGGAGTCTGTAGCCACATACACATTAATTTGGGGGTCCCTGACATGAAAATGTTTGAGAACCACTGTTGTACAATACATCACATTGCCTCCCACTACGGAAACAGGAGGTAGGCTCCAGTCCTCCTGACCACCTCACATGGCTCGGGAAATGTTGGTTCCCCCAATTCGCATGCTCCCCTTCAGACTCCAGAGAAGGACGTACAAGGAGGATTCCCGCTAATCCAGTTCAGAACACAGATCCAACGTCCAGCGGGCGATGAAAGCCTCAAAGAGGAAGCTAGCACTGACTATCTCTCCCAGTCTTACATCTGACACAAGCTGAGACCCCCCCTCACATGCACACAATCTTGTGTTTTTCCAAGATGTTAACCACTTAAGCCCTATACAAAATAGCCGATCTACAAGCTCACAACGTGTCGCATCGCGACCCATCGTGAGTTTGTAGATCTGCCATTTTTGCTATTTTTGAACCCCCCGTGATATTTGGCACTGTCCCCCGGACCCCAGGTTGGGAAACTCTGCGTGTTGAGGGCTTTCTGTCTGGGGGGCTTATATACATTTTTGATACAACAGTAATGTTGGCAGGAGTACTGTACCACTGATCAAGCTATGCAGGAGATGCCCATCACTGCAGTCCTAGTTAATCCCCTGATATCTTTAACAAACACGTGGGAGGCCACAACAAGGGGTCCAAGCTGGGTTCACTTGCTGATTTATGGACAGGGTCTGACTCAGATAGAAAGTTCTGCAAGTATAGGGTACGGTACGGACATTATTCATGAATTCTTCTTGCAGATTGTAGGCGCTGAGATGATGTCATACATCAAATCAAGACGCTAAGAAAAACGCCTGTCAAAGATCTGTGTTATCTCACACCTCTCACAGCAGTTACTAGTTTAAGGACAAATTATTTTGTGATCCTAACACAGCTGCTTGTTATACTGAGTCTAGTCTCCACACGTTCTCACTCCCCAAGCGTCAGACATTGGATGTGACAGGCTCCCCTGTTGCGTCCCCGGTAGTCCCGCACTACGTGACTGACAATGGAATGTGTGTTCTCACTTTCAACTCGTAATAGCTTGTGCCAGTAAAAACATTTACAATACGGCAGGCACCGTCAGAAGTGGGCTTATGAGCCCTGTGAGGCACCCCTGAGCGAGGCGTCAGCCGAATAAGTACCTGTGCAGAGAGTTGCCATGTCACACTTCTGCCAACTCGCCACTGTTCACGTCGCATACCAACAGGCTTGGGATCATAAATCATGTCGTCCTTGTCAACGAACGTCTGTCTGATGCATGCATGCTGCCTAATAACTCATCAAAGAGGGTGTAAGAATGAGACGAGTGGTTCCCAACCTTTTCTGGATCAGGGCCAATAGGTTACACAGCAGCCATATTGGAAAGAAATTGGGCCGCTTCTTACTTCCTTAAGTTCCTTCACACAGGTGTTACCAATGATGCTGATTAAGGTTGTGTTCCATTCTGGTCAAACAGAGTCAGGGTGCTGATTGTGCATGTTGCTACACCAGTGGGTCTCAATGTGGGATCCAGGGACCCTCATGGTTCCTTGAGGGGGTTCCAAATGGCCCATTACGGGTGCGTAACTCTGAGAGTGTACACTCTGAGTACACTCAGTTACGGGGGTTCTTGAAATTAAAAAGCTTGAGAACCACTGTGCTACACTAAATGGAACAGAGACTTAATTAGAATAATTGGAAACACCTGTGACGTAAGTAAAGAAGAGGCCCCATTTATTTCCAATATGGCTGCTGGGCATAGATAGAGCCTATTGAAAATCTCAAAACCGTTCGCGGTCCACCCATCTGACCACAAGAACGAGTTAACTTGTTTTTACTTGTTTTTAAAATCCATCACTTGATTGCCAAGATCGAGTTAACTCGTTTTTAAGAAAAAAACATTAAAAAAATTAAAAATTTGATATGATTTTTCGAAGATCTAGACTCCCATCCACTTCCTTGTTAACTTAAAACTTAAAAAGTCTGGTGACTCATCCTGCCCTCCTAATGCGTGAGGGGGCCGTGTTTTTCGGATTACTTTTTTCATTTATTTTATTTACATTTTTTTTTTGTTTTTCATTGTTTTCATTTTCCAATTTTTTTTTTTTTTAAATAAAAGAAAAAAGTAATTGAAAAAACACGGCCCCCTCACGCATTAGGAGGGCAGGATGAGTCACCAGAACCAAGGACGGGTGTTTTTGATGAATCTAACATGGTTAAAATGAAGTTTGAAGTTACAATGGGTTTGTATAGGAAGGGGGCGTGTCTGATAAAATGAATATCAAATATCTAAATAATGAAGCAAGCAACTTAAAAACTGTCTGGGGGGTTCACAAAGGCCTGAGTAGATGATAAAATGACCAAAAGTTTTTTTGAAAGTGAAATACCCCTTTAACTCTTTAACTGCCAGAGTAATAGTGTAATAGTGGGACGCTACTGCCAGCGAAAACGAGCGATTTTACTGACCTTTGAACATTATTGTGCAGTGCAGTTCCTAATCATTTGACTACATATGCAGCAATATTGTGTGCAGTGTCGCATGAAGTAAATTTATGATGCGATGGGTTTATTAAAGGTATATTTCACTTTCAAACATGTTTGTGGTCATTTTATCATCTACTCAGGATTTTGTGAGCACCCCGGACAGTTCTATCGGAAGGGGGCGTGTCTGATAAAATGAATATAAAATATCTAAATACTGATACTAGCAACTTAAAAACTGTCCGAGGTGCTCACGAAAGCCAGAGTAGACGAGCCCAAACATGAGCCCAAACATGTTTGAAAGTGAAATATCCCTTTAACAGCTTCTCACCTAAAACAGGACAAGGTACGTCAATCCTTATTCAAAACGTACTCACCTTCAGTATGTGCTTGTACAAGTCTCAGACAACATAGTACGGTCCAAAGAATCAGAGCTCTCCTGTTGGAAAGAGATATTGTACAAGAGAAATGCAATAAGGTTAAGACAAAATGAATAGATAATCCTTCTGATCAGTTGTTCAAAACTCATAAAACAGAGAGGAAGGCTGGGATGTGAACATCACACAACTTGCCGAAACTGATGTCTACCCTCTGAAGCTCAATTCCTAATCCATCACAGCACAGTGTCCACGGTTGCCAGATCTGCTTATAATAATTTCCCCGCAAGATTTTATTTGAAAATAGCCGATCTACAAGCTTACAACGCGTCGCATCGCGACGCGTTGTAAGCTTGTAGATCTGCTATTTTCAAATAGCTGATGTATATGTTAAAGTGCTCATGTGGCCCATAGTCTTCCTGCTTCTTTTGGGCTGGTTTTCCTAGACCTGATTGCTTGTTTCTCTCACAGAATCTGGCAACGCTGACAGTGTCGCTTGCCGAAAAGAACAGATCTTGACTGCAGGCAAGCAGCGCCGCAGTGCGACGGAATCTAGATTCATCTCAATTCTCTCACTCCAGTGGTCAAACGCCAATGCAGAGTGACTTCCAGCGAAGGCAACATCAGCAGCTCACAGCCTCTACAGCTGGTTCAAGTCACTGAGCAGTTTTGACATTATTTTGTCACATGGCCAGACTACGCTCGCTAGGAGAAGTAACGTGATTTTTTTTTTGAGATGCCACACGTTGTGAGCTTGTAGACCGGCTAATTTTTAATCAAAGAAGTATAAAATAGGGCTTAATTGGTTCATCTATGTTTTATTGTAATAAAAATCAACAAATAACTTTTAACTTAAGTTTTCAAATAATTGCAGTGGAGAAGGAAAGTACAACATTTGCATGTGAGATGTAGTGGAGTAAAAGTATAAATTATTGAAACATGGGAATCCTCAAGTAAAGTAATATCACCTCAAAATTGTACTTAAGTAATTATAAGTGCAGTACTTGAGTAAATGTACTTTCCACCACTGGTCACTGGGCCAGATAAACTGCCCCACAGGAGTCTGGCTACAGACTGGGTTGAGCACTTCCCAAGTGGGTCCGTCCCAGAAGAAGCACATCCAACAGCTGGCATTATCACACACTGTTATGTTCACAGAGCAGGCAAAGCTCCATGAGCAAGGCAAGCATTAGAGATTGGGAACTGGTACAGAGAAGCTCAGCACCTACCCGCCCCTTCCAAAATGCTGGAAGTAACATGATTTAACCACTTAATAAGCCCTGTATATACTTCGATGAAGAGTGAAAAATAGCAGGTCTACAAACTCACAACGTGTCGCAAACATTTATATTTTTGCAGAACTTAGTAAAAATCTTTGCCTTTTATGCCCAAATTAGGGATGAAAGTGGTTGAACTTGACAGTCTGGGTGCCTCCTCTCCTCTCCTGGCATGTGGTGCGGGTCGAAGGCGTAAGTGGCAGCTAAGTAAAAAAGTGTCGTAAAACCTTAAGTGGTTACAGTAAAGCAACATGGCCATCATCTGTGGAAATAATTTACTTTAGTGGTTTCCCTTAACACACTGAGGAGGACTTAGTTCCCATGACCCATAAGCCTTAGCAGTCAACGCATTCTCAGGGTGGGAGAAAGTGATTGCTAACTCCAGCACCGAGATGCCAGTCAGAGCCACTGCAAACCACTGGTCAACCACAGAGACACACATCGTGACTTTGGTTCAACGCTCATGGTTTGTTCTTCTACACGCCTACAGCATTTCTCACGCACTCTTTTATATCCCCGCCAGGACGGAACGGCCGAAGGCGAGGCATTATTATGTTCCCGTGAGTTCGTCTGTCTGCCTGTCCATCTGTCCGTCTGTGAGCAGCTAATCTCGGCCACGGCGGGACCGATCGGCATGAAACTTTGCATGCATACTCAAAGTAGACCAAGGAAGAACCTCCGCCCCAAATATTTCAAATTGGCCACATGGTGGCGCTTTAACAGACAGATCTTTGCAAAACACACTTTTTGCCAACTGCTGCAGATTTTGTCAAAAATTCACACAAATGTGTACACACTATCTCTGTAGTCATATGATTAAGTCGTACAGGTCAGATTTTTCAGATTCCATTATGATTGGCTACTACTGGCTTCTAAGGTTTGTGGGAGTGGCCCGTGTTGCACAAAATGCCACAAATCATGAACAGTGTCCCATCTGCTTCAAATTCAAATCACACATTTAGGGGTTCAGAGCCAAAAGCCATTGCACTTACACCTCGTGCCACACGTGTTACAAATGTCACTGTTTGTTGCCAAAACATGATTTTCAAATTAGGAACATTTGTTTACCATTTAACGGTCTCTTGAGTCATGAGACAATGACCATTGATAAACAGGGTTTTGTACTTCATACCCTTTGCCTACAAATGCCTTCACAAATCTGTATTGCTTACAAAAATGCCATGTATCATGAACGCACCATCCAATCATACCCATACCCACATTTGAATTGCTTATTGAGGGGCTTCTATGGAGTGCACCTCCAAAACTGCTTTCACGTCTGCCCATAGGGGCCACCACAAATATGTCATAATGGAGGAAATAGAGTTTGAACAACAGACAGTGAAAACACATATTATGTGTTTTCACTGTCTGTTGTTCAAACTCTATTTCCTCCACAGCTTCCTCGCGTTTTGACGGCTACACCCTGCGACTGACACAGCCCTGGGTAGGCTAGGCCATTGGTTCTCAAAGTGGGGTCCAGAGACCCCCAGGGGTCCTTGAGGGAGTTCCAGGGGGTCCCCAGCTAAATGATAGATTAGGCACCAAATGGACCCTTGTGGGTCTGTAACTCTGAGAGTGTACAAATGGAACCAAATGGACCCTAACGGGTCCATTTGGTTCCATTTAAATTGACATAGATTTTACAATATAGATTGCGGTCCAAGTGATAGAAATGCCATTAAATGGGGGTCTGTAGCCCTAATGCATGTTAAACTGGGGGTCCTTGAAATTAAAATGGTTGAGAATCACTGCTAGAGCCGTAAAAAAATCTTCTCTTATGGGGGTCCCTGGCATATCTTTTGAAATGGGGGTCCGCGGGCTAATAAGTGTCAATTTGGGGGTCCTTGACATGAAAAAGTTTGAGAACCACTGGGCTAGGCAACCCAGCCTGGAGGGGATCTGCTCTTCGAGCAAGCAGAGCACCTTTCTAGTTTAACACTACGCTTACATTTGCAGGAACAAGAGGGGTGTGTGTGTGTGTATGTGTGTGTGTGTGGTTCATAATAGCAGCAAATCTTTTCAGTTATATGATGCAACTTTTTGTCTATCTTCTTTCCCCCTCCCATTCCGCCCACTGGCCAACCAGCGGAGTGAGATGCACTGTGGGTCAGGAGAGGAAAGAGGGAGGAGGAGGAGGAGGAGGAGGAGGAGGAGGACAACGAGGAGTGAGTCTTTCTCTCCTCCTCTCATACATCCAGTTCAAATCATTCCCAGAACCATTGGCAGTCCATCCTCATGCATGCAGCGAGACTCACAGATGAGGCTCACTGCTATTCCCACACCATTGGCAGTCCATCCTCATCCTCATACACGCAGCAAGACCCAGTTCATCCTCCTCCTCAACCATATGGTCCAAACTGTTCAAGAACTAATACACAAAATGCAATTTTATAAGCCTATTATTCTATCCCAGTGGTTCTCAAAGTGGGGTCCTGGGACCCTCTGGGTTCCTTGAGGGGGTTCTAAATGGACCCTTACAGGTCTGTAACACTGGGAGTGTAAAATGAAACGGGGTTCATTTGGTTCCATTTGAATACTCTCAGAGTTGTGGGGGTGAGGGGGTCCCTGAAATTAAAAGTTTGAGAATCCTGTAGCCTTTTGAAGTAGATACTTAAACACTGTGTGAAACAGTCAAAAACAAATATTCCTCAAACAGGCTTAAGAAACATTATGTCTACTTTTACAGTCTAGCCTACAATAACTCATTTAGCTGCAAATATATTCAAACATGATACGATATGATATTCAGCTAATAGGGAACATTATAAACGTTAACAGACAGTATATGCACTGATAGAACTGTATTCCCTAGCTCCTGAGTTTATATGAACCGGATAACCCAAATAAATAATAGGAGAAAAGGACAGTTGTTTGGACAGTTCTATAATGTGTAACAGCTCTTCTTACTCACCCCCCGACTCCAGCTGCTTTCAGGTTGGAGTGCGGGACATTGTCCGGCTCCATAGCGGTTACTTCATGCTAGAAACAGAGTTTTTACTACAGTCCAGACGTGGCAGAAAACACGCGCAAAAGTTTGTCCATTCCAGGTGCTCCTTTCGGAGAGATATTAACGCAGAAAGTAAACAGAAGGTGTATTTAAATATAATAATATCACAGTTACAGCAAAATGTCACTTATGCAAATTGTCTCTTCTTCCCTCATTGCCTTAATCCTTCAGAATGACACGGCGTGAGAAGAACATGCTTCTTCTCCACCTGCGTGTGTTGTTCCGTGGGAGATATTAAAGGGGGGTTAAATTGCAGGAGAAAAGTCTTTTTAAATCCACTTCACGGGAAGGAACTGAACGACGAGCCGCCTTGTGTGTCGACGTCTTAACAAATGCAAGTTATTGTGGAGAGTGGAGGGGATTCTTCTTGACTGAGTGAGAACCGGCGGGGGGACGGGGAACACCTCCCTCTGTCGCCCTCAGCTGACATCCAGGGAAACTAATGTAGAGGGGAGGGGAGGGGAGGGGAGGAGAGGAGAGGAGAGGAGGGGAGAGGAGGGGAGAGGAGAGGAGAGGAGAGGAGAGGAGGGGAGAGGAGAGGAGAGGAGAGGAGAGGAGAGGAGAGGAGGAGGGAAGAGGAAAGGAGGAGAGGAGGAGGGAAGAGGAGAGGAGTGGAGAGGAGGTGTGTCTTGGAAAGCAGATGCCTCTCAAATTGCACGTGGTGAACGGGCAGAAATGCTGTCTAAGCAAACTGAACTAAAAACGCATGTTGTTATGAATTATAACACCCCCACCGCAGAGACCATGTGCCCGAAGTGTACCTAGTGCAGTGGTTGTCAAACTTTTTAAATTTCAATGAGAGTGTAAGGGTCCATTTAGAACCCCCCACCCCCCCCCCCCAGGACCCTGGGCACTGGCCTAGTGAACACATGTCCATGGTTTATGGACCAGGTCTTGGACCCCAGTGACTTTGTCTTTTGTTTCTCAATACATCTGTTCTTTTTTCCACTTGAAATAGAACTGTCAAAGACTGACAATAACTATTTATTTCCCACAATTGACGATATTTCTTTGCCTACTACTGGAAGTCAACTTCCACCCTTGCCTGAACGGGTTCCTGAGTTCTGGTTCTGGTGTCAGTATGTGCTGTCGTCAGTGGAAGTACCCAGATTTTGGACAGAAAAATCGAAGTCAAAGTACAAAAGTATTAGCATAAAAATATGCTTAAAGTAGCAAAAGTAAAAGTAGGCTACTCATTATGCAGAATGCTCATTATGCAGAATCATTTAAATAATTATTGGTCATTAACTACTTTTTCTTACACACAAGTTAGGCTCACAACCTGTGTTGTTGTTGTGAGCTTGTAGATGTGGTATTTTTAAAACAGTGGGTAGATTCATGACTCATCATTTGATTCATTATTCATCATCTAAATCTGCAAAGTAGTAACTAAAGCTGTCAAACAAATGGAGTAAAAAAGTACAATATTTGTCTCAAAGATGTAGTGGGAGTACAAGAATGAAGTATCAAGAAATGGAAACACCCAAGCAAAGTACTTCAAAATCGTACTTAAAGGTAGGGTAAGTGATTTTCTTTGGTTAAAATAAGTGTTAAATAGCTCTATATTCTGATAGTACTCATTGCTATAGAGTGTTTGTTCAGTAAAAGGATCTCCTTGTCTCTCCAGCTCTGTATTAAACAGAAAATGCATTTTCGTTTCAGTTTCAGTTTCATTTCCAATTTTATCCAATCAGGATAGAGAACTCAATCAGGATATAGATAAACAAGTGAAATTGGAAGTGATGACACTAAGAAATGAGCAGGCAAAATTGGAACTGGAACTCTATAAAAATGAAGCTTAAAAATGGGTACTTTCTCCTGATTGGCTGAGATTTTGACACCTACCGGAAAATGCATTTTCTGTTTATTAAAGAGCTGGAGAGATGGGGAGACTCCTGTTACTGAACAAACACTCAATAGCAATGATTACTATCAGAATATAGTGCTTTAACCTTTTAACAAAATACTTTTTGTTTTAACCCAAAAATATCACTTACCCTACCTTTAAGTGCAATACTTGAGTAAATGTACTTGGTTACTTTACAACCACTGGTGCTGTCGTGTGCTGTGAAATTCCTCTGCCAAAAGAAAGTCCTCATTGACCCGCCCTCGGCAAACACGCTATGACAGTGTCCAGGGTAGACCCAACAGAGCACCGATTCAGCTGCCTGCAACAGGATCTGTGCGTCTTACACAGAGCCCCTCATAGTTCATTCTTGCAGGGCCAAGTAGTGGAGCGCACACCGTCTTGAAAGAGCACTTCCCATGTACCTGTCTGGGCTTACATGTCGGATGTTAGCTTTTGTTACCTCGTATTCACTGGTGGAAATAGCAATCCCATTTTCTTTACTTAACCACTTAAACCCTACAATTGAGCATGAGTCCATCAGGGCTCAATACTAGTGTCTTTTCTGTTTTCTGTTGTTGTGGGGAAAGCTTTCGCAGAAAATAGCTGATCGACAAGCTCACAACGTATCACAGCACAATACGGATGCTGGGGTTTAAGTAGTTAAGTAAAAGTATCAGTACCGTGATATAAAAATACTCTCCATTTCATGTAAAAGGCCTGTATTCAAAATGTTACTATAGAGTGAAAGTATTGCCATCAAAATATACAATATTATACGTACAGTACCAAAGTAAAAGTAAAAGAAATGGTCAAACTTTTTTGACGACCTACAAGCTCACACCGCGTCTCGATGTGATACGTTGTGAGCTTGCAGAACGGTTATTTTCGAATAGCCGAAGTAGAGTATAAAATAGGGCTTATGGGGTTAATGTATGGTTATACTAATCTAAATCTAAAGGAACTTGTAACTTCACAAATAATTGCAGCGGAGTAAAAAGTGCAATATTTGCCTCTGAGTAGAAATATAAGTGATTGAAACATGGACATACTCGAGTAAAGTAAAAGTACCTAAAAATTATACTGACAGTAAGTACAGTACTTGAGTAAATGACATGTATTTAGTTACTTTACACCACTGCCTGCCTCACGGTTCATTCTCGCAGGGCCATAGTACATACCACCTTGAAAGAGCACTTCCCATCATGTACAGTACCTGTCTGAGCTTACATGTCGGATGTTAGCTTTTGTTACCTCATATTCCATTCCAACAGACAAGAGAGGCAATGTCTTCACAACCGCCGGGAAGAGCCCGGAAGATCTCCTTTTTTCTCTGGAGTGCTGAGGGGTATACTGTTTCAACACAGTATGCAACATGAGTTTGTAATGGTTATTGCAGCAGGAGCCTGCAGGGTATGCGTGTGTGTGTGTGTGTGTGTGTGTGTGTGTGTGTGTGTGTGTGTGTGTGTGTGTGTGTGTGTGTGTGTGTGTGTGTGTGTGTGTGTGTGTGTGTGTGTGTGTGTGTGTGTGTGTGTGTGTGTGTGTGTGTGTGTGTGTGTGTGTGTGTGTGTGTGTGTGTGTGTGCGCCTGAAGGCTCTGGTCTAGCAGCACGGTGCTGCTGTCGCAGCCTTATTCCCTACCTGATTACAGTTCAAGCCTGCATGCAGTCTCTATCCAAGCCAAGCAAAAGATCTTCCATTCTCTCTTGGATCGGTCGTTTGCCAAAAAGCCTGTTTCAGTTCTTCCACCAGAATGAGAGCAAGAACAGCGAGGAACTCAAACAAACCATACACTGTGAAACCAGCTTCTGCAGTTTTTTTGGGGGGGGGAGAGAAAGATCTGGAGGCAAATTTCTATTAGTATTTTATGAGTTGATTTTGTTCCACTCATCACATATGACTGCCATCCTGGCTCCTGTCTATATAACCATTGACAGGTGGGGGCCATAGCTCTGCAACTGTTTTTATTCCAGACTAGTGGCTGGTAATAGAAATCAGCTGGCCTTTATACCATGATATTACAATGGATATTAGGAGTTCTGTGTCGGCAGGAAATTGGAGGATTTTCCTGTAGACAGATAGTGTCAGTGGTCAGGAACCCTATACTGTATCCATATGAGTCATATTGGCTTAATAGAGCAGGTCTTTTTATGAACAACGCTGAGTTAACACGAAAGAAGAAAAGAAGGCAGAGGTGGAAAGTAACCGAGTGCATTTACTCAAGTACTGCGCTTAAGTGCAATTTTAAAGGTCCTTTTCTTTACTTCAGTATTTCAATTTCTTAACACATCACTACATTTATTTGACAGCTTTAGTTACTAGTTACTTTGCATATTTAGATTATTAATAATTAATCAAATCATTACTCCAAAAGTTAATGATCAATAGGCCTAATTATAGTTCAATATGATATATGATGATGGGCATTCTGCACAATGAGTACTTTTACTTTTGCTACTGTAAGTATTGTGACGCTAATACTTTTGTACTTTGAATACAGGCCTTTTACTTGTAAAAAAGTAGGGGGTCCTCAAAATCTTTTTTTTTCTGAGCGCTTTTTCCACCACTGAAAGAAAGGTTTCTTCAACAGACAACTGCAATTTCTGAGATTAGAACTATATTAAACTTGATCATTTGTTACTCTTTCCTTTCCTTTCTTTTCTTTCCTTTTCACAAACGGCCCCAACAATCTGAGATAAGACACAGTAACATATCCTTTCATGTCATGCTCTGCTGATGGAAAATCTAGTACGATAAACACTGGGGCTTTTGTTTTGCGTCCATGTTCAGGGAATTGGGGCCAGCTGAATGCGGAGACCTTTGCCCAGGCACAGCTGGATCCAATATGAGACCATGGCCTGGTGCTCTGTTTACCCATTCCATACATTAAAACAGGAAATTTGGAGGAAATATCTATTTATTTAAGGTGGATGCTTCCCAATTTGGAGTTTCACTTCAGTATCTATTCCTTGCTAATACATTACTGCTGTCAGATACAGTATGCTGTACATCAAACTACTGAAGGATTATGGAAATGGATGGTGTCCCTGCCAACATTACTTAGTTGCTGATTGATTGCTCTCCAGTTTAAATTGAATCAGACTTTTGTTATATGGACTTATTTTTAAATCACACTCTCTATGGGTGAAAAACAAAAACAAGAACAAACCTTTTGCAGCCACTGAGGTTTTAGACTGGTCTTGACCGGACTAGAGGCCAGTCTCTGTCTTGAATGCGGTCTTAAGATCATAATTGTATGCTCTCTGTCTCACCTTCAATTTTACTCTGTCTCGGATTTGTATTTTATTTTATAATTTGAACGCATTTGGCTACTGCTGCTTTAAGAGGTTTACAATAAGAGGTTGCCATTTTGGTTTTGGTTCATTCTCAGATTAATTCAGGAATTAATGATTCAATTCCTTTATGCATAAACATATTTAGCTTACATTTAAAATAGATTTTTTTTCCTATGCTTTATGTACATAAAGTACATTATTTACACATACTTTTGAAATCAGTCCATTATACTATTATACTGTATTATGTCATAGACTCATCTCATAATCTATCCGCTTTTCCAAAATCAGTAAGAAGATAAAAGGATTGTCTTCTGTTATATGTAGGCCTATTGTATAATTATTTGTATTCTACTTTGATAAATAAACGGTGTGAATGTTGAGACCTCTCTATGAAGTCAGAGCAACACGGTCATCTCCATTAGGATTCAAATTCTTCTGGTCTCGGCCTTGAGTCAGTCTTGCCCCCCCGGCCTTGACTCTTTCTCTTTAGGTGGTCTTACACACAGTTTCCTACAATATATTGTTTTGATAGATGTGATGCGTGGAACTCTCAGGGGCGGCAGTGGCTCAGGTAGAGAATGGCTGTCTGACCCTGCATGGGGCTAACACATTGCTCCAAACAGGGTCGGTCAAATACAGAGATACAGATTAATCCAGTGTTTCTCAAAGTGGGGTCCAGGGACCCTGCGTGGTTCGTCAAGAGGGTTCCAAATTGCCCCTTTACAGGTCTGTAACTCAAGAGTTAAAAGTAGTATGTTTCGCTACTCCAAAAATCGTAATTCAACCTGGGGCTGGCACTGCCTATGGGGATCACTATCACTACATGACATGTCCTATAGGGCTAGGCTCTTCTCTCTCTCTCTTGGCTCCCAAGCTGTGGAATAAACTCCCCCTTGGAGTCAGGACTGCAAATAATTCAGTGTTTTTAATGGCACCTGTCTTTTTAAACATCTGTGATCATGCTGAAAGCTGAATAAACATAAACATAAACTCCCCATTTTCTGCCACAGTCTGAAAACTCACCTGCAGACACCTTGTACCAAGCAGCATCGAAATTTGAATTTAATTATACATTTTTGTGAATGCGTTCCCTTACCCCCACCGTTCCTCCGGGCTATGGAACACACATCAAGACATCTATGGAGTGGGACTAGCCAATTGGCCAATCTGGTGTATGGACTTATACTTCAGAGCGTGTGCCCTTAGACACCAGTTTTACAAGAAACACAAACACACAGCAACGTACTTCAATGAGGTATGGATGTGCGCGGCCCCTGTCAGTTATTGTAAGTTATCTTATGTCTAGTCTTTACTATACACTCCTTTGTAAACGGTCTTGCAATATGTTACCACAGCGGAGTGATCTCACACCCCTATACCAACATGACTGTCCCTGTTCTTATATGAGTGGTGTATGTGTGGTGTTGTTCTGTGGTGTAAAGTAACTAAGTACATGTACTCAAGTACTGTACTTGTGGATATTTCCCATTTTCAGTACTTTTACTTCTACCCCACTACATCTCAGAGGCAAATATTGTACTATTACTCTGCTATCATTATTTGAAAACTCTAGTTACTAGTTACTTTGCAGATATACATTATTATATTATAACACATACATTAACCACTTAAGCCCTATTTTATACATTGGCTATTTGAAAATAGCCAATCTACAAGCTCACAACGCGTTGCATTGCAACGCGTGTGCTTGTAGATCTGCTATTTTCAAACATTTTAGTACTTTTAGTATTGGTACTTGAAGTATATTTTGATGCCAATACTTTTGTGCTTTTACTCAAGTAACATTTTGAACACAGGCCTTTTACTTGTAAAAGAGTATTTTTATATTATGGTATTGTTACTTTTACTTAAGTAAAATATCTGAGTACTTCTTCCACCACTGCTGTTGTTGTTTTTGTTGTTGGGTACCTGCCATCAGTGTCACCAAGTCACATTACTGTGCATCTGTTGTACTACGATGTTTCTTATTCTGGTGCGCATCCGGAGGGAGAGCAGCCGCCTGTGAAGCGGTTCCTGGTTCGAATCCCCGGCTCTTATATGGCTTCACATCTTTGAGCAAAGAGACAGAAACCCCTCATCTCCCGATGAGCATGGTTGGTGCCTTCCTTACATGGTTACCTCCACAGACCGCAGTCTGTGTGTGAATGTGTGTGTGGATAAAGTAAAGTGCTTTTGGATAACGGCATTGGATAAAGGCATTATAGAAATGGCAGAGCATTTACATTTGCTTCAGCAGACAGCATATTCTTCACGCAAGTCTCCAAGCAGTCTCCAAACTTCGGCCCTTAGCCAACATTCTCATTTCCTTCTCAATGTCAGTGTTAAAAGAAAAGAAAAGACTACTATACTAAGTCCTCTTTTAAAGGCTTATACTTATATATATATTTATACTTCATCCCACAGGTATGGTGTCGCACGCTGAGAATAGCAGATCTGCAAGCTCACAACGTGTCAAGGATACAACACGTTGTGTGCTTAGATCGGGTATTCTGGACGTGCAACACCGTAGTGTGGCAGAGTATAAATGGAGCATTACAGAAAGTTTTCGCAGCTGCCAAGTCGGTGACATTCGAGTGGGGAATCACACAATGGATGAATAATCCATACTGAAAAGCTGCTCTTTCTGCCAAATGTCAGAACAGCAGCAATGGACTCCGTTCAACGGAACAGAGTCAAGATTTCCATTCAGCCAGCATCCCAAGACTTCACACAGTAAAACCATCCGTGTTAATTTAACTCCCGGCGTGTACAAATGGACCCAAATGAACTTGTAAAAGGCTCCATTTGGTTTTACTGTGCACTGCATAAACCAAAGCGTTCCTGCAGCAGCACAAACTCTAATAATTTATTATGATCTGAAAGTGTTTATGGGGAACATTTCTTTAGGCCGAGAGCCAGATCCAATAACACCAAAGATTATCTGATTGTGGTGCTGTAAAAAAAAGAAAAAAAAGAGAGAGAGAGAGATCTGAATTTAGATGATTTATTTGTGTTCGGAATTGATGAGAGCGACTGTATTTCACTGTCATTCAGTGTGAATCAGCCGTACTTCATAAGCGTCCGACCATCTTTCTACTGCTAAGAGATGACTCTCTCAGTCTCAACTGCACAAGAGTCCGTGATTCTATATCTGCTGCTATTTTACTGGTGCCTTGACAGTATTGTGGCACTATGAGTATTTCATTATACTTCAAGTGTTATCCTTGGTATGATTTATATTGTGTTTGTAATTCTATATATCTTCTACCAAATAAAATCAATCAATCGATCGATCGATCGATTGATCAATATATCTGCTGCAAATGCCTCTAGAATGTCTCTAAAACTCTAAGAGGCATAACTTGCCTGATTTTATTTCCATTCTGACCATGCAACCTACCTTAAAGGACAACTTCAGACATTTTCAACCGATGTTCATATAATTGGTCCTCACTAATGCTCACAATAATATGGTACCATTTTTGTCTAATTGGTCTGTGTCTCAGAGGAGGATGTGGACAGTTCAGAAACCCGCCTACCAGTGACATCATCGATGGGGAATCCAAGCCAATAGAAACTGCAGGGTTGCTATTCCTGGAAAATTAGCATGCTATAATGGAAGCCATTGTTCTCACACGTAATCTTTTTTTTGTTAAAACCTGCCTAATGATGATATCACTGGTAGGCGGGTTTCCAAACTGTAGACAGCCCTCCTCTGAGACACAGAGTGAGTAGATTTTTTCAAAAACATCATGAGCATTTTATAACATTTTATAGTGAGGACCAATTATGTGAAGATAGGTTGAAAATGGGTGAAGTCGTCCTTTAAGTATATTTGACATTGTATTTTCTTGTTATCTGACTTCCTTCTGGTTTCTTTCTCAATTCTCTATTCCATGGGTTCTCAAAGTGGGGTCCAGGGACCCTCAGGGTTCCTTGAGGGGATTCTAAATAGACCCTTACTGGTCTGTAACTCTGAGAGTATACAAAATGGAACAAAACAGACCCATAAGCGTCAATTTGATTCCATTTGTTCACTCTCAGATTTATGGGGGCCCTTAAAATTAAAAAAGTTTGAGAACTCTATTTTTATGACTCTTTTTTTGTTGTATTACTTCAAAACATGGTGAGCTTGTATAAAAAAGAATTTCACCCACTCTTTAACACCTGTAAAGTTGAAGTTGACGTCTAATGGCAGCTATTTGGTGTGCTTTTACAGTAGTCTGCATGCGTCATCATCAGAGCCATATCCGACCCATAAATCGCTCCTTCATTCGGACCCAGCCGTGGGGAGCTGTCAAGAGACCTCACTGGGGCTCTACATCTCACAAATCTGAAAGCCCCCCCTCCTCTCATCCTCAGCCAAGTCATCCCCCCGTGTCCAGGGTGCCAACGGCGGGCCAACATCAACTTCCTCTTTCCCTGTCTCCTCTGCGTGGTAAAAGTTGAGATGATCTGCCCGGTGGTGATAAAGCTGAGGATTATGCTGACGTTTACATCTGTTTTCTTTGGCATGTAAGGACACAAAAAATAAGAGTTGATCTGTTATGGTCACAAAAGAAAAGAGATCATATACAGCCACAAACTGGCGAAATGGGCCTGCCAATATCATTTACCACTTTCAGCTTGGTGTCGCTATTATGGACATGTCAATATAGGTGAAGATGTGATCAAATAAAATAAAAATACAACATCGCGTGTTGTTATTTTTGAACATTTCTGAAAGTTAAAATAGGACCCACAAGACCAGGTGACTTCAAAATGTCTCCTCAAAAAGGCTTACTGTAGGCCTACTTTTCTCAAACCTAACATGTGATTTGGGCGGACTAGACAAAACAAATTAGCGTGTACCTGCTGGGACCGGTGCAGAGCGTACCCAAGCGGGCCCAAACAGAGGGGCCGCTGTACCAAGGCGAGTCCAGCACCCCCCCCCCCCTCCCCGTCCAAGCTTCTGTAAACACAAACACCCCATCTTGGTTTCTAAATGTAGTGGTAAAACAGGCCAACTGTACACAAACATACACACACACACACACACACACACACACACACACACACACACATGCGCACAGTCCTCTTGGTCCGTCCACCCCGACTTGTCATACACAGACTAAGATTGTTCATGGCGTATGGACCCTCAGAATGGGCACAGTCTGTCCCAGGGCACTTTGGTGTTAATTTTGGTGGTGGGGGAAATGACGCAGTAGGGAGCCTCAGTGAACTGGTCCGCTCTGTTTGGAACCACATTAAAATGCCGCCTTGTCCTTGACAGATGGAATAAAGGCTGGTTTTGTTCCGGGCATCCGTAAGCAAGTTCATATGTTTATAAGTTAGCTTAGTGCAGTGGTTCTCAAACATTTTCATGTCAAGGAACCCTAAATTGATATGTATTTGGCCTGCGGACCACCATCTGAAGAGATTCTGTGCCAGGAACCCAGAGAAGAGAAGATTTGTGTTAAAATAGTTCAAAATTATTCAAAATCAGTAAAAAAAAAAGAAATAACTGATCTACAAGCTCACAACACATCGCATTGTGACATGTCGTGAGCTTGTAGATCACTTTTTTTTATTAGCCAAAGCATTATCTCTCTCAAGACGAGCCCTCCAGCGTTGCTTCCTCCATAAATATATCATAAAAATTGTGTTAAAATGGTTATAAACTGATCTCTCTACGTCGTCCTCAGACGAGCCCTCCATCGCCGTCTCCAGTCGTCCCAATTCTCCATACATCTGGCCAGCTCGTGTTGTGTTTTCTGATTGTGATGCTATATTAACTGGTTTTGCTGGGGACCCCCTGGAACCCCTTCAAGAACCCCAGGGGGTCCCCGGACCCCTTTTTTGAGAACCACTGGCTTGGGAGTTTTATGTACGCAACAATTTAATTCCAATATAGCAGCAGGAACATCAACATCAACTGGCTTCTGTGTCTCCAACCTTGCCGGCTGATTTATCCTTTGACGTATGACGGTGTCGCACAACCGAAAATAGCCGATCTACAGGCCCACAACGCGTCGTGGATGCCACACATTGTAGGCTTGTAGATCCACTATTTCCGTCGTAAGGCGCAGCATAAAGTGGGTATAGAGTGTCATTTGGAAAATCTCACTTGCTGCTCCCCAGACACCCATGTGCCGACAATAAAAGGATCTTTCAGCTGTTTGACACTCGGCTGCATGTGGAGAGACTGCATGATGTGAAGAGCAAAGAACATCAAACTTTAATATCCTAGCAAACAGACATGACTTGAAGGACCTTGTGGTCTGGCAGGAATCGCATCGACTGTGATTCACGGTATACTTGACGTTATGGCTGAAAATTCTTTCCCCAAAGCGTACCATACAATTGTTGTTGTTTTATGGTTGTCTTTGCCAGGCCGACAGGCTGGGAGGTGAAGGCTATGTTTTCGCTCCTGTCTGTGTGTGTGTGTGTGTGTGTGTGTGTGTGTGTGTGTGTGTGTGTGTGTGTGTGTGTGTGTGTGTGTGTGTGTGTGTGTGTGTGTGTGTGTGTGTGTGTGTGTGTGTCTAATCTCGCAAACTGCTGGACTGATCAGGGTCAAACTTTGCATGCACACTCCACACGCCAAATGTTCAAATTGGCCTCATGGTGGTGCTATACCAGGCCGCTTTGTGTCACCATATGTAACGCTTCACCTTCACCTTTACATAAAGGAGATTGATTGAAAACATTTGGGCTTCCATTCTAAAATGTAAGTTTAATATTTCCAAAGATCACAGGGTGTGTGTGAGGCTCTATCTGTTTGGAGGTAGTCCAACATTTTAGACATTCAGCACAAAATCCTAACTTGCATTTTGGGGTCATTTTATTTTCAAAAATAATTTTACTAAAAGTTTAAAAAAAAATGTGTTTGATAACAAGTATATAGGGCTTAAGTGGTTAACGCATTTGAAAAATACAAAATGATGCGCATGCGTGGGGGGGGGCTCCAAAGAAAAAAAGTTGGGAAACACTGCTTTAAATGATAAACGAGCTGTGACTATCTCTGACAACCTGCCTGAGAAATTCAATGGAAGTCTGAATCATCACATCTAACAAACATTGCTCACTTGAGTGCTTCTTCTCTGTCCCAATCAAAGTCGAGAAACTACTTTCTCAAAAAGGTTCATTTTTCACACTCCTTACAATAATACACTCCCACTAACAGCACCACTTCCACTCCAGTAAAAGGAGACTATCGTTGCTGTCGGGGGAAAAACCTCCTATCTCCATATTTTAACGTTTTGTGTTTTTTTCGTAAATGAACGCCCTATTTGATCACAGCGTCACACAAACGTTTCAGCAGATCCACAAGCTCCAACCACGACGTGTCGTGAAGCTACTTTTGATACTTTGATACATGCATTTGAATCCTTAAAGTAATAGTTTTGGACATAATGAGGTTTCCACCCAACAGCAACAATATATTTAATATGCATACGCACTCAAGTAACTAAGTGCATTTACTCAAGTACAGTACTTAAGTAAAGACGTGAGGTATTTTTTTACTTTACTGGAGTATTTCCAATTGTCTATACTTCTACTTTTACTCCACTGCATCTCAGAGGCAAATATTGTCCTATTTTATACATAGCGATGGCCAAAACGCAAAACCTCCTATCTGAAAAATGTTCATTGTTGGGAAAATGAAAAAGAAAACTACAAAATGTTGTATTTTCTTTGCACAATGCTATTTTTTTATGAAACCCATCACATAATACACCGTTTCTGGATGTCTGGACTATATTACATTATTATATGTTAATTACACTTATTTCATATAGCAAATGCAGATAGGAGGTTTTTCCCCACTTTTCCTGGATAATTCTGCAGATAGGAGCTTTTACACTTCAATGTTAAGTGATTGCTTAACTAAATAATGACAAATAATACTGGCTGTAAATACATACATTTACAGCTGCAAACAGTTGCATCAGTGGTGTGGTCTAGTTTTTTTCCCGGAGGTATACGATAATCATTCCCTGCACGAGATGCGCGTGGTCGTGGGTATACGCTAGCGCGTTTTCAATGGATTAAATGGTAGACTGTATACGCTTTTTCCCCAAAAAATCTGCACTGTATACAGCGTATACAGCGTAACACGGTAGAACACACCACTGAGTTGCATTGAATGCTTTTTTATTTTATTCAACAAAAAAAAAAAAGTTTGCAGGGCAATGCTCACAAAAATGTGCTAAGAACAGTCCCCAGCAAGAACCTAAAATAAAAGTGCTTACAAATAAAATTTACAAAAAGGACAACAGGAATACAATTAGGTGGACTACAAAACAACTGGCCCAGGCACCCCTCGACATAATCCCCCCTATACTCTCTACCCCCCAACTCCACCACCTGAAATACCTCCCCACTCCCACAACCCCCATTCCCCCCAACCAGCACACCACATGCCCCAAACCCCACCCACCTAAACCCTCATGCCCTCCAACTCCCCTAACTCATACAACTGGATCACCAACCTTGTGTCCAGTGTGGACAGTGGAATAGTATGTAAGATCATTGAATGTCTTAAAGAGCCTATGAGCAAGGAGGAAAGACGGATGCCTTGACCCTAGAATCACCAAAGCCAGGGAGGAGATGAGAGCAGCACACAGGGACTTTGTCGCTGACCAAAAGGGAGAGGGTCTGAGGGAGGAATATAAGCGGAAGAAGGAGGAGCTATACCACGTGTATGCAACTGGAACAACAGGAGCTGACCCAAGATCAGGGGACATTAAAGAGGTGCATGTTAACCAGAAGCATGGCAAGAACTGGAAGCTCATCAATGACGTTTCTGGCAGAAGCTCTTCTCAGACCTCTGGGGAGAAAGCGCAGAGGAACGAGTTGAAACATGGTACCAGCACTTCAAAACACTCCTAGGAAATCCTCCTTCAACCGAAGAAGAGGATGATCCGATGTTCCCGTCTGGTATGGGAAGGTCATGGAAGACAGATCATTCACCATGGATGAGTACCAGAGGGCCACGGCTACTATCAAGTGAGGCAAGAGCTGCAGGGAGGATGGAGTGATGTATGTGCCCATAGATGAGGTGGTGTTGGATTTTATCAAGCACACACGTCTAGCGAGCTGCCGAAGCTGTGGCGCAAAATGATCATCAATCCAGTACCAAAGTCAGGCGACCTCACCAAGACAGACACCTCCAAGGCCTGAGCTCACAAGTCGTAGGTTTTAGACCCATCTCAGACCCTGTACTGAGAAACTCGCAGAACGGCTTCCGCCCGGAGCGAACAGCAGGCGGGCAGATACTGGTGCTGAGGAGGATACTGGAAGGAGTAAGGGAGCGGAATCTTTCAGTGGTGATCACCTTCATGACTTCCAAAAGGCTTTTGGCACCATCCACCGGGGGAAACTGATGAACATTCTCTGGGCCTACTGAGTTCCTGAGAAGATGGTTCAAATGATGGAGACAAGCTAATCGAGGCAGTCCAGGACTTCAAATAACTTGGGCCTGGACTGCTTCAATGGAATAGGACCTGAAGGTCCAGGGGGTACTTGACTAGAATGCCTTGCATGGGATGAGGAGAGTGTGGAAATCAGACATGGGAGAAGACCTCAAGAGGCGGCTGTTCGTATAGCTACAGTGTCAGTACTGCTGTATGGGGCTGAGACATGGACCGTCACAGCACAACAGGAAAGGGCCTTGGATGGAGTCTACACAAGAATGCTACGAATGGCACTAGTCACATGGACGGACCACATCAGAAATGTGGTCCTCTACGGTAACTTACCATGGGTCACAGACAAAGTCAGAGAGAGAAGGATGAGGCAGGGCACTGCGTCAGGCACCCATAACTAGTGGCAAGCAAACTGACACTATGGGAGCCAACCCAGGGCAAAGCCAGGAAAGACAATAAGTGCACCACCCTACGTAGATGAACTTCGGCGTAACAGCTTAGCTAACAACACTGTAGAGCTCAAGACCCTGATCAAGACCCTGATGCTAGATAGGAGAGTGTGGAGGGCAGCGATTCAGGAGTCCTGAGTTGGTGTTGGCTAGACCACACTCGCATCGCAAAGACCCTATCCTATATGCTCCGGCCTAACTGGCCCATGCCCCCGTCAACATACCCTCCCCCATACCCTATACCCCCAACTGCACCACCTGCAATACTCCCCCACTCCCACAAACCCCATCCCCCCAACTGCCAGCCCACACATCTCCGCCTCCATAACTCAAACCCCCATCCCACTTCAGGAGTCCCGAGTTGGTGTTGGCTAGACCACACTCTTGCATCGCATCGCAAAGACCCAATCCTATATGATCTGGCCTATGCCCCCCTCAACATAATCCCCCCCATACCCTATACCCCCAACTCCACCACCTGCAATACTCCCCCACTCCCACAAATCCCATACCCCCCAACTGCCAGCCCACACCTCTCAACCCCCATAACTCAAAACCCCATCCCACTCCATACCCTCATACCCCCAAATCCCACCCAACCCATTACCCCCACTCCCAGAACCCCCGATCTCCATGCCCCCAACCAGCACACCACAACCCCCAAACTCCACCCACCCAAACCCTCATGCACCCCCCACCCCATAACCCCCCAACCGCCACCCCACACCTCCCACACCCCATAACTCCAAACCCCATCCCACCCCCATACCCTATACCCTCCAACCAACACACCACAATATTTTCACAGGGTTGTTGGCTGCCACGGTGTTCACGTGTGATTTTGATCTGCAATTATAAAAAAATCACGACATGGACGTTCACATCTAAGCAGCAATGACAACCTCTAACCACAAGTTCAAAATGTTCAATGACAAAACCTCCTATCTATACCTAAAAATGACCTCCTATCTACATAGATGCACATAGGAGGTTTTTACCTAGAAATAGTTAGGCTTACAAACAAACATTATGTTGTTAAATAATGCTTTTTTTATGCTCATTTTGAGATCAAGACATTCTACAGTACTGTAACAAGTAATACCATTAACATTTTTGATCAACTCACACTCTTGGTGTGATAAAAGTTTCACCACCTGACACTAATCATTAGCAATCAACAAGGCAATGCAATTAACTTGACAGTTACTAACAAATACTTAACTAGTAAGGGTGGAAGACACTTTTTTATTTTGAAAATAATTGATTACTACAAACTGAAAGACATTTAGACGGTCTACATAACA
Organism: Gymnoscopelus braueri; assembly: GCF_963280865.1. Classification (NCBI taxonomy): domain Eukaryota; kingdom Metazoa; phylum Chordata; class Actinopteri; order Myctophiformes; family Myctophidae; genus Gymnoscopelus; species Gymnoscopelus braueri. The sequence goes on along the minus strand of NC_137608.1, from coordinate 44,941,893 downwards.
TAGAATTCCCAAGTTTCAGCTCTGTCTGCTGCTCAACTAGTTCTGGTGCAGATAAGAGGTTTTGCGCTTCAACATTTTAGCACTAATTGGCACTGAACAAGATAGGAGGTTTTAGTCAAATGACTTTTTCTGACAAAATGAGGGGCGGGACTATCTTGCAGACAGACTGAGCATGTGCAGCATAGCCTATAGTCCTCATCCACAGTGAAATCCGAAAATCATGAAATTTGCACTTAGGAGGTTTTGCATTTTGGCCATCGATAGGCTATTTTCAAACATTTCATTACTTTTACTTTCGGTACTTTAAGTACATTTTGATACCAATACTTTTGTACTTTTACTCAAGTCAATTTTTAATTCCGGTACTTCTACATTGCAGTATTGATACTTTTACATAAGTAAAACACTTGAGTACTTTTTTTTCCACCACTGGAAATCAGTGTTCATTAATCCATTCTGCAATAGAGTGTTCAGAAACAGGGGTCTTATTGTGTCCCCAGCTCTTTAATAAGCAGAAACATTTCTGGGGTGTTGTCAGTTTCATCCAATGAGGAGAGAATACCCATTTATCAGCTGAAATTGTTCCAGTTAGAAATGTGTGTGCTCACTTCTTTGTGAGAAAGGAGCTGATAAACAGCTAAAAGACACGCACGCACATCCCAGACCTACTAGGCTGGGTGCTGGATCATAAAAGTTAAACACAATACAAGAATAGAAATCCACACACCAGTATTGCTGCTCCCATATGCAATTTATGGTAACGTTTCGAGCCACCAGGCTCTTCCTCAGACCTTCCTCACTTGTCATCACTTCCAGTTTCACTGGCTTATCCTGTATAATGAGTTCTCTCTCCTGATTGGATTACATTGGTGTCCCAACCTGAAAATACATGTTCTATTATAATAAAGAAATACCTGGAGAGACAGGAAGACCCCTGTTACTGAACAAACACTATAGTCTGGAGAATGATGATTACTATCAGAATGTAGAGCTATTTAACGCTTATTTCAACGAATGAAAATCACTCACTGCACCTTTAACCGAACACTGCAGGATTTTACCGTGTACCTACAAATTCCTTAAAGATTGAGATTCCTTTATTGAAGTCTCTGGGAGAGCACTTGAAAGGAACCCTTGTAACACTGCAGCATTTGTTCCAGCCCAGATTAAGATAACATTATAGCGTACAGACAATGGGGTCAGTGATCTGAGTGCATTTGTAACGGAGAAGCATGGAGGCCTCACGGTGGTGGAAGAAGTTTTTTTACTTAAGTAAAAGTATCAATACCACAATGAGAAAAACTCTCTGTTGCAAGTAAAAGTCCTGTATTCAAATGTTGTACTGTACTTGAGTAAAAGTACAGCAAAATGTACTTAAAGGGATATTTCAGACCCTCAACATGTTTGGGGTCATTTTAACATGTACTCAGGCTTTTGTGAGCACCCCAGGCAGTTTTTAAGTTGCTTGATTCAGTATTTAGATATTTGATATAATTTTATTTATTAGACCCCTTCCTATATAAACCCATTGTAACTTCAAACTCCATTTTGACCATGGTAAACTCTTTGAAAGCACCTGTCCTTGGTACTGGTGACTGATATGTTCCTTCTAATACGCGAGGGGGCCGTGTTTTCTCAATTACCTTTTTCATTTATTTTGTTTTATTTATTTCCCCCAAAAAATATATAAAAAATGCCCCTTCACGCATTAGAAGGACAATATCAGTCTCCAGAACCAAGGACAGGTGTTTTCAATTAATCTAACATGGTTAAAATGGAGTTTGAAGTTAAAATGGGTTGATATAGGAAGGGGGCATGTCTGATAAAATGAATATACAATATACAATGAAGATTGTAAATCCAGGTCGAAACGTTGGTATCAATAAATTATCCTGCATCGTGGTTATGAGTGTGCAGCCTTTGCTTCACTTTTAGACTTATTTACCAAGGTCAGCAGCACCTCATCAATAATGGTGTGCCTGTGCGCCCTTCTCCTGTTTGTTTGATCAAATAAATATCAAATATCTAAATACTGAATAAAGCAACTTAAAAACTGTCTGGGGTGCTTACAAAAGTAGATGTGAGTAGACATTAAAATGACCTTCTTTTTAAACCTTAGTATCCCTATTCTGGTCATGTCTTAATCTACAAACTCAAAACGCATTGCAACAACAATTGCAAGCCCAATATATGAGCTTGTAAATGGCGAATGTTCCCCCCAGAATAAGGATGCTGGGGTTCAAGTGGTTAAGTAATAAAATCTGAGTACCTCTTCCAGCACTGCCCACACTGCACTCCAACACTGCTCACATACAGTATATCATTGTGAAAAGCAGGATTGTCTGACAGTAGTAATATGACAAGTCAGTACAGTGTAATCTTTCAGGTGCGCCAGTCAGCATGTTTTGTCTGTCATCTTCCCGGAGCTTGGGAGAGCATCTCTTATCAGCGGTTCCACTCCAAGAGGAATCCGCAGGACCGCAGATGAAATATGGAAGGATTGGTTTCAGCACAATCGCTATTGGCAGGCCCCCGAGCCCAGAGGATAATTACCACCGTGACAACCTTTGATCACAGGTACAGTTATTTTCAGAATGTGGGGGTGGGGGGTGACAATGAGATGAAGATGCCCGAGTTTCCCCTTTTTTTCCCCCTCTGCTCAGTTTGTGAAAGAAGTACTGTCTAATGCACATGGAGCCGAGAAAATCAAAATGAGGAGGACTTGACATATTTGTGGCCTGGCGTCCTGTTCGTCCTGTTCGTCCGTCTGTCCATCTGTCCATCTGTCCATCTGTCCGTCCGTCTGTCCGTCTGTCCGTCTGTACGTTTGTCCGTCTGTCCGTTTGTCCGTCTGTCCGTCCGTCCGTCCGTCCGTGTGTCTGTGAGCAGTTCCGGCTCCGCTGGACCGATCGGTGTGATATTTCAGATTGGCTATAGGATTGGCTTTCAACGTTTGCTGGAGGGGCCCGTCTTTTGCTGTGAAACTTTGCACGCACACTCCCAGTAGGCCAAGGAAGAACCGCCACCCCAAATGTTTCAAATCAGCCTCAAGGGGAAGCTATAACAGCCCACTTCACGTTTTAACTCTTGAACCGTAGGTCATACAATCTTTTTTTCCCCGCCCCCCTGTATTCCTTGGATCATTCACCCATAGTGCCAGCCAGACTATCATTTCCGAACACTTTGTGTTTGCTACAGAATACACTTTTTGCTACTGTCCAAAAATCTGTATTATCTCTGAAGTCATGTGATCAAGATATATCTATCAGATTTCCATATTCCATTCCAATTGGCTATGACTGACTTCCAAAGTTTGCGGGCCCTGGGTATAGGCAACCCAGCCTGGCGGAGACCTGCGTCCTGCGCTCATGAGGAGTGCACTTTTCTTTTTCTGTTAAACAGAGCTTTTTAAAAAAAACACACAGAGAGATGGAATAATTCAGTCGCAGTTGAATGTGAAGGTGGCAATGTGTCAAACTAAATATTGCAGGGATCATTTATGGATCTTAAGTCTGAATCGGTGTTAGCAAGGGAAGGAGCTGTGTCGCCGAGAAGTCATTACTGGCTGACAAGAAGGAGGAAAAAACTAAGGTAAAGTTGTAACCTCCTCACCACAGGGAAGAAAGGCTCAGTTCATGGAGCGCTCTTTGAAAACCCATCCAGACCACAGAAGAGTCTAAATCAAACACCGCTCCTACGCTGCTGGGCCTCAACTGTATAAGGATACTGTATTTATCATCAGCCACCCAGCCACAGGAAGGAAGAGACCTTTGTGTGTGTGTGTGTGTGTGTGTGTGTGTGTGTGTGTGTGTGTGTGTGTGTGTGTGTGTGTGTGTGTGTGTGTGTGTGTGTGTGTGTGTGTGTGTGTGTGTGTGTGTGTGTGTGTGTGTGTGTGTGTGTGTGTCTGTGCGCGTGTGTGTGTGTGTGTCTGTGCGCGCGTGTGTGTGTGTGTGTGTGTGTGTGTGTGAGAGAGAGAGAGAGAGAGTGCTTGCGTGTGTTTGAAGGTCAAATAGTCAGTTTTCATTTTCCTGTGTAACCTCAAGTAAACAGAAAATCTGGTGACACAAACTGCAATACACCAGTTTCTTTAGTCTCAATGTTTGCTGTGCAGCTATTTCTTGTTCAACTGGTTTGTTTGTGCTCTAACATTAGAGCAGTTATAGGAAAGGAACAAAACTTTATTTATTATTATTACTTTAATAACACTTTACTAATCCCCCAGGGAGGCGATTCAGGACATTACAGCAGCAAAGAGTAAAAGTATAAAACAAAACAATAAACAATAAATACAGCAATACACCGTACAACAATAAATACAGCAATGGATACAGCAATAAATAAGCTATACTCACCCACAGACACACACATATTCGATTGCATTACATTACATTACATTACATTACAGTCATTTAGCAGACGCTTTTATCCAAAGCGACTTACAATAAGTGTATTCAACATAGGTAGGGAACGAAAACTACTAATCACCAGAAGTCTTTAGTGCATTATCTGCAAAAACAAGCAACCAAGAGTATACCTAGCGCTACGGTAAAAGTGCAATATATCAGCTACCTATTTCCTTAAACAGATGAGACAAAATAGCTAAATCAAATGAGCATGAGCTAAAACAAATAAGTGAATCGACTAAACAAGATCCAATAAACAATCCAATAATCCAATAAACAATACAGCAATAGAAAACAAGCGTTCGTACAACTAGTTAACAACAAGTAGGTCAGGCAGAGAGGAAGGGTAGTGTTTCCTGAAGAGGTGAGTTTTCAGCCTGCGGCGAAATATGGGCAGTGACTCTGCTGTCCTAACATCAGTGGGAAGTTCATTCCACCACTGTGGGGCCAGAACAGAAAAGAGTCGTGACCGTGTGGATCGGCCAGAAGGACCCTTTGCAAGCACGCACAAGCACAAGCACACACACACGCACACGCACACGCACACGCACACGCACACGCACACACACACACGTACACACAAACTACAACAATAAATTATACTTGCTCGCAAGCACATGTACAGAATCAGTACCACAAACACACAAACACAAAAACACACACACACACACACACACACACACACACACACACACACACACACACACACACACACACACACACACACACACACACACACACACACACACACACATTCATACAGTATAGTATAGTATCATTGACTTCAAAGAGGGTCAAATCAGTCATTTAGCAGTGAGCAGTCACGTACAGTATAATGAGCTGAAGGATAATTTAAAAAAAAAATCCAAACTGGACGAAAGCACATAAATATGTCAGTTGTTAAAGATATCAATCCATCACAGGTTAAACTCCTTGGTTCATGAAGAAGCCAATCATAAAGTAAACACATACTGTACATGTGGCAGGCCTAAAAAACAGAAACTCACTCACCGTGCTGGACAGCTGTGTGCTGCATGTGCGTTGACACACACTTTTTTCCAAAATAGCAAAAGTAGCACATCTACAAGCTCACAACGTGTCGTATCGCAGCACATTGCAGCTTGTAGATCTGTTATTGTCACCAATCGGCGACTAACTGCTCCCGATGAGCAGGTTGGCGCCTTGCATGTTTTCCTTCGTCGTCTTTGATGTGTAATAACCATTATAAAGCATTTTGGAGAAAGGCCCTGTATGTAAACACACCATTTAATAGGGGTTGGGGGCTTCTTGCTCCATCACATGTCCATCACCACTGACATGCCTGATATACTGTATGCTGCTATGTCTCACCTAACAGTACATGTGAGACTGCAGTATGCTCTATGTTCCATATCTGTAACTGTTCTATTGCTGCACCTTATGTATCTGCTGCTATTCTAACCTCATGTACTGCAGCCTATATATTTTAACCGCCTCATATACAGTTGCATCGCCATTTCTTCAAACCATGCATGTAGGCTACTGTATACAGTAGCTTACTCTATACCCATATCAGGAATATTTCAATATCTGACCTGTTTTCCATGTTCTTTCTTTTTAATCCATTAAGACCTGGAACGCATCTGTGTCACTTTTTGATTTGAGCTAAAAAGCATTATTTTACACTTTTGGCTATTAAAAAATAGCAGATATACAAGCTCATAACGCGGCACCGAGTGCCGCGCTACGAGCTTGTAGATCTGCAAAAAAAAATTTATCGTGAAAATGTGTGCAAATCTTTGAATATATATTGTTTTAAAGCAACATTTTTAACTCAAATCTTTGCTTCTGGGGGGGTCCCTGGAACAACATATTTTGAGATGAGGGTCAGCGGCCAAATACATATAAGTTTGGGGGTCCTTGACATGGAAAAGTTTGAGCACCACTGATATAGAAACATACGTTTTTTTTCTTCAGAATACAGAATACTGTAAGGATTTAGGAGACATTTGTAGAATCGGCTTCAGGTGAGGTCTTGATGGTTTAACTATCTCTATTCTCCTCCTTATAATTTCCCCCACTTCTTTACATCTGTAAACATGTGACGTGACAATACATTTGAAGTTGAGTTGATCCCCAGCCTCATTGGTCTTGCTAAGATTCAGCATGAGATGTTATTTGCAGTGGTGGAAAAAGTACTCAAATTCTTTACTTAAGTAAAAGTACCAATACTGCAATATAAAAATACTTTGTTACAAGTAAAAGTCCAGAATAAAAAAAATACTTGAGTAAAAGTACAAAAGTATTGGCATCAAAATGTACTTAAAGTACCAAAAGTAAAAGTACTAAATATTTGAAAATAGCCGATCTACAAGCTCACAACGCGTCGCGATGCGACGCGTTGTGAGCTTGTAGATCGGCTATTTTCAAATAGCATAGGTTTAAAATAGGTTTAAAGTTGTTAATGTATGTTTCATTATATCATAATTTATATCTGAAAAGTAACTGGTAACTAAAGTTTTCAAATAATTGTAGTGGAGTAAAAGTACAATATTTGCCTCTGAGATGTAGTGGAGTAGAAGTAAAAGTATTGGAAATTGGAAATACTCAAGTAAAGTACAAATACCTCAAAATTGTACTTAAGTACAGTACACCACTGGTTATTTGTTAGTACTTTTTGACCTCCTCCTGTATCCTGCTCATCAGCCCCGCGCTGATGTCGTTCTCCTGCAGACTCAGGTGCCGCAGCGGGAAGTGCGCCCGGCAGAGCAGCGCCCCCATCAGGTCGTTCCCGCCCACGTCGCTGATGGCGTTCCCGTCCAGGTCCACCTGCGTCAGGCTGGCGTTCGCCTGCAGCATGTCGGCCAGCAGCCGCACGCCCGGGTCCCCCAGGTTGCTCTCGTCCAGCATGATGTGAGTCAGCGAGCAGTTCCCCTTCAGGCTGTCGAAGAGCTCCTTCCACGCCGCCAGGTCGGCCGCGCTGGTCTGTGCCAACCCTAAGTATGGAGAGACCATTAAAAAAATAAAAAATAAAAATATAAAAATAAAAATAATAAATAATAAATATAATAAAAAATAAAAATTATCGCTTAAATCCAGCAAAAACAGCGATCTGCGAGCTCACGACACGTTGCATCCCGACACGCGTTGTGAACTTGTAGATCTGTTCTTGCTACTTTTCCAAAAAAAAATTTTTTTTTATCCCACGATTTGTGCCAATTGTCTAAGTAATCCTGGGCACTACGCTCCCTCTGCCAGCCTAGGGAGAGCCTAGAGCCGAGCTCATGCCTCCTTCGATGCATGAGAGCTAGCAAGCCGCTTCTTTCACCTGGTATTTCCATCAGGATGGGGACAATTATTTGCTTAGTGACTGCACCTTTCAGCGGAACAGAACATGATACACCTCTACATAAGCAATCAAAGCAAGTTAGTAAGTAAGTAAAGTAAGCCTTGCCGAGCCAAGTGGCCCATAGGGCAGGAGCCTATCTCCTGTTACTGTAGCGTGAGGCAGCTGGACGTACAAGTACACCACCCCTGGACATGGCGCTAGTATGTCGCAGGGACAATCAAAACAAGTGTTATTCTGATTGTGGTGAAAACCAGGACAATTTGGTACTAGTGAATGTTGAAAACCATAAAACCGTTTCTTGTGAGGACCAGTGTTGGAAAGTAACTAAAGTAATATGTAACTTAAAGTAATATTATTGCTTTTTTCCAGTAACTAGTAAAGTAACTAATTACTTTTGGCAGGGAGTAATAAGTCAAGTAACTATATTACTTTTTAAACAAGTAATATGTAATAAGTAATATATTACTATGTTTTAGTAACTTTTCCAACACAGTGTTGGAAAGTAATGTTTTAGTAACTTTTCCAACACAGTGTTGGAAAGTAGCTATAAAGTAATATGTAACTTAAAGTAATATATTACTTTTTTCCCCCCAGTAACTAGTAAAGTAACTAATTACTTTTGGCAGGGAGTAATAATTAAAGTAACTATATTACTTTTTAAACAAGTAATATGTAATAAGTAATATATTACTATGTTTTAGTAACTTTTCCAACACTGGGAGGACGTCTGGTCACCGTACCTAAGTACTGCAGGTAAGAGTGGTCCCTGATGAACGACGCCAACACCCTCAGCCCGTCGCTGCTCAGGCCGTTGCCCCCGATGTCCAGCTCCAAGAGGGCGAACACCGTGACCGCTCCCCACGCAGAGGGGTCGGTCATCATCAGCTCGGGGTGCTGGTACATGGCCTCCTCCAGCATCATTGCCTGTTGCATGGCGGCCATTCTCGTCTGCTCCTGCAGCTCCACTATTCCGTTTATCAGCGACTGGATTCCGTGGTCACGCAGTCGGTTGCCAAACAAGCTGCGGAGAGAGAGGAGGTTAGAGAGGCTCGTGAAAATGTAATTACAACACTGTCTTAAGTGTTAATTTAACTCTGGGAGGAGCTACAAGAACCATACGGGTACATTTTGTTCCATTTGTACACTAAGATCACAGGAAGACATTTCAATTCTGCCCCCACCTCATTTTTATTAAAGTTAGGACTACACATCAAAGACAGCTAACTAAATATTTGAAAAGTATGACATTTTGACATATCCCTTCATTATTTTCACCTAAACAGCTAAATCCGCAGTGATAACTCTGAAAATGTGAAAACTGTTCCATATTTACAGTATACTGTCAGAATTACATTAACGCTGGATTGTTGACACTCCACTCTTTTGCTGGGAACTGTCTCATTACTGTACAAACACAAGTTTCGGGGCAGCCTGACCACACGGGCTCTAATGCCTCACAACAAAACTCCTGGTTTGATTCCCGGCCAGTCGGACCATTTGCTGAATGTCACTCCCCTATCTCTCTCCACTGTGAATCTCGAATAAAGGCTAAATTAAATAAAAACAAGCATAAGTTTCATGAAGATGGAGTGGAGGAGACTGCATGTACCACATACGCATATATAATATACAAGCCACGGCCAGTGTGTTACTGTGCATTATACTGTTGCAATGCATGGCATCTATACTGTACTGTAAGCCTTTTAACATGTGGGTCAGGATTTACTGTGAAACTCAAGGTGTCAAAATGTCTTCGCACCAATGACACTGCACCTCATCAACTTGTCAGCTCTGCACCTCTCAGCGACGCTAGGTGTTGAATAAATGCTCGGTGAAATGGAGAAAGTCCAGGAGGAGAGTTGCTTTTATTGTATCACTCCATTAGCCCGAGGCTGCAGCACACAACTAATCAAACTCTGTCCCATAGCAGCACTATAACTTCCATCTCCTAAGATTCTACCTGTAAGCCACATTATAGTCTCTACACAATAAAATCCTCAGAGTTGTTAATGTGCCCATGTGTAACTTAGAGGGTGCACTAATATAACCATTGGTACACTCTCTAAAAAGGTTGAATTCATTAATTTCACCGTGTAGGCCCATAACTCTACTATAGCGTTCTACACCCACTTCGTTCGGTTTCACACCTCCCACATCTCCTCCAAACGCTAATGATCACCTCCCTTCTACTCCTCAAACCTACCGACTTTGTTTCAGCACAACTTTGATTCTTCCGGCTAATATCTGCAGACTCTGCCTTATTCCCATCTCAAAATAACTCAAAATGAGGAGCCTTAAAAGGGATAGTTCACCCCCAAAATGACTTTTTTTCTATTGATTAGTCACCCCCATGGAGACAGAAATATCCATGAATTCAAGTCTCCATGGGGTGACTAATCGATAGAAAAAAGAAATTTTTGGGGTGAACTATCCCTTTAAAGCTGCAATCAGTAAGTTTTCATGTTCTTCCTGGCGTGGAAGACCAAACATTTCTACCGCTGTAAGTGACTCTGACAGTGGTTCTGTTAATAAAGTGTAATGTCTCTGTCGGGTGGAAAAACACAAAAAGTGAAAAATATGGAGATAAGAGGTTTCTGCCCCAACAAACAGCAACAATAAGCACAACACACTGCAGTGGTGGAAAGTAACTAAGTACATTTACTCAAGTACTGTACTTAAGTACAATTTTGAGGTATTTGTACTTTACTTGAGTATTTCCAATTTCCAATACTTTTACTTCTACTCCACTACATCTCAGAGGCAAACATTGTACTTTTACTCCACTACATTTACTTGAATACTTTAGTTACTAGTTACTTTTCAGATATAAACTATGATATAATGAAACCTACATTAACCACTTTAAACCTATTTTGTACCTAGGCTATTTGAAAATAGCAGATCTACAAGCTCACAACGCGTCGCATCGCGACGCGTTGTGAGCTTGTAGATCTGCTATTTTCAAATATTTAGTACTTTTACTTTTGGTACTTTAAGTACATTTTGATGCCAATACTTTTGTACTTTTACTCAAGTAAATTTTTAATTCTGGACTTTTACTTGTAACAGAGTATTTTTATATTGCAGTATTGGTACTTTTACTTAAGTAAAGAATTTGAGTACTTTTTCCACCACTGAACACACTGTACAGCTCCGTAGACTCACAGCAAGCCGCTGACATGAGGCTTGGCTCGGAGCAGGTCCAGGAGGATGATGGCGCCGTAGGGGCCGACGAGGTTCAGGTTGAGGTTGAGCAGCGTGACCTCGGACAGGCTGCTCTTCAGGGCCGTGGCCAGGCTCAGCAGGAGGTCGTCCGTCAGGTCCGTGTTCCTCAGCACCAGCTCGCCCACCTCGTCCGACATGTTCAGCACCGCCATCATGGCGTCCAGCTATAGGCAATGGTGGAAAAAGTACTCAAATGTTTTACTTAAGTAAAAGTATCAATACTGCAATGTAGAAGTACTCTATTACAAGTAAAAGTCCGGAATTTAAAATGTAATCGATTATTTAATAAGATTATCGATTAATAATCGATGCCTTGGGCATGTCATTCTAGGGGAAAGCTTAAAAAAATATTAAAATAATTGCAAATAGGGAAAATAGCTCGATAGTTGCAGCCCTATGTCCAGCTACCATTGATGGAAGAAGTACTGAGATTTTTGTTTCACTTAAGGAAAAAAGGAGTAATACCGCAATAGCCTACTCTGTTACAAGTGAAATTCCTGCATTCAACTGTTTTACTTGAGTAAAAGTATGCAAGTATTAGCGTCATTATATACCTAAAGTACCAAAAGTAAAAATACTTGTTATGCAGAATGGTCCATTTCACAATCATAAGGATTGTAATGAATAATGCAGTGATGTGTTTATCACTTTAATGTTGCAGCTGGTAACGGTGGAGCTGATTTAAATGACTTTATGTGCTGCTGGGTATGTTAATCCATAATAAGACATTATCATTTATCAGTTAATGTGTGTTTTATTAATCTAAGTTGGCAAAGGAACTAGTAACTTAGGCTGTCAAATAATGATTGTGGAGTAAAAAGTACAATATTTGCCTCTAAAATGTTGTGGCGTGGAAGTATAAAGTATCAAAAAACTAAAGTAAAGTAAAAGTACCTAAAAATTGTGCTTAAGTACGATACTTGAGTAACTAAACGTACTTATAGTAGTTATTTTGCACCACTGCCAGCTACAGTGAACTCCCAAGAGACGATAATTTGAAAGATGTAATGTAGCTTGGAATAAATAAGGTTAGTGTCGCAGATACATCCAACAAATCAAGTTTGGATTTCACGTTGTAAGTCGGGATCAAATGATTTACATTTCATCAGTTTTGCCAATAACAAGTACAACACTTACTTGTTATTATTAAATCCTCTCAGACATTTGTCTTTCTACCACATCATTGGCATTCATGAGAGGCAGAACATTAAGTCTGGGGAAAGTGATGTGTGCAAGATGAAAGCTACTCGGTGGAAAGTGACTAAGAACATTACTCATGTGCCATACTTAAGTATAATTTTGAGGTACTTTTACTTTGCTTGAGTATTTGATTTTTTTTAAAATACTTTATACTTCTACTTCATTACATACTCGACGTCAATTATTTGAAAACTTTTGTTACAAGCCAAATTGCATTACACTGATTTACAAAACATACATTAACCAAGCACTATTTTATACTTCGGATATTAGAAAACAGCCGATCTACAAGCCTACAACTCGTCGCAGTCAAATTTGGACAAATTTGGCTACTTTTACTTTGGTACTTATATTAATGCCAATACATTGAGTACAGGCCTTTTTGAATACAGGCTTTTTGAATACAGACCTTTTGCTAACAGAGTATTTATCATATTGTGGTATTGCTACATTTACATAAGTAAAGAGTACTTTTTCTTCCACCAGTGCTCCAGAATGTGTTGGCCAGGAGCTAGGTGTGAGTGAGTGGGACAGTGGTTGGAGAGCAGGCAGGGTAGGGATCCAGGGAGACATATGGTCTGGCCACCGGCCACATTCAATGGGCCACCTTGCTATAGACCTTGGAGGAATTTTTCATCACACTGGCTCTGACTCGGCCAAACGCCCGGCGTCGCTCCCAAAAGAGCCATCGGTCACTCTCTGAAAATGAATGTACTCCACTTTATACGGTTCTGAGGCGGGGGGCGGTGTGATTGTTTCCAGGGCCGTGTCCAATGCATTTTGTACTGATCAGCATTTCTGTCAAGCACCAGATTTACAGCAACCACTTGTGTTTTTCTTACCAACCTGTGCCTGCAGGTCGGGTTCTTCAACAGGTTCCTCCTCCTCCTCCTCCTCCTCCTCCTCCTCCTGGTCTTGCTCCGCAGGCTCTTCTTCTTCGGCAGGCTGCGTGGCGCTGTCACTCTCCTCGCTGACCTCCACGTCAGAGCTGGTGGCGTTGGGATGCTTTGACAGCTTCTTGTGGAGACGGCACCTCTCCAGGACTTGGCAAACAAACAGATGCTACCTAAGACCTGAGAAGATTCTAGAAAGGTCTTCTAAATCCAAAAAAAAAATTGAAAGAAAAAACGAATTTTTTTTTCCTCGATTTTTCAAAAATAGCAGATCTACAAGTTCATAGCGCGGCACTCGGTGCCGCGCTATGAGCTTGTATATCTGCTATTTTTGAATAGCCTAAAGAAATCTAAAGTGACACAGATGCGTTCCAGGTATCAATGGGTTAAGCTGCAGGCACAGTGTTGTTTCTAATGCAATGACTAAAGCGGCGACCTGTTTGTGTGAAATGTTAAGTATAGTACAGAGTAAAATCCTAGTGTTCACTTGACTCTCAACGTAAAACATTGATCTTTATGGGACCTTTTCTGTGTAAATGTGTAAATGTACACCATTTTGATGGGTTCATTCATGCACAACAAGAATGTTTCACGTGTTCCAGTGGCTGTGCTTGTGATCGCGTATGCAAGTTACTGTATCTAACTAATTGTTCTTGCTGGGAGAGACTTCTGAATGTTTAAAGGTGAAACGTGAATCGGTAAACATTTAGAAAAATCAGTCACATAATACTGTGGCCATATGTACTTTGTAATAGTGAGTTGGTTTGTTTACTCCAACAGCACTAGATCGATGCAATAACATTTTAAGATTTAAAGACCTGACAGTGACGTCAAGTGACATCGAGTGGCTTAACGGTGGCAGAGATGTCAGTCAAGTCTGACTGCTTTCACAGCAAACATCAATAAAAGAAATGAAAAAAAGTGTGACCGGGTTGACTGTCAAAATGATCGCCACAGATGTGCAGCCGATCTCTATTGTGAAAGATAGAGAGTGAGAGCTTCACCAAGCTTATGTCAAACCAGGATAGGTCTACATGATGCCAAGTTTACTGAGAAAGCTCTATTGTGAATACAGCAAATGTATGTTCCACCAACACGCAGTGGTGGAAAAAGTACTCAAATTCTTTACTTAAGTAAAAGTACCAATACTGCAATATAAAAATACTCTGTTACAAGTAAAAGTCCAGAATTAAAAATTTACTTGAGTAAAAGTACAAAAGTATTGGCATCAAAATGTACTTAAAGTACCAAAAGTAAAAGTACTAAATATTTGAAAATAGCCGATCTACAAGCTCACAACGCGTCGCGATGCGACGCGTTGTGAGCTTGTAGATCTGCTATTTTCAAATAGCCTAGGTACAAAATAGGTTTAAAGTGGTTAATGTAGGTTTCATTATATCATAGTTTATATCTGAAAAGTAACTAGTAACTAAAGTTTTCAAGTAAATGTAGTGGAGTAAAAGTACAATGTTTGCCTCTGAGATGTAGTGGAGTAGAAGTAAAAGTATTGGAAATTGGAAATACTCAAGTAAAGTACAAATACCTCAAAATTGTACTTAAGTACAGTACTTGAGTAAATGTACTTAGTTACTTTCCACCACTGCCAACACGCCCCTCCCCCGCGGCCTTCACGTGTAAACGGTTAGAATGTTTCCCCCCCCATTGTTTAGTGAATTGGACAGTTTTTCACATCGCCATTTCTTGCACACTCATTGCATTTTCCTCCAATGAGACACCGGGCAGCGCTCTGCCTTCCTGTAAAATTCTACTTTTACTGCTCAAAGTGTATTATGTAAATCAGTTACAACGCTCGGGGGGATTCCAGGCCGTTCCCACTTTTGCTTCTGTGGTTTCTATACTCACTGTTTTCCTTGAACCGGTTGTGTTTGCTCGGGCCGAGCTCCAGGGCCGCGCTCATTTCCACACATTCCTCGTAGAAGTCTTTCAGTCTTTCCCCGTCTCTGTTTTGTCCATTCGATCCGCGATCGGCCTTTTGCGCTCCGTTCTGCTTACTCAGTACTTCCTTGTGATCCTGCAATGAATCTTTTAGAAAAGAAAAACTCATGTGCTTTTTCCGTTTCTTCCACAGCACACACACACACACACACACAGAAAAAAAAACAAATCAATGGAATTACCACATAAAAGATGCGGTTGCCAAGGTATCGCGTTCACACATGTGTAGGCTATCCACACTTTAACCTATTAAGACCGGGAACGCATCTGTGTCATTTTAAGATTTCTTTGGCTATTCAAAAATAGCAGATCTACAAGCTCATAGCGCGGCACCGAGTGCCGCGCTATGAGCTTGTAGATCTGCTATTTTTGAAAAAGTGTGATTTTTTTTGCAAATCTTTGAATATATGTTTTTAGAGCAAACATTTGTAAATCAAATCTTTGCTTCTGGGGGTCCCTGGAACAAAATATTTTACAAATGTTTAAAAATATATATATATTCAAAGAGTTGCACTCATTTACATGACTTTTCAAAAATAGCAGATCTTCAAGCTCATAGGGCGGCACTCGGTGCCGCGCTGTGAGCTTGTATATCTGCTATTTTTTAATAGCCAAAGAAATCTAAGAATGACACAGATGCGTTCCCGGTCTTCATGGGTTAAAGTAAAGGATGGGTGCCAAGTGTGTCTGTTCATCTCCTCTCACAGGAGCGAATGAAACAGAACATGCGTGAGTCAACAATACTCACCAGGGACTTTGGCCGTCTTGCTGATGTCTCGGTGGTCTGGCTGAGCGGTGGTCTTAACTTTGCTCGGGGGTTTCTGCTGCTCTGCTGCCTGAGTGGTGGTCTTAACTTTGCTCGAGGGTCTCTGCTGCTCTGGCTGCTGTTTGGCGCTTATTTTGCTGTCACTGTCACCTGTTGTCACCTCTGACCCGTGTGGCTCCTCAGGCCTCTTGGCGTCCTGTCCTTCTCTGTGAATCTCCGACGCCTTGGGCTTGGTGTGTTTCTGAGCAGATTGACCCTTGCGTCGTTTGTGGGGCTTCGAGGCGTCTTTGATGCCAGAGACGGCGGGTGGGTCTTCGCTGTCTGTGGACTGACCGCTACCCTCCTTGTTGGCTTTCGTCTCCCTCCGACTCCGAGCCCTCGCTGATTTCTTCTCTGGTTTGGCCGGGATGAACAGGGGCGACGACGGACATGACTCAACGATTCCTGTGTAGGAGACGTTAGAGGCAGATTTAAGAAAAATGCTGTGTGCGGTGTTTTGTCTTCAAAATACTCCCATTGAAAACAGGGGACTGGGACCGTCTGTCCAAAAAAATGTTGATGAATGACTTTTTGGGATGCAATGGAAAATTGAGACACTCATTTCCAGGCTTTATACCGCTGCCAGGGTTCTGCTCGAACTGGAGACTTGAGTTCTCCTTTGTGCCATTGTTCAGCTGCTGGCAGGAGCTGTACTTGTTTCGAAGGGCCGTACATCTGAAAAAGATGAAGAATCCACATTCATCGTGACTCATATTCCGACCAAAATATGGTCTACCGCCGACAACATAATGAGGTCACGTCCCAGTGTCATGCAACATGCATCTTTTTATTTGTCAAGATGTCACTTCACAACAGTGTTGGAATAGTTACTACAACATAGTAATATGTTACTTATTACATATTACTTGTTTAAAAAGTAATGTAGTTACTTTACTTATTACTCCCTGCCAAAAGTAACTAGTTACTTATTACTTAGTTACTTTTTTCTTCTCGCCCCCAGTAATTGCATCCTTTCTCCCCAAAAGTCTGACTTTGCATTTTCAACATTAGCAGTTTTTTTTTCCTCTTTTCTGCAGCCTACATTGTAAAATCCTCATTGGTGATTTAACTCTGAAAAGTGTTCTGTACACATGACGGGTCCATTTGGTTCTATTTGTACACTCATTTCAATTATATTAACACTAAGACTTTTACTGTGTATGAATTCATAAATTACACACTAAATGAAAACCATTTGACTATGAATTGAATACTAAGGACCTCAATGGAAACAAGACCGCAAGGACTTTTTTGGAAGTATTTTAAATGTATTTCATGTATTTTTTGCCTAAACTCAAACAGATAATGACTCATCATGAGACACAATCTTTGAACAACTTCTGTTGTTTATTAAACAAAATGTATTCTAATAAAATACAAAAATAAAAAGACCGGAGACCCTGTTCTAACTTTTTCTCCCAAAAAGTAATAAATTACTTTTTGAAAAAAAGTAAAGGTAATAATATTACTCAAAACGTGAAAGTAATTAGTTACGTTACTAGTTACTGGGAAAAAGTAATAATATTACTTTAAGTTACATATTACTTTAGTTACTTTCCAACACTGCTTCACAATCTGTTTTTATAACAGCGAGACACGCATCAATTGCACCATTACCATTACTCTTAGAGCCTGACCGATGCCTGTTTTTTGTGTCCGAAGTGGTTCCAGATTGTCGGTCAGTCCCACTGACGTCCAATGTTTTGACCCATATTTTTGTCCAAAAGTGCAACCATTTAAAAAAAACGTAAAGTTAACTAAAAGTTTCTATTTGAGAACATTTAACTTAGTTATACGCAAACTGGCATGATTACTGATACTGGTACGATGACGTATCGTCTCTGTCGGGTGGAAACCTCATGTCCAAAACTGTTATTTTTCAGGATTCATATTCAAAAACAGCAAAAGTTGCAGATCTACAAGCTCAAAACGTGTCTCTCCAACGCCACGTTTCGAGCTTGTGGATCTGTTACTTTTGCTGCTTTTGTGTGATGCTGTAGTGTGGTCAAGTAGGGTAATAATTTACACAAAAAAAACACAAAAAATATGGAGATAAGAGGTTTATGCCTGACAGCAACGATATCTAAAATGCAGATGCTTTCCCGGAATGAAAGGTATAATAACAACATATAGGCTTTCTAGGTCTAAATGGGATACTGGACAATATATTGGCCAGACAGATATATCGGCCGGATAGTGTAAATCAGTGGTTCTCAATTTTTTTTCATGTAAGGACCCCCAAATTGTATTTGGCCGCAGACCCCTATCTGAAAATATTTTGTGCCAGGGACACCCATACAAGATTTGTGTTAAAATGTTTCTAAAATATTCAAAATATTAAAAATTTTCGCAAGATTTTTTTTGAAAATAGCAGGCTCACAACACGTCGCAAAGCAACGCGCTGTGAGCTTGTAGATCTGCTATTTTCAAATAGCCAATGTATATCGGGCTCAAGTGGTTAAACTGAATTGAATGCAAAATTAACTAATTTTGCTGGGAACCCCCTGGTACCCCCACCAAGCACCCCTGGGGGTCCTCCTCGGACCCCACTTCGAGAACCACTGGTGTAAATGAACCAACGGTGATGAGGCTGTGCAGCTGACCTGTAACAGGGCATTCCCCCAGCCAGCCATGTGAGTCTGAAGCAGCTCTTCTTGCCCTGCTGGAAGCCTGGTGAGTATCGGTACTCGCAGCACGAGCTGATCCTGGCCACCATCATGCCGTTCACGTACATCGTGACGCTGAAGGGGAAGCCTCGGTGCCTCTGTGACACAAACTGGAACGGCTCTGCATGGAAACAATGGAGGCACAAAGGACCTTGTACCATTCATTGCTGATGATGAAAATCCTATGTTTTTGTTGAATGACGCGATTACCTTTAGTTGTAAATTAGGCTTAATCACCCTTGTGTCCCTGATCTGGGCAATAGGCTATATAAGCTGACAGCTTGTGAGCTTGTACAGTACATCGGCTATTTCCAGAGATTTGGCATAGAGGAAAAAAAGGAGAGGGCCAAATACAGACCCCTGGGGGACCTCAGTCAATGATGTGTAGGCTATAGTATGGGGTTTAACCACTTAAACCCCTGCATCCGTATTGTGGGGAAATCTTTCGCAGGAAAATAGCAGATCGACAAGCTCACAACGCGTCGCGTTGCGACGCGTTGTGAGCTTGTCAATCGGCTATTTTCAAGCGAAAGCTTTCCCCACAATAAACAGAAAACGTAAAAGATAGAGCCCTGAGGGACTCCACTCAACTAAATGGGGTTTAAGTGGTTAAAGAGTAGTTCACCCAAAACAATTCTTCATCTATTGCACACCCCATAAAGCCTTGAGTCTCCGGTATGAGACTCAAAGAGTCTCCTGCTGACCGATGACCCGGTCATCAAATTATTGTCTCAGGAATGCGACAAAAACAAAATAAATCTCCACGAATTCAAGGCTTCATGGGGTGTGTAATGGATAGAAAATAAGTCCTTTTTTGGATGAACTGCTCCTTTAACCATAATTTTCGGTTTAGAACCTCCGTTATCTCTGTTCTTACCTCCCGCTGCCACCAAGCCCTGGAACACACACACGTTCTCTCCTCCGTTGGCCTGTTGCAACACTTTCAGCTCATCTTGCTGCGGGCCCAGCCCTGGCTCTCGATGACCGTGTCCCAGGTAGGTCATCGTCACGGTCACGTTTGACTTCTTGGCTTCCTTTTGTGCCTTTAATTTACTCTGACGTGAAGAACAAGCAAAAGGGACAAGCTGTGACTGTGAAAACATAATTTCCCTGAATATGTTTGGGACACATTGTAATTAAAATTAATCAAATAGTTATAGCCGTTACCTGTTTTTTTGTGTAATTTCCGGCTCTCTGGGAGCCGACAGAAGAGAAAGAACCTCTGCGCTTGTCGTAGAGGTACGGACAGGACTGACTCAGTGGCCCTCTCATTGATTTAAGATTAGAGGGTTTCGGTGTGAGGGCTGGTAGGTACATTTGGTCATTACCAGGAACAGGTTTATTATCCAGCTGTGGATAATTGGAATAGTTTTTAAAAAAAAAGTTAATTGAAAACAATTATAAGCCTCAGTCATTTAATCCATTCAAACCGGGAACACATCTGTGTAACCACTTTAACCATATTTTATACTTTGGCTATTCAAAAATAGCAGATATACTGTACAAGCTCATAGCGCTATGAACTTGCAGATCTGCTATTTTTGAAAAATCCCGAACATTTGTGCAAATATTTGAATATACATATTTTTTTAAAGGGAACACTTTTGACTCAAATCTTTGCTTCTGAGGGTCCCTATTACAAAATATTTTGAGATGGGGGTCCGCGGCCAAATACATCTTATTTTTGGGGGTCCTTGACATGAAAAAGTTTGAGAACCACTGATATAGCAACAACAGTTTTTCACTGTTAGGATTTAGAAGACATTTGTAGAATCGGCTTCATGTCTAAATGGGTTAATACAATAGATTGTTTTCCTATGATGTTGGACAGTTCAGTACAGACTTGTTGACCAAAAAAAGACTCTCTTTCAAGCTGAAAGGAGGACTTTGTTCATGAAGTAATCAGGAGAGAAGGACCTCCTCCGATGACAGGGAATGGGCAATGGTGATTTTCCCCGAAGGAGCATAATTTCCTGTTTGCAATTTACAATTACAATTTACAATTTAGGCATTTAGCAGACGCTTTTATCTAGAGCGACTTAGAATAAACAAGGTAATTAATCACATACATAGAATCCAGAGAGAACAATGTGGTGGTGCCTCGAGAAACTAGGACACAAGGTAAACAAATTTACAAGTATTTTGGTTTACGTTTCTATTTAGACAACATCCTGTATTGCTAAACATCAAAGGTTAGATCTGGTTCTGAATTTAGGAGTGAAGGGTGAGTTTTATTTCTGTCTAGGATCTTAAACACATGAATCCTATAGCGTCCATATGCTGTGGACGAACATTTGGTGAAAATAGCAGCTCTACAAGCCCACAATTCGCGACACAGTGTGAGCTTGAAGATCTGGAATTTTTGGCAAGATGTTTGGTGTTGAGGGAAAAAAGGAGAGGGCCTAAACCCTTGGGGGGCTCCGGTCAACTTCTGCTGGTACAGGCGGTTACACACCGGCGAATATGCGAATATATGCAAAATTCGGACTCGTTCCGAATA
Source organism: Gymnoscopelus braueri (assembly GCF_963280865.1). NCBI lineage: Eukaryota > Metazoa > Chordata > Actinopteri > Myctophiformes > Myctophidae > Gymnoscopelus > Gymnoscopelus braueri. Next base: position 44,920,917 of record NC_137608.1, on the reverse strand, counting down.
ATTAAAAGACGCTTTTTCGCTTCGCCTTTTCGCTCCATGTAAGCTTGCATTGACTTTATAAGGTTTTTTAAAAAAAACGTATTATTCGCATGAAAAAAATCGCCCCGGTGTGTAGGGACCTTAAGGGTTTAATTTCAAAAGGAAATGCATGACTGATCACACACAGATTAAAAACAAAATGAACTACAAAACTTTTGGCAACCAAACCAACTGATGAACTTTAGGTCAACCTGTTTTAAATGCATATAGGGTAACCGGAAGGCTCGCCCTAAAACACACTCGCCCCCATTTTTTTCGCGTTCTTGTATTCTTGTATTTGTTTTACTGAGGATAAGGTTAGGCATAAGTTGAAGGTTAGGCATAGCATAGTTTTACTGAGGTTAAGTTTAGGAATAAGGTTCATAATAATCATTCCCTCGCACGCACGGCACAGCACGCACGAGCACGCGCACATATCCACGTGTGATATAATTTATAATAATAACAATAGGCCCATAATACATGCATCCACACATAAGTGAGAGCATACAGTAAGAGTCTTACTGCATGCTCTAGAAAATCTGTACTTTTACCCAGTCTTACTGTAGGACTGGGTGAAATTACTGATTTTCTGATGTTAATCACCCATGTGACTTAACTACTTTGGAGCTGCTTTCCTAGCCCCAGCCCCTCCTCCAGCGTATCAGGTACGCTAATTCTTGTGGTTACAGAGGGTGTACTATTTGTTTTAAAATTTCGGTTTGAGTATACTGCGTATATAGCGTATACTGGTAGAACCACTGGAATAAGGTTAGGTTTAGGCATTGTTGTACTGAAGTTACGTTTAGGAATAAGGTATACTTTTACTGAGGTTACTTTTAGGAATACCTGGTGGCAACCGTTCCGAGGTCGTCGAATTTGACCCGGGGCGAGCGTGTTTTGGGGCGAGCGTTCTTGTATTCATATATAGCATTTGGGCTTGGAAATCTGCCGGTGGTGTTTTTGACAAAATGTTCTACCATGGTAAGAAATGAATTACACATATTCTGTGCGCAGCCAAAGACGAAAGACAGATGTGAATGCCTTCTTTATTGTGAAACCATTCACCTTGTAGATCTCTACCATGTCAGGGCTCTCGAGAAGAAGCAGCTTGCTCTTCCCTCTGATCAGGCTGGCTATGGAGCGGATCATCTTGGCGTCGCGACCCGACTGAGCTGGGATCTGTTCAGAGGGGGAGACGGCAACAAAACGCTCCATTATTATAGGAAACTAGAACCCCATAAAACTTCACACACAAAGCACAATTCCAAACAGAATCACAAGGTCTTTAACAGACAATAAAACTGTAATGAAAAAGGCCAGTAACCTATAATGAAAAAGTACTCTAAGCTATGAATTTTAACCACATGAACCCTAGCGTCCCTATTTCTTGGGCATGTCATAACAGGCGAACATTTGGCAAAATTAGACGAACATTTAGCAAAAATAACTGATCTAGATCAGTTGTTTTTAGGCAAGAGTTTTGATGTACAGGGACAAAAGGAGGGTGTCAACAAGGTATATAGGGTTTAAGTGGTTAAAGATGCTCTCACAAAGCACTTACTGAAGTATCTCTGTCTCCTGACTTATAACCGAGATCCTGCAGGACATTCTTACTGTTTCTCCGGACATGTTTCATTGTCTCCATCTCATCAGCATTCCAACAGGGATCTATCTGCCTGTCTCCTACAGTACATAAGAGACAGAGAAATAACCATTGTTACTTTTGTCCAAGAGTACTTTTGAACACATACATTCACACACTAGGCCTGTTGACCATAAATAGCCATTCTTCAAGCTATTTTAGATTATTTATTCACAGAAATAGGGCTTAAAGGACCTTTTCACCCATTTTCAACCATATCTTCACACTGTATAATTGGTCCTTAATAATAATGCTCATTATAATATGGCACAATTTCCGTCTACTCGCTCTGCATCTCATTGGTGAGCGACAGTTCAGAAACCTGCCTACCAATGACATCATTAATGGGGAATTCCTAGCTAATTGAAACTACAGACTTTTGGTTCCTGGAAAGTTAGCATGCTGAAGAGTTACTGCAGGGGGGGCCACCAAATCTTTGTGTGATAGGAACTTGTTTTGTACATTAACCACTTGAACCCTTAGCGTCCCTATTCTGAGAGGAACATTAGCTGAAAATAGCAGATCTACAAGCTCACAACGCCTGCAAAAGGCTCCCTTTCAGTCCTATAGGGCCCTAAGCGGTCCTTGGACTGAAAAACGTTGAAGACCCCTGGCCTAGACAGAAATGGTGCCATCTTATAATGAGCATTGAGGACCAATTATACAGTATGAAGATAGGTTGAAAACGGTTGAATAGGTCCTCTAAGTGGTTGTTTAACTGGAGTGTGAGGTGGCATTCATCTTTGGTGTGACGCTATAACAAGCTTCCATTGTTCTGAACACAGTCTAGTGAAGGAGGCATATTTGTAACCTAATCGCAGGCAGGCTGCATCCAGGGCCCTGTCATCTGTGCCTGGGCTGAGTGTTCCTGGACCGACTGGAGCAGGATGCAGCAGGCAGGCACACTGCCAGTGTTGCCATGTCCGCTTATTATAAGTGACTTTGGGCTTGTTTTTCTGTAAAGTCGATGGTAAATATTGGTACTGTATTTGCGGGTTGTGTTTTTTGGGGCGTTTCTAAAGTGTAGTTGCTTATTTGGGCCTGTTTCCTAATGCTGTTTATAAACCAGTGGTTCTTAAACATTTTCATGGCAAGGACCCCCAGCCAGATTAATGTATTTGTCCGCAGACCCCCCCATCAGAAATTTTGAAAATATTTTGTAAATAGCAGATCTGCAAGCTCACAACACGTTGCATCGCGATGCATTGTGAGCTTGTAGATTGGCTATTTTCAAATAGCGGTAGCCTAGTCGCTTCTTTTGGGCTTGTTTTCATAGACCTGGTTGCTTATTTCTCTTGCTAAATCTGGCAACACTACACACTGCCAGAGACCACAGAGCAGGACATGCATGGGCACACATGGTGGACAAAGTACTCAACCCCAGTAGCCTACTTGATAGTCAAAGTATGGATATACAAACTCCTGGACAAATTGTGAAAGTTGCTCAGTCAAATTTGTACTTAGTTAAAGTACTGGAGTACTTGATTTTAATATATATATACGTAGCACTTTGTGAGCTTGCAGATGTGCTATTTTCACTATATTTGAAATAGGGCTGAAGTGGTTAATTGTCGTGCAGTCAAAAGTACAATATTTGTGTTTGAAACGTAATGGAGTGAAAGTCATAAGTATCCAAAAATACAACTACTCAAGAAAATGTATACAGATGTACCTTTTTTTTCTCTTTTTTTTTACCTAGTACAATAATCAAGTAAATCTACTTTGTTACTGCCCACCACTGATAAGCGCATGTTATAGCTTCACATGTTAAGCAGTCAGCGTCAGAGAGATGGTATACTGATCAATATAGGCTACAGAGGGAACTATTACAACAGATGCCCATAGTGCATCTCTCACCAATCTGCCCCAAAATAGCACTGCAGTTGCCAGTGCAGCCTATCACACTTTGTAGAAGTGTTACTGAAAAGGGATACAAAACACTCTAGTCTAGCTCTGTGGTTAGACGCCTTCTAGTGGCTGAAAAGATATATTCCCCAGTTTGATATTAAAGGCTACATTTGAACATACTGTATATGATGTTTATCTCTAGGAGGTAACCGGACGCCCTCAAACCTACTCGCCCCCATTTTTTTCTCGGAACGCTCGCCACCAGAAATTGGTAAATTAGGGAATAAGGGTTAGGCGTAGTTTTACTGAGGTTAAGGTTAGGGTTAGGTATAGTTTTACTGCGGTAAAGATTAGGAATATGGTTAGATTTAGGCATAGTTTTACTGAGGTTAAGTTTAGGAATAAGGTTAGGTTTAGGCATATTTTACTGAGGTTAAGTTTAGGAATAAGGTTAGGTTTAGGCATAGTTTACTGAGGTTAAGCTTAGGAATAAGGTTAGGTTTAGGCTTCGTTCTACTGAGGTTAAGGACGGTTAGGGTTAGGCATAGTTTTACCGAGGTTAAGTTTAGGAATGCCTGCTGCCCAGTAAGGGTCCATTTGGTTCCAACTATCAATGATTTAGCCTGGACCCCCCTGGAATGTCGTCAAGGACCCCTGGGGGTCCCCGGACCGCATGTTGTGGAGGAACAGTCAGTGTAGCAGTAGGCTAGGTCAATGCAAGCATGCATACACTTGAGTTAGCCTACATTAGAGTTGTGTTCCATGTTAATAAATGTTACATGCTTTTTCATTTGTAAAACAACACCTTTAAAGCTGACTATCAGTAGACTATCTCTTAAACATCTCCAGTCACTAAAATGTCATAATTTGGTCAACAATCATTTTTGGCAAAAATCATAAAAAACTTCTATGACTAGTAATAGCTTTAATAATAGTTGTAACAGCTACTAGGCTGAACAAATAAGACACTATGAGACAAAATTAACAACACTCCTGTTTGCATGAATGGATTTGTGGAGGTGTATATACTGTAGCCTGGGCTATTATTTCCATCAAACATCCCCTCCATCTTTTCACTATGATCCATAATACTGTAACTAATAACATGACATCTCATGTAGGCCTACTGTATACAGTTGCATAAAGTTAACAAGAAAACTGTAATTGTTCCCAGTACGCCGAGCGGACGTGAGGCTGAGATCTTACCTGTTGTTCGGACAGTCCAGGTATACGGTGCTGAGTGCGTCTTTCGTCCCGGTGATCTGATACCCTCTCTCCCACCTGTTGATCTTTCCGTACTCTGGCAGCGCGGCGGCCAGGCTGCTGCTGACACCTGAGCAGCCAACACTTCTGGCACGGTGCCGTGCCTCCTGACAACACGGGTCCCTCATCCATGTTTAATCAGCCATGACCTTCGCTCTCTCGGCCTTCGGGGCGGGGCAGCCTGCTTCCCATTTGCAGGCAGCAGTTCACACACACATGTATGGCCTTTTTTTCCCAAACACTTTAGTGCAGTGGTTCTCAAACTGTTTCATGCTAAGGACCCCCAAATTGATAAAGAAAGACTTTTGTTAAAAATTGCTAAATTATTCAAAAATGTTTTCAAAAATAGCAGATGTACAGTACAAGCTCGCAGCGCGGCACGAAGTGATGCGCTGTGAGCTTGTACATCTGCTATTTTTTAATAGCCAACGTATAAAATATGGATAAAGTGGTTAAAATATATTAACACATTTTGTTGGGACCCCCTGGAACTCCCTCAAGGACCCCTGGGGGTCTCCGGACCCCACTTTGAGAACCACTGCTTAAGTGTGACATGTTATGCCTAAATGACCACTTCACCCATTTTCAACCTACGTTCATATAATTGGTACTCACTAAATACTCATTATACCATTGCATCTTATAATGAGCATTTAGTGAGAAACAATAATATGAAGATAAGGTTGAAAATGGGCTCCTTTCTCCTTCTTGCTCTGAAATAGCCAATCGACAAGCTCACAACGTGTTGTGAGCAGTGGTGGAAAGTAACTATAAGTCCTTGTACTCAAGTACGTACAGTACAATTCTCGATACTTTACTTCTACTCCACTACATCTCAGAGGCAAATATTGTATCTTTACTCCACAGCTATTAGTTACTTACTTTGTAGATTTTGATTATTAGTACATACATTTACCACCTCAGCCCTATTTAAACTTTGACCATTTAAATAAAGCTGAAATAGGATTAGAAAATAGCCGATCTAAAATAGCCAATCTACAAGCTCACAACACAACATTGTGATGAGACCCGTTGTGAGCTTGTAGATCTGCTATTTTCAAAAGATTTTCATCCATTTTGTAAACTTCAAATGGGACATTCAGCATAAGCTGTATACTTTTACTTTTGGTACTTTAAGTACATTTTGATGCCAACACTTTTGTACTTTTACCGAAGTGAATTTTGAATACTGGACCATTTCTTGTAACAGAGTATTCCTACATTGTAGTATTGATGATACTTTTACAAAATGTAAAAGAAATGTGAGTCGGCCTATACTTTTTCCACCACTGCTCATTCCGCTGTTATCTCACCACATGATGAGAGCGCTGTTGAATGGCACTACTGTACATTATTACTATGTTCCATTCAAGCCAATGGCTCCGAGCACTTTCCAATATGTGCCACGGCCATCCAGAGTGCCTCTGGAGGCGAAGGAGATCCGTTACACCTATAAAGTGATAGGGGGTCTGGGTGTATTTAGCTTGGCAGCCCACTATTTGCTGCCTGCCATGTTCACTGAGGCTATGTGTCAGTTCATTATGGGACTAAACCGTACGCTTGTGCCCTTTAGCGTCTGTGATGTGATGCGTTCTCTGAATGGTGCTTTTCAGAGGGGCCATTTGTCAGATTCATCTGAGCTGCTCAGCATATTTACTGGGCCGGGATTTGTAAAAGTCACTGGTGATCAATGTAGAAAAAGCTTGTTTAAAAAGTTGGAAGTGCCACTGTGTGCATGTTGTTGATGCTGGTGTTTAATAGTAGGCCTACATTCCACTTAAAGGTCTGTTACAACCCTGAAATTGGAGCTTATTGGAAACTTTGAGGTTTTATTGGTTCACTATAGCTATGTTTTTGGGGAAACAAACTGGAGAATAAGCTATAGCCTTCTGTTGTAATGTCAAACAGATGAAGGCTACAGTTACATTCCAAAAGAGGGAAAGACTGTGACAAATCCCTTTTTTCTGGTGAAGAAAGCTTCCCCCCAAACAAAATGTCACTGATTTGACTCAATCAATCAGTGGTGGTGGAGGGTTGTAAAAGTGTCGTTTGTTTATAATTATTATAATTTGACATTTGAATTATAATATATATACATACAGACATTGTGTCTTGAAAAGAAAAAAAGTGTCTTATGATCTTTATGGTCCGATATGTTGAGACAAAATGCAGAAAACACAACATTTAGAGCTATTAGATTTGATGGGCTCTCATATACCTGTTGTGTCAGTCTTCCACCACTTGAGGGCAGAAAAGGCTCAACCAGACTCATCATCTCTCTCCTCCACAATGTAGCCTGGGACCAGACGAATCTGCCAGTGCAAAAAAAAATGTGGAAGACTTGGTTGGCTGTGCTCCTGATCCCTTCTCGTGGCGTTTTGTTCCTCTGTTCCTAATTATCCCCCCTCTCTCTCTCTCTCTGTTGTGCTGCTGCCTGCATCATCTGTTTTCTGCTGTCAAAGGCACTAAATCAGGGGCTCTTATTGTAGCCATTCTCCTCTCAGTGGCAGGTATGGTTTATGCAAAATGCTTCTCTGGCAAGTGGCAACAACTGGCTTCTCTACCCAGAGTAGCCTATTTTGGATAATGGACAAAATGTTTCCACATCTCTTTGAAAATAGCTGATCTACCACATTTATCAGAGTAGAAAATTAGATGATTTGTGTTTTGTTTAGATTAGATTTTTGGCTTAGTTGTGTGATTTAGTTTTGTATTTTTTGCATAGTTTGTGTTTTGTGATTGTTGCTTTTTCTTTTATTATTTATATTTTGAGTCGAGTTGCATGTTTTGTAGTTTCTATAGGTTGATTAGTAAAGACTTGCAGCTGTGGTTGATTCAATTGTGTGCATCTTGAGTGTGGGGAGTGGCAGTCCAATGGCCTTCACAGGAGACACCACCATAGGAAGACACAACAAACACCCACCGTCTTTGCATTGCATAAGGTCTTATAGTGCAGCCGATTAGCAATAAAATCCTGCACTTTTTGTAAGAAGCGTGAAACTTTCAACATAGTTAGTAAATACCATAATATAAAATTTCAAATATTAATTTTCAGACGTGGAGGGAAGTTAAATCCAAGATGGCTGCCAGCCCACCAGGTTTAAATGTCAAACGCATATAATTTCGATTGTTGTGGTAATAATTATAATGATGATACATTTAAGTGCCGATTTGGCACACTTGCATCGCCCAGTGCACCCTTTAATGCAGCGACAGCGGATCAATTCATGGCACGATTTTGATGCTTCAGGGAAAGTGGTCCAAAACGGTTGCCACCCAGTTGTTTCCTTTCCAACACCAAAAGCAACCCACAGCTCATCGGGACTAGCCTCGCGTGGCCAGACAATATCACACGACACACTGCGTGGAAGTCTGGTCCCTATCAACGATAGATTTTTTTCCAAGGGGCGGTTACAAAAAGATCCAAACGGACTCTATTGGTTAGACCTAAACCAATCAGAGCAGTGCTTCCTTGTTCATGAACCAATCAGAGCAGTGCTTCCTTGTACGTCATTGCTCCAAATAAGGTGATAAGCCTGCCCACATTTGGATACTGGGCCCTGGTTGGTTCCGCACAACTGCGGAGGGAGAGAAATGGAATCTCTATGGAGGGGGGCCAGACCTAATCTGCCGAGGGCTAAAGTGCGATGCAATTTTGCAAAGGCAGATTCGTCTGGAACCAGGCTACATCGGGACCTATCTTGCTGAATGAAACGGTACGTATGGTCACCTTACACCCCTTTTGCACAGCATCTACCACATGCAGAAGCAAAGCAGTGTCAGCCTCCTCTTGTAAACATGGGGCAAGGCAGGCCACGTTTGAATCAGCAGGAGAACAGCACTCCACTTCTAATTCCATTGGTTGCATCAAGTTCCTTGCCAGAGGAAAGTTAATAAATGAATTCTCTGAACCGCATTAGGTGTGTCATTGTTGGGGTGTTGCCTATATAAGAGACCAGTGTTTGTTACAGTGCCATTTGTTGATTCTGAGGAAATCACAGCTTTTTTAAGGCACATTTTTACCGTGACCTCAACCTAAATGGATTTCATTGAAATCTGGTGGTCTCGAAAGTATTACCAAATGAAAAGGCATCCTCTATTTAGTTGGAAATTATACTTTAAACGTTTTTCTACTGGGTTTGACCTCTCACGGTCCTCAGAGGTCAAATCTGACTTCCCTCCACATCTGAAAATGAACATTATGGCATATACTAACTATGCTGAAAGTTTCATGCTTCTTATAAAAAATGCACGATTTGCCAAATGGGAGCTTATCAGTTAGCCTACTCCACACATAAACCAGTGGTTCTCAAACATGTTCATGTCAAGGACCCCCAATTTCACTATGTATTTGGCCGCGGACCCCCATTTGAAAATACTTTGTGCCAGCGGCCCCTAAAAGAACAATATGTGAAGATTTGCCAAACGTTTTCGTCATGATGCTACGTGTCATGAGCTTTCACTAAATACCTCCCCTCCCAAGACAGTGAAACAACACAGAGTAGAGTAGGTCTATTATTCTGTAATGGATGAGTGTTTGAATTTTGACAGAACTGCAGAATGTCCACTGTTAATATACTGTTAGGCCTATTAAAATTATAAGGTTTCAGCCTTCCATTATTTCTAGTAATACTTGCGCTCTTAAAAGCGTAGTCCACGCTTTGCTTCATAAAACGTCTCTAGAATAAAAGCAGCTCCTAACTGGCTGAGTTAGAAAATCAGTCCAAAGCATTTAAATCTCCCCAGCTGTAAATTTAATTGGCTGTCAAATTCTTGCATTGCTTATAAGCTAAATTGATGATAACGCATACCCAGTCTGTCAGAAAGCTCTCAATTATGTGTGGAGACTGTGGACACATGTATGGTAGCCTTTTATTTATTGCGACAGGTTCGGACTGCTACATGGCCCTCACATCTAGAGGTTCGGACTGCTACATGGCCCTCACATCTAGAGTTAGGACTGCTACATGGCCCTCACATCTAGAGTTAGGACTGCTACATGGCCCTCACATCTAGAGTTCGGGCCTCACGCCTAGGTTGCACCGCCGATCCGATGTCTGAGTCATAGGGGTGCGTTCGGAAATATAGCACTGAGCGCACTGGCCAATACAAACTAATAGGCGAGTGCGCTCCCGGTGCGCATTTCCGAACGCACCCATAGTGTCGGGGGCTTTGTCAGAGTACCCGATGTACCTGTCTACCTGTGCCCCTTTTATGCCCATACTGTATATGCGGCCATAGCTGAGTGGTTAGTGAGCCCGCCTAGGGAGCCAGAGGCCCTTATTGCCCCAGGTACGATTCCAGGCCACGCCAGCATATGTGTCGATGAAATGAAATTTGTCCCTGAGCAAGACTCTTAACCCCTAAATGCTCACAGGCCCTCATTGGAAACAAGCCCGCAAGGACTTTCATGAACGTCCTGTTAAAAGGAATTATCCTTTATCCTTATCCTTAAATATGGAGATCCCTGATGTCATTAGTATGCCTATACCCTGTATACTGGCATGCCCATACATGGGCATATTGGTTGGATCAGGGGTTCTGGACAACTGGATATCCATATATGGCCATATATTGACATATCGGTCGGATCGGTGCCTATATATGGGTAGGGGGCATATTGTGTTATGGTTATTTCTGAGCCGGAGTGACCGTGGCTGTGGTCCGCCGGCCGATCCTCCCTTTTAATATAGGATTATTATTTAGTGAGTGTGGAGGTTCTTATGGGGTGTTGCTCCGGGACGAGGCTGGGAAGAAATAATAACAAAAAACTAGACTACACCCTGGTTCTCTGCCACTGGAAGACTGACTGTCTGTCTTAGGGAAGAAAGTGTCAGTTTATTACCTGTATTTCCATGTGGGAGGGAAACAAATCCCGTTCCGATTAATTCAATGGCATGGAGAAGCTAGGTCGCATTATCTGGGGAAAATGTATTATTTTCTCAAAGCCTGGGTGCTTCTGTGCAAGAAGTATCATCTAATTTACTGGAAAACTGTAGAGGCGGTGCTTATTGGAGACTGATTTCACACATGAGGAACCTTGCAATACGACCGTTTACAAACACACATGGGGCTAACGCACACATTGAAAGAGACACGCACATAGTCACCCACATGTACACAATGCACGTCTGCTCACACACACACGCACACACACGCGCGCGCACGCATAAATAGGCTATAAGAGCTATAGTATTTGCAATGTTGCACATGGTCAGTTTGAATCTCTTCACATCAGTGAGTAATTCTCTGCTGTGTGGAGACAGTAGTGGCACTCTCTGCATGGCTTCAGGTAGGCTTATAAATGCTGCCACCTATAGCCAGCTTGTGAGTTACTACAAGACTATGCCTTGCACTCTGCCTGTGGGAGTTTGGTTGGTTGGCATACTTTAACCCCAAATATGACCTGAGGCCGTTTCTACGAATGCCTTCTAATCCTAGCAGTTTTGTGAAAAACGTATGTTGCTAATATATCAGTGGTTCTCAAACCTTTTCATGTCAAGGACCCCCAAAATGATATGTATTTGGCCGCCGACCCCCATCTCAAAATATTTTGTTCCACGGACACTCAGAAGCAAAGATTTGAGTTAAAATGTTCACTTTAGAAATATATATATAATATATAAGATTTGCAAAAACAAATCTATATTTGCAACAAATAGCAGATCTACAAGCTCATAGCACGGCACAAAGTGATGCGCTATGAGCTTGTATATCTGCTATTTTTGAATAGCCAAAGTATGAAATAATGTTTAGTGGTTCAAATCTAAAATGACACAGATGCTTTCCCAGTTTAAATTGGTTAAATCTCCTCTCAAAACACCAGCCTTTTATGTAATGTTCTGTTATTTTTTGTTTCTTATTCTTTCTTTCTTTTTTTTAAATTAAAGATATTATATGGATGGCATCTGTGGTTGCAAAGACTCCATCTGTCCACAACAGCAGGGGTGCTGGAGTTGGTCCCAGCTGGGTTCTGCTACCTCCTGTCCAACCCGGAGGTGGATGTGGAATATTTATAGATATTTATGGATATTTATTTGCAACCCATAAAAAAACTGGTCCGTGACCCCGAAATGGGTCGTGACCCCAAGTTTGGGAAACACTGCTCCAGTGCTGCAGGCTTGCAGAAGTAAAGTTAAGGAGTGACTGTGTTTCTTACTGTACATTTGACCTCAGTTTCCAAGACACCTGAGAACTTTCCACGGTAATCGTGCACCTTTCTTTCTGCACCATTCGTTTAGCTACAGTGACGCCACGTCCTAGGACATGGGGGAATAGGATAAGGGAATGTCACGTGAGTGTGCTGGAGACACAAACAAAGTATGTGGATTTTGCTCTTTTTTTTTTGTGGCTCAGGAGCTTGCAAAACGAATATTTGGACATCCCGTTTTCATTATTCATGTTGTTGGTCCCTGCACTATGATAGCCTACTTAGTTTTGCACTTTTTGAAATATATGTCGTCTCTGTTGGGTGGAACATGTCCAAAATGTCCAGGATTCAAATAAAAAAAAACTGAAAATGGCAGACTTTTGATACTTTTATGTGACGCTGTCGTATTGATCAAGTAGGACATTAATTTACAAAAAAAGAAAGTTAAAACATGGAGATAAGAGGGTTCTGCCCGACAGCAACGATATCACTGTATACGATCCATCTCACAACCTCAGTGCTGCTGATACCGGTGTTATTTGCACCTACAAGACAATGGTGGACTCGGCCACTCTCCCAAATACCCGTGTGTGTGTCTCAAAGAATAAGACAGCAACATGATATGACAGCTTTTCTGATTAGAGCACAATGACCAAGATGAGCTACAGCTACAGCTGAAATCTAATACTGTAATCTAACGTTCACTTCATTATGCATGGAGGGACCTAAATGGATCACAGCCGTCCCATTGAATTTGCATCTGCGGACTGACGTTGGATAACCGTTACGCAACTCCACTTGACTAGAGCAAGCTGAGGAAGGTGAAGAGATCCTCCTAGGCAGATGAAGACTTCACAGTACCCCCCATAAATGCTTTCATCTATCAGATGGTTCCCCCCCTTGACACTATAGGTAAAGAGGTAGCAAGTACAATTATTCTGCTGTGATGGAGTGGTACAGATGAGGCAGACAGTGTAGGCGGGCCCTTATGCCCTTACTGTATGACTCCATCCTCCTCCCACCCTTCAACTGTTGCAGTGATGGAAGAAGTATTCACTTTTTTTTTTACTTAAGTAAAAGTATCAATACCCTATTGTAGAAATAGTCTGTACAAGTTCTGTATTAAAAAGGTACTTGAGTACAATAGTATTGGCACCAAAATGCACTTAAAGTACAAAAAGTAAAAGTACCCATTGTGCAGTTGAAAATGTTAAAAATGCTTTGAAGTAGAAGTGAAAATTGGAAGTACTCCAGTAAAGTAAAAATACCCAAAAAATTTACTTAAGTACAGTACTTGAGTAAATATACTTTCCATCCAGCAAGTTTCACCTCTTTCTCTCTTGACAGACCACTGGAAGCAGAGAGTGATCTGCTGATGTGTTTATCCTGTTTCCTGTATGAGTTCTGTCTCCTGATTGGATTTTGTTTTGTTTTGTTTGTTTACTTAAAGTAGTACAATGCAGGTCCACAAATAACGATTTTTAGCAGCCTCTGCTGGTCATTACCGTCACTGCAGGCCGTTCGTTTATTCCTGCGTTACCCAGAATTCCATTTGTTTTCACCGGAAGACGGAAGCGTTTCAAAAAGCGTTCTTTTAATTGTTTTATACTATCTGTGGATCGTTTCTCTTAGCCAGTAGAGCTTAACTTTACCGTGAGCTGTGTTTTCTTTTTCTGTTGTTTTTTGATCTTCAAATCCTACAATCTCTTAAAAACAGCGTGAGATTCCTTTTTGTTATTAGCGCGGTAGTTCCTGGCCAAACAGGAAACTGGTGCGGTAGTTCCTGGCCAAACAGGAAACCGGTGCATTTCCTTTTCCGTTTACCGACCGGATGACGTCATTTTTGCACGAAAGGCTCACCGAGCCACCTTTTCAATAGAAATTATAATATAAAAGGCTTTCGGGGGTGAAATTCATGGAGTGGGGGTTGTGAAACATTTGCCACTCACAAAAGATTTAACTTTAGTTTTGTTGAAAAAGTTACCTAGTATTACTTTAAGAGCTGGAAGATGTAGAGACCATCACCACTCTCCAACTCTTTTTAGAACCCCATAGTTTCCTCTGGGACCTCAACCCATACTTCTGTGTCAAACCAAACATGACCCCGGTTCGAATCCCACCCAAGGTGCTTCACTGCATGTCAACCCCCTCTCTCCTGCTTTCCTGTCTCTCTCTCACTGTACTGTATCTAAATGAGAAAAGAAAAAAAAAGACAGAAATAGATCTTTAACCACATGAACCCTAGCCTCCCTGCTGGGGCGAATATTTGGCAAAAATAGCTGATCTACAAGCTCACAAGCTACGAGCTTATATTGGCTATTTGTGTCGAAGAGATTTAAGTGGGGAAAAAAGGAGCAGACCATGTATAGAGCCCTAGGGGTCATCTAAGTACAGTATAGGGCAGGGGTCTTCAACAGGGGGTCTGGGACCCCTAAGGGGTCCTCAGAGTTAGCTACTACAGGAGGGCTGCCAAATCTTTGTGTGATAGGATTTCTTTTTTTTACATTAACCACTTGAACCCTGGCATCCCTATTCTGAGGAGAACTTTAGCCAAAAATAGCAGATCTACAAGCTCACAAGACCTTGCTTGTTATTTTTGTAGAGGGAAAAAAGAGCGGCCAAAGTACAGTGAAAGGTCAAGTTTACTAAGTATTCAATCCAACATACACTGATGACAGTGCTGTCAAACAAGTCTATGAAGCTATATGAAATCTATGAACAAATTTAAAGGAGTAGTTCACCCAAAAAATGACTTATTTTCTATCAATTACACACCCCATGAAGCATTGTATTCATGGATTTATTTTTTGTTTTTGTCGCATTCCTAAACCAATCATTTCATTACTGTCTCCTACCAGCTAATGTATCTGTTAGGAGACACAAAGGATACTCTTTGTGTCTCCTACCGGAAATACACCCGGTCATCAAATTATTGGCTTGGGAATGCGACAAAAACAAAAAAATCTCCATGAAAATCTGTTGGAGCAATATTATAACCTAGCTATAAATTCAGTGTCAGTGTCAGTGAAAGGAATAGTCCTGCACAGAGCCCTGCAGAAAGCAAGCACACATAGGGATTTGCAAGGCGTGTGGGACGGACATTGACTTCTACTGAAACAGACGTCTAGGAAGTCAGTGGAGTGGAGATATGATCGATTGCCAATTTGCATTGGCCGCCAAACATTCTTGTCAGCTGCATGGCGACTGGGCTTCTACATTACATTACATTACATTACAGTCATTTAGCAGACGCTTTTATCCAAAGCGACTTACAATAAGTGTATTCAACATAGGTAGGGAACGAAAACTACTAATCACCAGAAGTCTTTAGTGCATTTTCTGCAAAAACAAGCAACCAAGAGTATACCTAGCGCTAAGGTAAAAGTGCAATATATCAGCTACCTATTTCCTTAAACAGATGAGACAAAATAGCTAAATCAAATGAGCATGAGCTAAAACAAATAAGTGTATCGACTAAACAAGATCCAATAAACAATACAACAGTAGAAAACAAGCGTTCGTACAACTAGTTAACAACAAGTAGGTCAGGCAGAGAGGAAGAGTAGTGTTTACTGAAGAGGTGGGTTTTCAGCCTGCGGCGAAATATGGGCAGTGACTCTGCTGTCCTAACATCAGTGGGAAGTTCATTCCACCACTGTGGGGCCAGAACAGAAAAGAGTCGTGACCGTGTGGATCGGCCAGAAGGACCCTTGAGTGACGAGGCAATCAGTCGCCCCGAGGTGGCAGACCGAAGTGGTCGGGCAGGGGTGTAGGCATCGACCATAGCCCGGAGGTAAGAAGGAGCCCCAGCAAGCACAGTCAGGACCCGGACCAATCAGTGACGTCTCGATTGGGGCTAGATCAAGTCAAACCAAGACAAGTCAGATCTGGCCCAGAATATCACCTGATTTCAACCAAAATTAATCCTGACCACAAAAACGTCACTTCCAGGACGTCATCTAAACACATTTCTCATCACCCAAAATTGCTGTCCAAATGTCCATATGATGTCCCGGTGATGACGTCCTGTAAATGACGTAAAGATCATCCCCATATGGGCTGTGATCTGGCCTAGTCCTGAACGTCACCGGGGTGATGACCGGGCGTCATCATAACGTCATCATGACGTCATTTTGCTTGCTGGGCTAGCTGTTCCTTTCACTGCCCTATAGGCTAGCACCAGGGTTTTGAACTGGATGCGAGCCGCTACGGGGAGCCAGTGTAGAGAACGGAGAAGGATGGTTGTGTGGGAGAACTTGGGGCGGTTGAACACCAGACGAGCCGCAGCTTTCTGAACAAGCTCCAGAGGTCTGATGGCAGATGCCGGAGCACCAGCAAGGAGGGAGTTGCAGTAGTCCAGGCGGGAGATGACAAGAGCCTGGATGAGCACCTGGGCTGCCTTCTCCGTGAGGATGGGGCGAATCCTCCTGATGTTGTAGAGGAGGAATCTAGTCTTGTATGTTCTGCAAAATCCATGACATTATGCTTCCTGTTTAAGGCTAGATTGGTATGTAGTTTATAGAGCAATATGAATAATTCCTTCTGCATTAATAATAGTAACCTAGAACACAGGCTTCAGTTATCCTCAGGCTGACAGTTATGTACTGTAGGCCTACACTCCAGCATGTTGATGTGTGGGTTAAAGGACAGAGCACATTAACATTAAACATGACCCAGGGTTTGCAGTGACCGCTGCCTTGATGACATGCAGCACTATAGGCTTAGTCTTGTGAGACGCATGAGGATAAGTAAGGATATATTTTTGGAACCTGACGGTGACTGATGGTGACATTTTTGGGTCCAATGCCGATCCTGATTTTGGAGAGACCAAGCCCGCCAAATACCAACGTTTTGACTGATATTTTGTCAAAAACTGCAACAACAAAAAAAAATCTATCAATTTGAAAAACCTCGGCTTGGTTAAAGTTTCTTTTTAAGAATATTTAACTTATGAGTAAATCATCTTTTTGATAGATTAAACCTCGATATATGAAAAGAACATTTCATTATATATTTTATAATATGAAAAGAACATTGAACTTGAATTATACAATGAACAAACAAGCAAGCCCTATTCAAAAATGTTCAAAAACACTGTAGCCAATATACAAGCTCACAATTTGCAGATACCAACTAACGACTGTTACTGTATATCGGCCATGCAGACCGATGTTTCCGTCGGGCTCTAGATATTTTACTGTCATTCCAGGACATGGTTTATATGAAAGGGGAACAAAAATCATGTACTCGGGTCCCAGTGCAGGTAATAGGAATAATAAAACTAAGAAAAGAAAGCACATAATAAAACGGCCAATAAAAATGTTCTTATAATAAATGTCTTCTTCACTGTGCTTTGCTGGCTGTAGTGATGTTATGTGTGATGTGCACCCCAAGGTATTTAACCCATTAAAACCAGGAAAGCATGTGTCATTTTAGATTTTGAGCATTGGCTATTCAAAAATGGCAGATACACAAGCTCACAGCGCGTCACTTCGTGCCGCGCTGCGAGCTTGTAGATCTGCTATTTTTGAAAATTTTAGAAACGCCTTGAAAGTGTTTGAAAAATCTTGAATAATTTTGCATTAAGAAAAAGTGTGAGGAAAAACTGATTTAGAAGGCGTTTGTAGAATCGGCCTCAGGTCTTAAAGGGTTAAAACAGTAGACTTATCTGACAGCTGCTCCTCCCATGGGGAGGGGGGAGGGGTGTGGGTTCTCCTGACGTCCACATTTAGGGCTAAATTTGTAAAAGAAAAAAGAAGGCACACGATTTGACACATTTTCCCCAAAATAGGGATGGCACGGTACATTTTAAATTAAATTGTTAGATCGCGATATTATCAAACATACAGTATCAAACATATCAGACGGCCTACATTTCTGAAAAGGAAAGCATGTTTTGTATTTAAGCATCTCCATCGGCCATAAAAAGTAATGACCAGAGGGGGGCGATATCAAAGGCAAAGGCATGGATCCCCCCCCTCATTCCCTCAGCAAATCCAACCCTGTATCTCCTTCAAGGTCCAATTAGGTGGTCTTTATTGTTAGGTCTTGTTTACAGGTGCATAAGATGACGTCTTGCATACAGGTACATATGATTTAACATGGGCTTCCTTTAGATTCGTGCAGACGTTGTTGTTTACTTTGCACCAGGCATCCAATCTCTCCACTTCCTGTCTGTACTCAGACTCACTCATCTCCATGAGTGATGAGTCCCACCACTGTCGTGTCGTCTACGAACCCTGCATCGTGATTGCTCGTCTGCTTATGGCTGCAATCACGCGGAGTGCCTCCGGGTGCTTGTTTTGAAGTGAGCAGATGTTATTAGCTCCCTGAGATCTTCTTTAGCGCTCGGGGGGGGGATGTTATCTGTCACGATGAATGCCGCTGTAAGAACTCCCATAGCAAATGATGCGGCCAGAATTTTATTGTTAAGTTCTCTGCATGTCTCAGAAGAACAAATGGCGGTTAACCAGGGAAAGGTTTGTGCACAAACCTTTGTTAATGCCCCAGGTTTTCCCCGACAGCTGATTCCGATTTGCACGGAAGAGTAACAATCCATGAAGCTGAAAAGCAGCGTCCGGCATATTGCTATTTGCTATTTAGCCAAGTTTCCGTCAGGAGAAAAACAAAACAGTTCTTCATCTCTCCCGATGGGCACTCAGACTCAGTCAGATTATATGCAGTTAAAACGATGTCTGCTGCTCGCTCTAAAATGGCTCACCAGAGATAGCTGCATGTTCTCTTTGGTTTTATGACTAGAAGATACTTCTTCCCAGCATTTTCATTACCTCTCTGGCGCTCTCCAAGCTCCTGCTGTGCCCAATCTACCGTTTGTATTCTGTGTTTTTGGAGAGCAATCACTATGCCTGGATATTAATTCCATGGTCAGTAGGTTTAAATGTTGCATGTAATAATCTATTTATCTTTTCACCACCCACCTATGTAGAAATTATACAATAAGTTGATGAGAAGGAACATTTATACCACCATATCAGCTTGTGTTGATTATTATTAATAATAAACACATACTTCACTCCATAGGTCTCCAGATAAACCTGTAGATCTTAATGGACACAATATAAGAACCCCTGGGGCCTCCCAACTCATCCGAAACCTCTGTCACATGCAAAGCAGGAGGAACAGAGTTTTACGATGCATGGAATCCTCTTACCAAAGTCCTTTCCGAGACCCCTGTGGATCAGTTTCCTCCTGAACAGCCTTGTCGCAATCTACCACAGCAAAATATTTTTATGACTGTAGATGTGACTCGCACTTTTGAAAGCCTGGCCTGGCTGGCACTCAATCCCACTCATGCTTTGTTTGGAGATTGATTTTTTTTTTGTGACTAAGCTCTTGCAAGGAGAAGTCTGTGAGAAAATAGCAGCAGGATAAAGATTGTGCAATCTGTATCAAACCTTATCAAGGGGAACCCACCACTTATCAGATTTTTGGCTGGATCTGAAAGGACCAGTCCAATATCACTGACTGACTGACTGACTCACGCATTGACTCATTGACTCATTGACTTTCTGACTTACAAAATTATAGCCTGGCATTTGTACTCTGTCATTTGGCCTAACAACGGACTAGTCAATCTGAGAGCAATCCCTCCAGGATATGAAACACTGGCATTACAGACACTTTGTTGTCAGACTGCTTTCACATTTCGT